>NC_138775.1:67049736-67522236 GCF_965119305.1 Pelophylax lessonae
CCCCCACCTGACCAGGGGGACCACCATCCCACTACTACTATAGCACCCCCCCACTGACAGACCACCATCCCACTACTACTATAGCACCCCCCCACTGACAGACCACCATCCCACTACTACTATAGCACCCCCCCACTGACAGACCACCATCCCACTACTACTATAGCACCCCCCCACTGACAGACCACCATCCCACTACTACTATAGCACCCCCCCACTGACAGACCACCATCCCACTACTACTATAGCACCCCCCCACTGACAGACCACCATCCCACTACTACTATAGCACCCCCCCACTGACAGACCACCATCCCACTACTACTATAGCACCCCCCCACTGACAGACCACCATCCCACTACTACTATAGCACCCCCCCACTGACAGACCACCATCCCACTACTACTATAGCACCCCCCCACTGACAGACCACCATCCCACTACTACTATAGCACCCCCCCACTGACAGACCACCATCCCACTACTACTATAGCACCCCCCCACTGACAGACCACCATCCCACTACTACTATAGCACCCCCCCCACTGACAGACCACCATCCCACTACTACTATAGCACCCCCCCACTGACAGACCACCATCCCACTACTACTATAGCACCCCCCCACTGACAGACCACCATCCCACTACTACTATAGCACCCCCCCACTGACAGACCACCATCCCACTACCACTATAGCACCCCCCCACTGACAGACCACCATCCCACTACCACACACCTGCTCACCTTCACCCTCCTCTCCTCTCCTCTCTGCCCGCTGTAGCCGTGAAGACATGTATTCCCTTCAGCTCCATCCGCTCAGTCATCAAAGGGTTATGCTGCTGTAACGGCTCGGTGCTCGGCTTGTTTTGCCGAAATATGGCACTTGCGCAGGGGAGACCGATCTTCATGCTACCCTGTGTGTCTCCGATGGAAAGTGATTTTCAAGCCAGATCCGGTGATGATGCTAGGCTCCGCCTAATCGCGTCATTTCCGGTTTTCAAATAACGCGATATTTCGTCCCTAGGCGATTCGCAAGGAGTCATGGGATGCATTACAGTGCTCTCCCAGGGACCCTTGCAATCGCCGAATGACGTCATCGCCGAAGTGTCCGCCATTACAGCAGCAGACAAAAATTGAAAATAAAAGGTATTTACATTGCAAAAAAAAAAAAAATTACTACGATTGGGAAATGTAATAGTAATGCCTGAACTATCTAAAGAAAGTTAAAAAAATGGGTGGAACTCCGCTTTAAGATGAGATACAATAGGCGCCAAAGCGAAAGCAGACTTGAGGACCTCGAAAGCTTGGATGGCAGTAGGCGTCCAATTGTGGGAATCACTGTCCCTCTTGGTCAGATCAGAGATAGGTTTGGCCAAAGAGGAAAATTTCCTGATAAATTTCTTATAGTAGCTAGCAAACCCAAGGAAACGCTGAATAAAACGGGGACCACTGGGGCGAGGTCATTGTAAAACAGCCAAAACCTTCTGAGGGTCCATGGAGAACCCTTCCACAGAAATGATGAGGCCTAAGAAGACAACCTCAGACAGGTGGAATTCACATTTCTTAAGCTTACAGAAAAGCCCATTCTCACGTAACCGTTGCAGCACCCGTCTGGCATCCAAGTAGTGAGATTCACTGGAGTCTGAGTTAATCAAGATGTTGTCCAAATAGACTATCATGCATTGCTGCAACATATCACTAAAGACATAATTGATGAACTCCTGGAAGACAGCGGGCGCATTGCACAAGCCAAAAGGCAAAACCAAAGATTCATAATGACTGGTTCTGGTATTAAATGCGATCTTCCACTCGTCGGCCTCCTTGATCCTTATGAGGTTATACATGGTGGTCCTTAGGTCAAGCTTGGTAAAGACTGTTGCTCCCTTTAAGTGGTCAAACAACTCAGTAATCAACGGAATCAGGTATGCATTCTTGACTGTGATGCGACTGAGGCCCCTATAATCAATGCAAGGTCGCAACATACCCCCCTTTTTTTCTTTACTCCTCCATGACCTTATTCTCTGCAACCGAAAAAGGATAAACCCTGCCATGAGGGGGAATGGCACCAAGTTGCAAGTCTATAGCACAATCGTATGGACGATGAGGAGGAAGAGGACCAGTGCGCACCTTGTCAAATACATCTCGATACTTACAATATTCAGTAGGCAACACTGAATCCGAGGAGGTACGAAGTACATTAACACCCTTGACATTTAGTGACTATGATCCAAGCCTCTTATCCTCCTCCGAGGTCCTTGTACTTATGATCTTGGAGTAAACTAGGTTAGTTCCTTGTAATACACTTATACTTCTTTGTAACCTACTTTTTTTCTCCCCTTTTTTTTCTTTCTTTATTTATTCTCATTTTCCCTTTCCTGATTACCTCACTTCCTCCCTGCTCTCTTTCTCCTACTCTCCCCCATCTTGTTTCCTTCCTTCTCCCTCCCACCCCTTTTTTCATCTCTTTTCTCGCCCCCCCCCCCTCTTCCCCCTCCTTACTTATCCCCTTTTATTTTATTTTTCCTTCTTACTTACCCTCCTGGATTCCCCCCCCTTCTTTCTTTCTTCTTTCCTAATTCCTTCTGACTTTTCCCTTGTTCTCTTTTGTCCCTCCCTTCCTTCCTTTTATCATTACCCCCCCCTTTTCTTTACCTCAACCCTCTTCCTCTCCCTCCCCCTCCTTTCATCTTCTCTTTTCTTTTTCCCTGTCTACTTTCTTTCTTTCTTTCTTTCTTTCTTTCTTTCTTTCTTTCTTTCTTTCTTTCTTTCTTTCTTTCTTTCTTTCTTTCTTTCTTTCTTTCTTTCTTTCTTTCTTTCTTTCTTTCTTTCTTTCTTTCTCCCTACCTTCTAATTTTAGTTCTATACTGTAGAGACAACCTTAGGCCTCTTGCACACGATACTCCTGTTTGAGCATCTCCTTTTGGCCTCTTGCACACAATACTCCTGTTTGAGCATCTACTTTTTTCCAGACCTTTTTTCTTGTATGTATTTGCGAGTATTTGAGAGTATTTGCGTGTATTCGCGTGTATTCGCGAGTATTGAGGCTTAAATTACTGACCAAAAATGCGGATTTTTCTATTCTGTTCTTACTGAAGAATACACAGCGCTTGTTTACGCGCCTGTGTGCATAGGCACATTACAATTAATGGGCTGTATTTTAGCTCAAAAAGCTGTACTGAGCATTTTTAAGCCGCAAGATGCCCAAACAGGAGTATTGTGTGCAAGAGGCCTTAGGCACTACGTGGAATACTTTTACCATTTACTCTACATGATTTATAGATATGTGCGCTTCTGATTGCCCCTCATGTCCATCGTTGAGGGAGTACCCTCGGGTGCCCCTGCCGTTGCTGTTACTATGGGTTGCAGGTATCCTTGGCAAGCAATATAATGACCAAAAAATCCCCGGTTTGTATCCTTTCTTGTGTATTTTTCACTAAATGTCTAATCTTACATAAGACTGTCACCACAACTCATTGTTTTTTAGATGATAGTAATTAATTCCTCCTGAAGAAGCAGTCCTCACCGTGAAAAACATGTAGAGAACCATACATCAAGATTATTTACATCTTGTGCCCTCAATATCTAATGGGGATACCATATCACCAGCAAGAACCAATCAGAAAAAATGCATTGCTGTAACCACTGTTTTGTTCATATATCTGGATGTGTATCTTATATTTTTAATGAATTTGTATAAATAAAATGTTATCTTTTAAAAAAAAAAAAATAATTGTTTTTTCCTGGGTACTTCTGTATTAGTTTTTTTTCTTTTTTTTTTCAGGCTCTTTTATCTTTTTCGCCTGTGATCCTGCCAGTTACACAATTTTAATTCTTAAGGTGATGGCCATGCAGGTTCAGGTGAGCGGTCCTGAATTCCAAAAGTGTGCAGTTGGAGCCACTCACCCGCATGGCTGTCAAATTAGGGTGACTGTATCCATGTAGCTGCTGAATCCTTATAGACATGAATGGGCTGCAGCACCTGGCGGCTTAATCCGCATACACACACAGCCAATTCAGGGACTACAGGTGTCAACGCCCATGTGAATGAGGTTGGGAGGCTTCATAGAGACTTGTGAGGGATGAAGTCTCCAATCCTGGGCCCAGGTTTTACGGACAACCAGCACATTGATGTATCTGTCTACAGAGCTATTTGTTAGCCTCAAGGAGGGGTGATCTGACCAGGCCAACACTTGAAAGAGAGAGACAGTGTTTGAATAGGCAGCAGTTGAGGAGTACAGCCCCAAGTTGAGGAGTTTTTTAAAGGATAAGTTCACTTTTTAGGAAAAAATATTAAATGCACGTTTTTTTTTGCAGGTAAAAAAATGTGCATTTATAGTTTTTTGTAGTAGGAGTCTGTAAAGCATTGCAGATTGGCAGGTGCAGGTCTCCTGCACACTGTCATTGAATCTGCTTGCCCGTACATCCCGGGTAGGAAGATTTAATGAGCAGTTCATTGAGAACTACAACCCCACAGCCGCTAAGAATGTTGGGGCTTATAGTTCATTTAGACACACAGAGCTGTGTGCATGAATGATGTGGCTATGTGGGCGGAGCCCAGCACAGCCGCACTGTTTTCAAACAGTGACAGCTGGTATGGGGAACTTCTCCCCATACTGATGCCACAGGGTGGCAGCTGCAGCACTGGGAACATGTTACAACCTAACATTGGGTGGAATATGTAACATGTTCCCATAGGTAAACTGATCCTTTAAAGTGTAACTAAAGGCAAAACTTTTTCTTTTTTTTTTTTACTTTCAGCTAAAGCGGATAGTAATTAGAATGCCTATCAATTTTTTATTATTGTCTGTTTCTCCTTTGGGAAAAAACCCTCTCTATTTGTCCTGTTTATTGTTATCAGAGTGAAAGTAAAAAAAATATTCCACATTTTAGATTGTCCCCAGAGCAGTAATAGAGGAGAAGTCTTCCAATGGGGACACTAGTTCTGGTGACCTTGGTGACAACCCAGGATTTCCTCACTTTGGAGGGATTTCCTCTCACTTCCTGTTTTGGCTATGGGACAGGAAGTAAAGAGAAATCTTCCCAATAGGACGCAGATGGCAAAAAAAAAAAAAACCTGACAGGGTTATAATCCTCCCGTACTATGTCCAAAATGAAAAATATAGTTTTGCCTTTAGTTCTACGTTAAGCAAAAGGCTGAGTGGCATTAAGCAGTAAGTCTGTGCAGAAAAAAGCTTGGAGACTACACAGTCAATATAGCCAGAAGGCTGAAAAATGTCTATTTGTGTTGTTGTGAAGAAGAAAAATTACTAATTTGATAAAAACGTTTAAATAATTTATTCATTTTAGAACAGAAACAAAAAAAAATTTTAGTTTTTTTAATTTAAAATCTTTTTTCATTTGTTTAGTAAAAAATAAAAAACTCAGTGGTGATTAACCACTTTAAGACCGGAAGGATTTGCCCCCTTAACCTCCCTGGCGGTATGATTCTTTCGGATTTTAGGTGCTGAAAGCGGTACCATTATTTTGCATGTAATTCTTAAGAATGAGCAGCCCAAACCAACTATTTACATATGATTTTTTTTTTTTTTGCTGTGCGTTCTTCTTTATAACATCTCGGGTATGATAAAGTTTGAAACACAAAATCATAAATTATAATATAATAAAAAAACTATAAATAAGTTAAAGTATGTATACATACTGTATTACATTTGAATTTGCTGCCTGTTCCACCCCCCTGCGAACGTCACGTCGCAGGAGACGGAAGCTGGGGCCCAGAGAGCATCGGGAGGAAGATTCGCCGCCACACCGCCGGGATACATCGCTGGATCCCGGTGACAAGGTAAGTAACCCCTCTACCAGGATCCAGCGATTTTCCTAGCGGTACCCCAAGTGTGGCTCGAAGTTACCGCTTTTGGCACTGAAATTTAACCCCGAGCCACACTCGGGAATACCGCTAGGAAGGTTAATGACCAGGCCCTATTTTGCGAATCGGCACTGCATTAATTTAATGGACAATTGCGCAGCCGTACAACACTGTACCCCAAAAAAATTGATGCCAGTTTTTTTCCCCACAAATAGAGCTTCCTTTTGGTGGTATTTGATTTTTTGCATTATAAAAAAAAAAAGTTACAATTTTGAAAAAAAAAAAAAATTCTGCTATATGACATTCTCAAAAAAAAATATAAAAAAAAATTATTTTTACCATTTTAGGCCAATTTGTTTTTTGCTATATAAAAAAATTGCAGTACGTGTATTTTGATTGGTTTGCGCAAAACTACGGGAACTACGGGAAAGATTTATGTCATTTTTATTGTTTTTTTTTTTTACTAGTAATGTCGGCGATCTGCTAATTTTTAGCAAGACTGGGACATTGCAGATCAGACCCCTAACTGACATTTTTGAAACTTTTGGGGGTACCAGTGACATTACTACAGTAATCAGTGCTAAAAATATGCACTGTTACTGTAATAATGACACTGGCAGGGAAGGAGTTAACCCTATGGGTGATCAAATGTAAGCATAGGGGAGTGATTCCAACTGTCGGGGGGGCGTGGCTTCTGAAATGACCATAGAGACATGTGATCCTATATAGAAGGATCACAGGGGCTCTATGGTCATTGCAGAGAGAAGAACGGTCAGCTGTGTTTACAACAGCCGACCGTCCTTCTCTCTCAGTGGGGAGCGATCGCGGGTGTCAGATGGCAACCAGAGCCACCTGACCCGTGCATCAGGATCCCCGCCGGTGGTGCACGCTCGCCCCCTAGCTTCCCGCACGCGACCGATGTACCCCTATGTCAGTTTGCGCAGGAGAGCCACCCTGCCGCAGTAAATATGCGGCGGGTGGTCGGGAAGTGGTTAAATACCACCAAAAGAAAGCTCTATCTGTCTCCTAAAAATGATAAACAATTTGTATGGGTAGAGTGTTGCACGACCGCGCAATTGTTATTCAAAATGCCACAGCACTGAAAACTGAAAATTGGCCTGGGCAGGAAGGGGGTAAAAATGTTGGTATTGAGGTGGGTAAAGAAACAAACCAGCGGGTCAATATGAATGAGGGCTTGTACTGCTAAAAAATGCTGGTTCAAATGCATTACATGGCATTTTATGCATGCCCACAGTTCAATTTTAATGTATAATGAATTCCAAGACATTTTTTTAAGCTTTGATGATTATGGAATGATTGAAACCCTTGTCAGCTTTTGTTTTGGTATTTGTTTGCAGCCCCAGGGTCAGGGAGATTTTTCTTCACATTCAGAAAATAAATCTATCCAAATATAACTTTCTCTTGATAAGGCATCCATCACATTCTAACATCAACATAGCACATGAGAGGTGCATGCCCATTGTTGACATCTGGATGGCGCTATTCTTTGGCCAAGGTCCTCATCCACATAATCTACCACATCACAAACTGTTTTCTTCTGTGTTGCTCTATGTCTTGAAGCAGCCATTCATGCTAGATTAAGGACATGTTCACACTGGAATGCAGGGCTCTGCAGTGGATGCTTTCTTGTGTGCTGAAGCCTATTCAGCCAATTTAACCAATTCAGCCTATTTATCCAAATCAAAATGAATGAGCTGCCAACCTAGGTTCTGCACTCATTTTTGTAAGTGTAGTGTAACACACAGAGCATAGGTATCTTTCACACAGATAAGTTACAGCAAGTTGTAGATATGCACTGGAGCACAGTTAAAGTGGAGTTCCACCCTAAAATTATACTTACCTCCATCTTCTCGCTCCGGGTCACCTGAAAAACAAATGGATAATCGGAATTTTTTTTTTTTTTACTTACCTCGTATAGAAGACAATATACTTACCTTACTTCCTTCTTCCTCCCCTCAGCGGCCATGGCGATTCGTCACTTCCTGGCTTTGCAATGATTCCTGGGAGCTGAACGTCATCGCTCTTAGGAATCAATGCGCCTGCACCGGCCCCGACGTCAGTGCCGGTGCGCGCGTCATTCCCTTCTAAACAGCTTCTGGGCATGCCCAGAAGCTGTGGAGGGATGACGCGCGCGCACTGGAAGTGACGGCGGCCCGGTGCATTGCATCGTGGGACCGAAGAAGATGGAAGAGGACGCAGAAGAGGATCGCGCTGGCTTCAAGCTGCCCACACCTGAGATGGCAGCGCTGGACAATACATTTTCAAGGTAAGTATTTCTTCTAAAAGGTAAGTGCAACCGGGGACAGATCAGAGGCTAGCCATTGTGGAATGTACTAGCCCTGACTGTCCCGGGGGTATTTTTATTAAAAAAAGTATTCCCAGGGTGGAACTCCGCTTTAACTTTGCGTCACAATGCACAGCAGAGCATATTTACAGCACGTTACTGTGAGCTGCAAAGACAGGCATTATAATGCGGTTCATGGTTCACATTCCGCTGTGAACAAGGCCTTACTGGAAAAAATTTATTACTAGAACATTCTGTAAATGGGGCTGTTTTTAACTCCATCTGCCTGGGCGTCCGCAAGGGAGGGCAAGTGCCACCCCCCTGGAAGTTTTTCTGGCCTGCTCTAAGAGGGGAATCTATGGGGACCCTGCTCTAAACAGGGATCTATGGGGGACCCTGGCCTTGCCTGCTCCAAAGGGGAGTTTCTTGGGACCCTGGCCTGCCCTAAAGGGGATCTATGGGGATCCTGGCCTGCTCTAAAAGGGGTCATATTGGCTATATTTCCTTTGCAGGGAGTCCTTGGAGTACCTGGTGGTGCAGGAAAACCTGGTAGCACGGAAAATATAGGTGAAAAGGTAAGAATAAAGAGGGATCTATGGGGGACCCTGGCCTGCTCTAAAGGGGGATCTATGGGAACCCTGCCCTAAAAGGCATCTATGGGGGACCCAGGCCTGGCCTGCTCTAAAAGGGGGATTTATGGGGCAAAAAGGGGCGGAGCATGGGTGACCTTAAAATTATGACCCCCCCGAAAAAAGTTCTGTGGATGTCTGTGTACATTGGGCGGGGCGGGGAGCATAGATGGGGGAGGATTTCACATAACTGAAGACTACTGGTAACAGATAACTGCTGACTGTAGGCTATCTCTCTTGTGCTTTTTTTTAAATATTACTTTGGCTGCTCTTAGGCTTTAAGGGAAACCTGTAATGTGAAATAATGGAGTCTGTCAGTGCTGACTTTTCCTTCTTAAAGTGCTAGCCCTGTATCCCATGGCCATTTTAGAGGGTTTGATACTTTATGACTCAATGACCTGGAACATGAATATACAGAAGACGTTCTGACTACACTCAGACCTATATTCTGCATACTTGTTCTAGGTCACCAACTCTTTAAATACAGAAGAAAAAACACAGCAGTCAGCAATGGCAGCCTACATTTTTCTCCAGTTGTATGGATCTCCGTTGTCCTCTGTAGCTCTCACTGATTTTCTCCTGCTAACCTTCAAGTCACTGCTATCTCCTGTAATGTCTAAGGGTCTGGCTGCCATTTTTATCTTTTTTTTTCTGGCACTTGCTAGCACTGACATACCCTGCCTTTTTAAACCGTTCCAAGCAGAAAACCACGGTACAAAACTATCTACTAGGTGCAGCCAAAATTCCTAAGCAATGAAGAAGTAAGAGCCTGTGTGTTCCCGAAACGCGTTGGATTTTTTTCTGCTGTGAATTTTATCATTAAAGTGGAACTTCACACTCTCAAACAACTTTAACTATTTAACTATTTGTTATCCTTATGCTTCTAGCATCAGTAAATAGATAGGAAAGTATATCATATTTACATATTTTAAACTTTTCTGTTACATTTCATCAATTACTTTCTGGTTTCCAGGCCTAGGCAAATGATATCAAATGATATCATGGGATATCATACATCCCATGAGTCTTCAGGAGAGGAGGAGGGGTCTTCTCAGCTAAGCTCCTGTCTGCATGTGTGAACAAATGGCAGATGGATTTTAGTAAATGGTAAATGAATAATCTGCCCTTACAGTAACAGCCAGAAATTCTAGGGGGTATTTTTCAAAGTGATTTCTTTGCAAAATAAAGGCTGAATGAATTTACTTTGAATGCCATTGCATTTGGTTTGTGGTTCTCAGATGTATTGTAGTTTCACTTTACAAATTGTGGACTTTTTTTTGGCACTCTCATCTGCACTCCATCCATTTTAAGGGGTGCACCTGTTTTTTGTAGTGCTGCTGAACCAGGGCCAGTTTGGTGATAATTTGATTACCCATTGAAAATCTGTATGCAGCTGCTCCTATTTTCTTGTTTTTTTGCTATCCACAAATGACAGAAATCAGTAAAAGGTACTAACCCTTCTTGTTGGAGTTCTACTTTATTAGACATTTTTTTCACACAAGTCTTAAAAAAAAAAAAAAAAATGAAGATGGCAACTCTGCCTAGTATAGTATATACAGTATATTTGCTCCGGTAATCCGTTTACTTTGGGATGATACCATTGTATTATTGGTAACAATCCTGAATCTGATAATAATTTTAATTACACATTTCATGTAACTGTTTAGTTACCTTAATTACCCAGATAACTAATTGTTATAACCTAAAGACTATCTTTCATGTAAATGATAAATATTGGCTTTGTTAAAGAAATATAATAAGTTAAAAAGATATGGAATTTTTATTGTAATTATGTCTCACAATAATAAGACTCTGACTAATTATGCACTGAGTAATTAAAGATTAATAAGAGAGATATTTGACCAAATGAGACACTTTAAGTATCTCTAGAGCTAATAGTTTATGTGGAAAGGGGTTTATTTGCATAAAATACTCATGGTGTGAAAAAAGCATGAAAATAGATAACATACGTGCTAAGTTCCCTGAGCTACAAGATGCCGTACTGGGGTCCTAAATTCAGTTCCCAAATGTAATATCTTCAATAAACCTGACCTAGCTATGTTTGAGTGCACTTCCTTAGCAAGCTCTAGTTTCCTTCTACACTGCAAAAGCATACTATTAGCTTAAAGTGGGTGTAAACTTCTTTTATTTTCTCCCTTTTGGCCAATAATTATATAATTTAAATTATTTTGCTATATTTGTTCTATGCATATCTGTTGATCCTGCAATACATTTTGGGAGTTGATAAATGTAATGCTCATACCTGTACCCTGTAAATGTCAATACATTTGGTCAATGATGTTATGGGAGTCCTCGTGACATCATTGACCAAATATGTGTAGCACCCTACAGGTAGATGCTATGTAAAGTATAGTGGGCCTTGGCTGCTTAACAGCAGGGCCATGATTTCAGCTGGACTGTCATGTCTCCCAAGTGAGGTTACTTAGAGGGGAGTCTCCCCACTGTGTCTCCTCTGTGAGAGGATTCTCATAGGGCAGTGGAGGAAACCCAATCAGTGGCTCAGTCAGGCTTGTATCTACCCCAGAAGGCAGATTCTGCCACAGAGGATTCTGGGAGTGGGTATAAGTTTGAAGGGAACGCATGACGCATCGTCTTTGGCAGGAAGCAGGAGGGACAGTACGGCTGTCTCTCCTCCTGTCAGAGGAAGCGGGTGTCCAGGGTGGCGGCCTGGGAATCCAAAGAGTGTGAAGCTGAGCTGCAGAGGGGATCCAGTGTGCCGAGAACCAGCGGACAGAGAGAGAGGGGTCCAGTTTCAGGAAAGCCTACAAAGATTGTGAGTACTGTGGACTGCCCCTGGGGTCTGCCTAGTGTCAGAGGGGACCACTCCGGAGAAGGTTCTAGGGATTTAGGAGTCAGCTAGCTGTTAAAGGGGTGCCTGGTCAGAGGACCATGAAGTATTAGAGGGGGTACCTAGGTAGAGGACCCTGAAGTGTGAAAGGGGGCCTCTGTAGTTTGGGCCCTGAAGAGTCAGTGTACAGTGGGAAGTGTACAAGTTAAGAGTTGCAGCAGCACAAGTACCTACACAGAGCTAGCTGCCAGTGCAGGGCTGGAGGGAGCTGTTCAGTGACTTTTGAGCTAAAGCAGTGTCAGGAGTCAAGTGTTCTACAGTCCTGGATCTTCTGAGTTGAACTCGAGGTTCCAGCACAGTTTCATTACTACAGTATCTTTAGGCGTCAGGAAGCGCTGGTCGGCATTCAGCTGGCGTCAAGGCAGCTCCAACAGGCATTTTTCTTCAAGTGTCCCAAAGTGTACCTAGTTGAGCCAGAGGAGTATCCCACTCATTCCCTTCTCCCATCCCCTAAATACAATAAAACAAAACAAACCAAAGATGCTGGAATGGTTATTGTCTCAGTTCTCACACCTGGGTACACAATTCAAAAGTGTTGAAGGTGTCTCCGGTAGCAATGGCAGACCCACATCAGGCACAAGGCTTGGAAAAACTGCTACATATGGTTATGTCCATATTTGGTCAATGACAGCACTCAAGATACCTTACTTTGTTTACAATTTAGTGGTGGGGACTAGGGTTGAGCGGACACCTAGATGTCCGTGTTCGACGGGTTCGGCCGAACTTTAAAAAAAAGTCCGGGTCCGTGTCCCGGACTTTTACCGAACTTTTCCCGGACACCGAACCCCATTGAAGTCAATGGGGACCCGAACTTTAAGGCACTAAAATGGCTCTAAAACACCAAAGGAAAGGGCTAGAGTGCTGCAAATGGCAGCAAAACGTAATTAAGAGCATGGCAAGTGCTCTGCAAACAAATGTGGATAGGGAAATAACTTAAAACAACAAAAAAAAACAGAAAAATAAAACAATGTTCTTCTTCATCTCTGAAGGACGAGGCCCATATGGAGTAGGAGGGAGGTTGAGGTGGTGGTGGATGTGGCGGTGACATAGGCGTGCGCACAGGGTGTGCTGGGTGTGCCTGGGCACACCCTAATCACCTAGGGCACATAGCATTGCCAGTGAGGAGATGGGAAAGATCTCCCTGGGACCTGCTCTGCTCTATTTCTCCTTGCCTACAGGTACATGGCCCGATACATTACTCTCCCTGCTGGCAAACACATGCATGTGTATTTCAACTTTGGGGTGCACACCTTAATGCAATAGGCTGCGCACACCTATGGGCGGTGTAGGTGGAAGCGGCGGTGGAGGAGGACCAGGGCCGGATTAACAGCATCATGGGCTTGGTGCTGAGGATTTTGAAGGGCCTTAAGGGCCGTGCCTTGCCATGCACCCAGAGGAGGAAGGGTGCAGCCATGCATGCCTAATTCAACATGGGATGCTGTCTCTGAAGCCCATAAACACATCCATGCATCGCCAACTGTCCCTCCTTGTCCGGCCTTCACGCTGTGTGGGGAGGTTCTGAGGGTGCTGCCTGGGGAAGCGAGCATAGAAGCCAGACTTCTGTGTTTACAAGTGACAGAAGAGCGGTAACAGTGAATATGGCCAACCCGGGGCCTATATAAAAGGTAGGGGCCTGGAGCTGCAGCTCCAATAGCCCCTACATTAATCTGGCCCTGAGGAGGAGGACGAGGTAGCCAACACTGCTTCTTTTCAAAAATTTTAAATGAGGGTACACCCCAAAAGAGTGAGAAAGAGCAAAAATGGAACAATGGGTGGGTAAGGTCGGTATCCATTGCTATTCTGCATAAGGTACGGAAAAGTCCCGTGGGATCCATGCCTGGTTCATTTTAATGAACGTGAGCTTGTCCACATTGTCTCTGGACAGGCGGCTGCGCTTGTCTGTTATAACGCCCCCAGCCGTGCTAAATACCCGTTCAGATAATACACTGGCTGCAGGGCACGCCAGCACCTCAGGGGGAAAGGGCAAGCTCAGGCCATGTGCCCAATTTGGAGACCCAGAAGTTGAAGGGGGCAGACCCGTCATTCACTACATGTAGGCGTGTGCACACATACTGCTCCACCATGTTGGTAAAATGCTGCCTCCTGCTAAGACGTTCCATCTGAGCTGCTGGTGCTGCTGTTTGTTGTGGCGTGCTGACAAAGCTTTTCCACATTTCGGCCATGCTAACCCTGCCTTCTGAGGTGCTGGCGGTGCCCTGGTTGCGTTGGCGACCTCCTCCTCCTCCTCCTCTGCCTTGTGCTTCCACTGTGGCCCCGCTGTCAGATGGGAATGCCAGCAGCATGGCGTCTACCAGCGTGCGCTTGTACTCGCGCATCTTGCGATCGCGCTCCAGTGAGTGAATTAAGGACGGTACGTTGTCCTTGTAACGGGGATCCAGCAGCGTGGCCACCCAGTAATCAGCACAAGTTAGAATGTGGGCAACTCGGCGGTCGTTGTGGAGACACTGCAGCATGTAATCGCTCATGTGTGCCAGGCTGCCCAGAGGCAACGAAAGGCTGTCCTCTGTGGGAGGTGTATCGTCCGTGTCCTCTGTATCCCCCCAGCCACGCACCAGTGATGGCCATGAGCTGGCCTGGGTGCCACCCTGCTGTGAACATGGTTCCATCTCCTCCTCCAGCTCCTCCTCCTCCTCATCCTCCTCATCCTCCAGAACTGTGCCCCTGCTGGACAATTGCGTCCCTGGCGTTTGCGTGTGCAGGAACCCACCCTCGGAGCCCCTTGCGAATGACTGCCCTGAAAGCCTTGGAAATGTTACCTCTTCATCCTCCTCCTCCTCCTCATCCTGTGCCACATCCTCTTCCATCATCGCCCGAATTGTTTTTTCAAGGAGGCATAGAAGTGGGATAGTTAAGCTGAGAACGGCGTCATTGCCACTGGCCATGTTGGTGGAGTACTCAAAACAGCGCAACAAGGCACACAGGTCTCGCATGGAGGCCCAGTTATTGGTGGTGAAGTGGTGCTGTTCCGCAGAGCGACTCACGCGTGCGTGCTGCAGCTGAAACTCCACTATGGCCTGCTGCTGCTCGCACAGTCTTTCCAGCATGTGCAAGGTGGAGTTCCACCTTGTGGGCACGTCACATATGAGGCGGTGAGCGGGAAGGCCGAAGTTACGCTGCAGCGCTGCCAGGCGAGCAGCAGCAGGGTGAGAACGCCGAAAGTGCGCACAAACGGCCCGCACTTTCTGCAGCAGCTCTGACATATCGGGGTAGTTTTTAAGGAACCTCTGCACCACCAAATTCAGCACATGCGCCAGGCAAGGGATGTGCGTCAAACCGGCTAGGCCCAGAGCTGCTATGAGATTTCGCCCGTTATCGCACACCACCAGGCCGGGCTTGAGGCTCGCTGGCAGCAACCACTCATTTGTCTGCTGTTCCATGCTCCTCCACAACTCCTGCGCGGTGTGTGGTTTGTCCCCCAAACAGGCAAGTTGTAAAACTGCCTGCTGTCGTTTACCCCTGGCCGTGCTGAAGTTGGTGGTGAAGGTGTTACGCTGTCCGGATGAGGAGGCGGTAGAGGATGAGGAAGCGGAGTAGGAGGAGTTAGGAACAGGAGGCAAACTGAAGCGCCCTGCAATCCTCGGTGGTGGAAGGACATGCGCCAAATTGCTATCCGCCTCAGGCCCATCCGCCACTGCATTTACCCAGTGTGCCGTTAGGGAGATATAACGCCCCTGACCGTGCTTACTGGTCCACGTATCCGTAGTTAGGTGGACCTTGGCACAGATGGCGTTGCGCAGTGCACACCTGATATTTTCCCCCACTTGGTTGTGCAGGGAAGGGATGGCTTGCCTGGAAAAGTAGTGGCGGCTGGGCACGACGTACTGTGGGACAGCCACCGACATAAGGTTTTTAAAACTGTGCGTCTCCACCAGACGGAATGACAGCATTTCAAAGGCCAATAATTTTGAAATGCTGGCATTCAGGGCCAGGGATCGCGGGTGGGTAGGGGGGTACTTCCTCTTCCTCTCAAGTGTTTGGGAGATGGAAAGCTGAACGCTTCCACGGGACATTGTGGAGATGGTTGTTGGTGACCCAGGTGGTGGTGTTGCTGACAGATCGTCTGTTTGCGGGGTGGCAGGTGCCGGTATCACTACAGATGTGGCTGGAGCGGCCGAGACTGCAGCAGAAGAGGAAGCAGGATGAGCCAGAGACGTTTCTTGGTTTTGAAGGTGTGTACTCCACTGCAGCTCGTGCTTTGCACTTAGATGCCTGATCATGCAGGTTGTGCTCAGGTTGAGAAGGTTTATGCCTCGCTTCAAGCTTTGATTGCACAGGGTGCAAACCACTCGTGTCCTGTCATCAGCACATTTTCTAAAGAACTTCCACGCTAGAGAACTCCTTTGAGCTGACTTTGGTGCGCTCGTTCCCTTGCTGCGTTGGGCAGTAGCGGGCGTAGTGTCTAGGGCACGGCCGCTCCGCTTCTGCACCCTGCTCCCTCTTCTGCTGTGCTGGTGGCTCTGTGCGACCACCGCCTCTTCCTCCAAACTACTCAGGTCACCTGCATGACGTTCATTCCATGTGGGGTCGAGGACCTCATCGTCCTCCACATCATCTTCCACCCAGTCTTCACCCCTGCCCTCCTTGTCGGTCTCCACAATGCTGAACGCCGCAGCAGTTGGCACCTGCGTTTCGTCATCATCGGAGACGTGCTGCGATGATCCTTGCATGTACTCATCTTGAGAAATAAGTGGTTGGGCATCGCTGCACTCAATCTCTTCCACTTCTGGGGCAGGGCTAGGTGGATGGCCCTGGGAAACCCTGCTGACAGAGTCCTCAAAAAGAATAAGAGACTGCTGTATGGCTTGGGGCTCAGACTGCTGGCCTGATTTGCAAGGGGGTGAGGTGAAAGACGGTTGGACATTGGCTGCAGGTGCCAACTCTGACCTTTCTGCAGTAGACTGGGTGGGAGACAATGTGAAGGAACTGGAGGCACTGTCAGCAGCAAACCAATCTACTATCGCCTCAACTTGTTCTGGCCTCATCACTTCTAGGGGCGTTTGATGCCCTACCAAATACTGATGCAGGTTCTGTCGCCTACTCACACTTGAGGAAGGTGTTTCACTTGTGCGTGTAGCTGGCACAGATCGACCACGTCCTCTCCTTGCAACAGGAGCTCTACCAGCAGCACCACGACCCAGGCCACGGCCCTTATTTGACGGTCTCCTCATATTTCTGTAATTTAAGATCTTGCCCTAGAAAGGTTTTTATTGAATAGCGGAATAGGAAATATGATCCAAAAAAGTGTATGTATCTCGCACGTACAAAACCACACTAGGCCCCAATTACTATTGTTTCTACCCCTAAAAGGATGGATGAGGAGTAGGAGGAGTATGGAACAGACAGCACCCTCAAATCTTCAGAAGTATGAGATGAACCCCAAAAACTTGGAAAGGTGGATCTCACACGTACCGAGACAGACTATCCCGCAATTCAATTGATCCTCAAAGGTTTTTATTGAATAGCGGAATAGGAAATATGATCAAAAAAAGTGTATGTATCTCGCACGTACACAACCACACTAGGCCCCAATTACTATTGTTTGTACCCCTAAAAGGATGGATGAGGAGTAGGAGGAGGAGTATGGAACAGGCAGCACCCTCAAATCTTCAGAAGTATGAGATGAACCCCAAAAACTTGGAAAGGTGGATCTCACACGTACCGACACAGACTATCCCGCAATTCAATTGATCCTCAAAGGTTTTTATTGCATAGCGGAATAGGAAATATGATCAAAAAAAGTGTATGTATCTCGCACGTACACAACCACACTAGGCCCCAATTACTATTGTTTGTACCCCTAAAAGGATGGTTGAGCAGTAGGAGCAGGAGTATGGAACAGGCAGCACCCTCAAATCTTCAGAAGTATGAGATGAACCCCAACAACTTGGAAAGGTGGATCTCACACGTACCGACACAGACTATCTCGCAATTGAATTGATCCCCAAAGGTTTTAATTGAATAGCGGAATAGAAAATATGATCAAAAAGAAAGTGTATGTATCTCGCACGTACACCACCACACTAGGCCCCAACTACTATTGTTTGTACCCCTAAAAGGATGGTTGAGCAGTAGGAGGAGGAGTATGGAACAGGCAGCACCCTCAAATCTTCAGAAGTATGAGATGAACCCCAAAAACTTGGAAAGGTGGATCTCTCTCACACGTACCAACACAGACTATCCCCCAATTTAACTGATCCCCAAAGGTTTTTGATTAAATAGCGGAATAGAAAATATGATCCAAAAAAAGTGTATGTATATCACACGTACACAACCACACTAGGCCCCAATTACTATTGTTTGTACCCCTAAAAGGCTAGATGAGGAGTAGGGGGGGTATGGAACAGGCAGCACCCTCAAACCTTCAGAAGTATGAGATGAACCCCAACAACTTGGAAAGGTGGATCTCTCTCACACGTACCAACACAGACTATCCCCCAATTTAACTGATCCCCAAAGGTTTTTGATTAAATAGCGGAATAGAAAATATGATCCAAAAAAAGTGTATGTATATCACACGTACACAACCACACTAGGCCCCAATTACTATTGTTTGTACCCCTAAAAGGCTAGATGAGGAGTAGGGGGGGTATGGAACAGGCAGCACCCTCAAACCTTCAGAAGTATGAGATGAACCCCAACAACTTGGAAAGGTGGATCTCTCTCACACGTACCAACACAGACTATCCCCCAATTTAACTGATCCCCAAAGGTTTTTGATTAAATAGCGGAATAGAAAATATGATCCAAAAAAAGTGTATGTATATCACACGTACACAACCACACTAGGCCCCAATTACTATTGTTTGTACCCCTAAAAGGCTAGATGAGGAGTAGGGGGAGTATGGAACAGGCAGCACCCTCAAACCTTCAGAAGTATGAGATGAACCCCAACAACTTGGAAAGGTGGATCTCTCTCACACGTACCAACACAGACTATCCCCCAATTTAACTGATCCCCAAAGGTTTTTGATTAAATAGCGGAATAGAAAATATGATCCAAAAAAAGTGTATGTATATCACACGTACACAACCACACTGGGCCCCAATTACTATTGTTTGTACCCCTAAAAGGCTAGATGAGGAGTAGGGGGAGTATGGAACAGGCAGCACCCTCAAACCTTCAGAAGTATGAGATGAACCCCAACAACTTGGAAAGGTGGATCTCTCTCACACGTACCAACACAGACTATCCCCCAATTTAACTGATCCCCAAAGGTTTTTGATTAAATAGCGGAATAGAAAATATGATCCAAAAAAAGTGTATGTATATCACACGTACACAACCACACTAGGCCCCAATTACTATTGTTTGTACCCCTAAAAGGCTAGATGAGGAGTAGGGGGGGTATGGAACAGGCAGCACCCTCAAACCTTCAGAAGTATGAGATGAACCCCAACAACTTGGAAAGGTGGATCTCTCTCACACGTACCAACACAGACTATCCCCCAATTTAACTGATCCCCAAAGGTTTTTGATTAAATAGCGGAATAGAAAATATGATCCAAAAAAAGTGTATGTATATCACACGTACACAACCACACTAGGCCCCAATTACTATTGTTTGTACCCCTAAAAGGCTAGGAGTAGGGGGAGTATGGAACAGGCAGCACCCTCAAACCTTCAGAAGTATGAGATGAACCCCAACAACTTGGAAAGGTGGATCTCTCTCACACGTACCAACACAGACTATCCCCCAATTTAACTGATCCCCAAAGGTTTTTGATTAAATAGCGGAATAGAAAATATGATCCAAAAAAAGTGTATGTATATCACACGTACACAACCACACTAGGCCCCAATTACTATTGTTTGTACCCCTAAAAGGCTAGATGAGGAGTAGGGGGAGTATGGAACAGGCAGCACCCTCAAACCTTCAGAAGTATGAGATGAACCCCAACAACTTGGAAAGGTGGATCTCTCTCACACGTACCAACACAGACTATCCCCCAATTGAACTGATCCCTAAAGGTTTTTGATTAAATAGCGGAATAGAAAATATGATCCAAAAAAAGTGTATGTATATCACACGTACACAACCACACTAGGCCCCAATTACTATTGTTTGTACCCCTAAAAGGCTAGATGAGGAGTAGGGGGGGTATGGAACAGGCAGCACCCTCAAACCTTCAGAAGTATGAGATGAACCCCAACAACTTGGAAAGGTGGATCTCTCTCACACGTACCAACACAGACTATCCCCCAATTTAACTGATCCCCAAAGGTTTTTGATTAAATAGCGGAATAGAAAATATGATCCAAAAAAAGTGTATGTATATCACACGTACACAACCACACTAGGCCCCAATTACTATTGTTTGTACCCCTAAAAGGCTAGATGAGGAGTAGGGGGAGTATGGAACAGGCAGCACCCTCAAACCTTCAGAAGTATGAGATGAACCCCAACAACTTGGAAAGGTGGATCTCTCTCACACGTACCAACACAGACTATCCCCCAATTTAACTGATCCCCAAAGGTTTTTGATTAAATAGCGGAATAGAAAATATGATCCAAAAAAAGTGTATGTATATCACACGTACACAACCACACTAGGCCCCAATTACTATTGTTTGTACCCCTAAAAGGCTAGATGAGGAGTAGGGGGGGTATGGAACAGGCAGCACCCTCAAACCTTCAGAAGTATGAGATGAACCCCAACAACTTGGAAAGGTGGATCTCTCTCACACGTACCAACACAGACTATCCCCCAATTTAACTGATCCCCAAAGGTTTTTGATTAAATAGCGGAATAGAAAATATGATCCAAAAAAAGTGTATGTATATCACACGTACACAACCACACTAGGCCCCAATTACTATTGTTTGTACCTCTATAAGGCTAGGAGTAGGGGGAGTATGGAACAGGCAGCACCCTCAAACCTTCAGAAGTATGAGATGAACCCCAACAACTTGGAAAGGTGGATCTCTCTCACACGTACCAACACAGACTATCCCCCAATTTAACTGATCCCCAAAGGTTTTTGATTAAATAGCGGAATAGAAAATATGATCCAAAAAAAGTGTATGTATATCACACGTACACAACCACACTAGGCCCCAATTACTATTGTTTGTACCCCTAAAAGGCTAGATGAGGAGTAGGGGGAGTATGGAACAGGCAGCACCCTCAAATCTTCAGAAGTATGAGATTGTGTTCACTGTACCCCACAAAGATTGAGTTCACTGCACCCCACAATGATTGTGTTCACTGCACCCCACAAAGATTGTGTTCACTGCACCTCACAAAGATTGTGTTCACTGTACCCCCCAAAGATTGTGTTCACTGCACCCCACAAAGATTCTGTTCACTGTACCCCACAAAGATTGTGTTCACTGCACCCTAAAAGGATGTTGTTCACTGCACCCCACAAAGATTGTGTTCACTGCACCCTAAAAGGATGTTGTTCACTGCACCCCAAAAAGATTGTGTTCACTGTACCCCCCCAAAGATTGTGTTCACTGCACCCCACAAAGATTGTGTTCACTGCACCCCAAAAAGATTGTGTTCACTGTACCCCCCAAAGATTGTGTTCACTGCACCCCAAAAAGATTGTGTTCACTGTACCCCCCAAAGATTGTGTTCACTGCACCCCACAAAGATTCTGTTCACTGTACCCCACAAAGATTGTGTTCACTGCACCCCAAAAAGATTGTGTTCACTGTACCCCCCCAAAGATTGTGTTCACTGCACCCCACAAAGATTCTGTTCACTGCACCCCACAAAGGATTTTGTTCACTGCACCCCAAAAAGATTGTGTTCACTGCACCCCAAAAAGGATTTTGATCACTGCACCCCAAAAAGGATGTTGTTCACTGCACCCCAAAAATGATTTTGTTCACTCCACCCCAAAAAGATTGTGTTCACTGCACCCCACAAAGATTGTGTTCACTGCACCCCAAAAAGATTGTGTTCACTGTACCCCCCAAAGATTGTGTTCACTGCACCCCACAAAGATTCTGTTCACTGTACCCCACAAAGATTGTGTTCACTGCACCCCAAAAAGATTGTGTTCACTGCACCCCAAAAAGGATGTTGTTCACTGCACCCCAAAAAGGATGTTGTTCACTCCACCCCAAAAAGATTGTGTTCACTGCACCCCACAAAGATTGTGTTCACTGCACCCCAAAAAGATTGTGTTCACTGCACCCCAAAAATGATTTTGTTCACTGCACCCCAAAAAGGATTTTGTTCACTGCACCCCAAAAAGGATGTTGTTCACTCCACCCCAAAAAGATTGTGTTCACTGCACCCCAAAAAGATTGTGTTCACTGCACCCCACAAAGGATTTTGTTCACTGCACCCCAAAAAGATTGTGTTCACTGCACCCCAAAAAGGATGTTGTTCACTGCACCCCAAAAAGGATTTTGTTCACTGCACCCCAAAAAGATTGTGTTCACTGCACCCCACAAAGGATTTTGTTCACTGCACCCCACAAAGATTGTGTTCACTGCACACCAAAAAGGATTGTGTTCACTGCACCCCAAAAAGATTTTGTTCACTGCACCCCAAAAAGATTGTGTTCACTGCAGCCCAAAAAGATTGTGTTCACTGCAGCCCAAAAAGATTGTGTTCACTGCAGCCCAAAAAGATTGTGTTCACTGCAGCCCAAAAAGATTGTGTTCACTGCAGCTCACACACAGAAAAATGGATGTGGATCACTGACACCTGCCTATCTCCAATCCCACACCACACAGCAATATCGATTGTAGTTTGTAGAACACAGTTTCCCTAAAATTCAGCAGACTCTGTCCCTAACAGGATTGAGAAGAGATCGTAGATCAGGATTGAGTGCAGATTCACCCCACCCCCCACACAGCAATATCGATTGTAGTTTGTAGAAGACACTGACCCTATAATTCAGCAGACTCTATCCCTAAAATGCCTACAACTCGCCCTGCCTAAACACTCCGACCTGTCCCTCAATTCTATCCGGACACAAATGGTTTTTTCCTGCCTATCTTTCCCTAATCAGCAGCCAGCACATTGATGTGTGCTCTGTCCCTTAGCTAAGCAGCAGAATGACGCTGCTGCGGCGGCTGCCTCGAACTTATAAAGACTTGGTCACATGCTTCAGACGGCCAATCACAGCTACTAAGACATTTGCAGGCATGGCTGGGATGGCTTAAGGCACACCAGTTAAACGATTGTTGATTGGCTGTTGAAAGCCCGCCATGAAAAGAGCGCCAAAGCATGCAAAACCCGGAAATAAAACGACCGAACACGGATTTTTACCCGAACATACAGTAAAGTGTCCGTGTCCGTGTTCGGGTAAAAAAAATCCAATTATTCGGTACGAACACGAATAATACAGTCCGTGTTCGCTCAACACTAGTGGGGACCAGAGCTGAAGCAAGCAATTGGAACAGGCATACCTTTGCAGTGAGAATTTTTTTCCTTTGGCAGGTCAGCAGGACTCGAACATAGGGACTGACCTGGACCTGCATCACCTGCATCACCAGATTGATGATGGGTGTATATTGTGGGCAATTTGGGGATCTTTTTGGATTAAAGGACTTGTCAAACACACTTATATGTTTTCTTGTTTACACTTCACATTTTTTGTGAATGAGAAGACGCACTACGTACCCCTTACTTATTTACATGGGAGACTGGTATCTAGTTAAAGATGGCTTTGTTAAAGAGGGTTTTTAGATTCTGAAAAGTCCTCTAACCTTAAACCCCCACAACCACAAGGCCAGGGTTTTGGGGAATAGGCCCTTGTTCTCATTAACATGGGGACAAGGTACCCCCCCTCCACACTGAATACCGCCTGGTTTGGTTCGGAGGGAAGTTGCACACTCATCCTCACCTTTTCTGGCTAAGGGTCTGGTGTGGATTTTTAAAGGGGACCTCAAGCTTTTGATTTTTTGTGTTCCTCTTATAATCCATACCCATTATTATCTATATCAGACCCTCATCTAGGATAAGAATCTGGTATAAAACAGTGGTCACCAACCTTTCGGACCTCATGGACCACCAAACGCACAAATTTGACCACTTACATGGATTTTACATGCCATATACACACAGTGCTCTGGCTCTCTGCCCCCTACCCCTGGTTCACACTGCTGCTTTATACACACAATGCTCCAGCTCTCTGCCCCCCCCCCCCCACTCTTCATCATGTTGCTGCCTTACACAGACTCATTATTGGATCTCATCACCTTTTTGAGCCATGTGCTTGAGTTTCGTGCTTCCTCCCAGAGTCTGTAATTAGTGCTGCCATTGGAAGTCCCCTCCTTCTTCAGCTCCCGCTCTCTGCACTACTCCTGGTGCCTCCATGTGAGTACATGAGTCCACCAGAGCTGGAACTACAGAGGAGGCATCGGGAATCAATACACGCTGTTAGTATTGACTGTCAGCACGCATTGAGAACAACACTGGAAACAACATTGGGTGGCATACATCTGCCACAAAGTTCATTTGCAGCAGATCCACTGGGGACCACCAAAATTTTCTCCTGGACCATCAGTGGTATAGATGAAGGCAATCCCCATATGCTTTGTTAAACAAGGTCCATAAAGACATGGATGAGCGAGTTCGGGGTAGAGTAACTTAACTGACCTGCACTGACCTGACTCCAACCCTATAGAACACCGTTGGGATGAATAAGTCTGGAGACTGTGAGCCAGGCCTTCTCTCCAACATCAGTGCCTGACCTCACAAATGTGCTTCTGGAAGAATAGTCAAACATTCCCATCGACACACTCCTAAACCTTGTGGACAGCCTTCCTGAAAGAGTTGAAGCTGGCATAGCTGCAATGGGTGGGTCAACTCAATATTAAATCCTAATGATTAAGACTGGGATGCCATTAAAGTTCATGTGCGTGTAAAGGCAGGCGTCCCAATACTTTTGACAATAAAGTGTGTATACATAACATTTTTTAGAGAAACTGGGCTTATCCTTGAAATACAAAAGTTCAGAAAACTCATCCTAACTTTAATTTGTTTCTTAGCTTTACCTGCTGTTTTGTATGTCTTTTCTCAATACTACCCGAAGAGTAACAATTCCTGGCCTCAAATAGCTAAGAGTATTGTTCTTTGTGATGCCTACTAGCGCGCTTGTCAATGGGACCTTTGAAAGGAGTACAAGAGTTCAACTTATCACTTAAATTAATATTGACTGAATGCAGAAATGAGTGCATTTGAAGTGCTGACATCGCTCAGCGGACTCCTGCAGGTGTCCAGACACATCCACTTAAAAGGTTGCACAAGAGATGGATGTTAAAAAAAGACAGCAGAGGAACAAAGGCAACATACAGCAATTATGTTGAAGAAGTCATCATCTCCAAGGGTGTCCAGAATTGAGGATACAGTCTGCTTTGCAATTGTTAGACGAAGGCCTTTCATGCTCCCACTGACATCAACTAAAATCACGACATCTTTGGGAGAGGTAGCTGCTTGAATATACCTGCATTAAGAAGTAAGAGACAGAATTAAATACAGCATGTTATTTATTTTTATTTCCTTTATTTCTGTGTGCGTGGAGGAGTATAACCTTATCTGCTGTACAATAGCAGCCCTGTAAAAGGGTCTTACAAGGCTACTTACCATTTCCGGTTTCTGCAGTCAAATGCAATAACTCCATTTTCATCTGGCTCCCATTTAATACCTAGACAAAAGAAAAGCAGAAGGTAATTTTAAACTATAATAGAAAATTCTATTATAAACCACCCAACATCAATACAAGTCAGAACATCACCTTGATCATGGTTATATTTCAGGAAACAAAGGTACATTATTTATTATACAAGTCAGGTTTGGAAAAAAGCATCTTTAAACTTTTAGGAAAAAACAAACATATGTAATTACATTTATGTTTTTTAATTCAACAGTAAGAATCTGAATTTATCCTGGTATCAGCCTCTGGCAGCCCCAGTACAGAAGGGCTGGAGTGTGAGAGGAAGAAGCAGCACAAGTAACCAACCTATTTATTTGCTAAGAGCACGCTGATAGGAGGTGAAAGCAGAGTGACAGAGGGGTGAGCGGATCATTGCGCTGTTTCTCTTTTCCTTGTTAAATTTGTTTATTGAGAAAAAAAAAATTTAGGAATAGAACAGACCAGTTAAAGGAAGGGCAGATGCAACATCCAAAATGGAAATAACAGAACAAGCCAAAGCCTGACAATCATAATATGTCACAGGAGTCATATGCAACCATTGATGAGTGGTGTAACACCTGCATGGACTATTTAGTTGCACAGCACAGTGGACATTCACTATCATAATAAGTGGCTGCCAAAATGGACTGAATGATGCAATATAAGAATTCTTAATTGATTGAATATGTCACCTAAGAGCCGGTTCACACTACCACGACCAGAAAGTCGCCCCGTGACTTGAAGCGACTTGTTTAAAGACTTGGCAGAGACTTGGAAGAGACTTGGAAGAGACTTGTGCACTACTTTGAAGAGACAGGCGACTTTGTCTGTGGGGAATGCCTGGCTAATCTCTTTCTTCTTCCTGGAAAGTCTGATAACAAGTCGCTTCAATTAAGATAAGGAGGCGACTCCCATTGAAGTATATGGGACAGTCGGATCACAGGTCGCCTCAAAGTAGTACAGGACACTTTTCTGAAGTTGGAGCGACTTCAGTAGTGCCAATTAAGACGGCATTGATTGATTAACATTGCTTTGTTATGTCAAGCGACCTGGGGCTACACAAGTCGCCTCACAAGTCGTGCTAGTGTGAATGGGCTCTAATTGTTTTGCACTATTTGCACATATTTTGTCTTAAGCAGTTTATATTGGGGTCTTGTATACCCACCATATCACAGTTCCCCAGGTGGGCAGTGAGTAGATGCATATTCACAATTGGGGATTATTTTCATTTATATTCCAGCACCTATAGCACCAGCACTTTATATAAGTACGTTGCACACAGTAATTAATTAATAATGGTATCCACAATTGTATTTGCATTTATCTGCAATCTTTTTGTTTGGTTTACTTATTTATTTTATTAATTTATGCACAACAGCACTTTTATGGAAACATTATCATATAATTTCATATAATTTCACATACCACCATTTATAAGGTAGCACCACAAACCAACATCCCATATAAACACTTTGATACCGTACCCCAGCCCAAAGGGATAAGTTGGTGGCAGCTTACACCTCCATTTTTTATCTTATAGTAGATAAAAAATGGAGGTGTAAGCTACCACCAACTTATCCCTTTGGGCTGTAGCGCTGGTCCCATTAGTTTTCTTTTTTTATATGTAACCATTGTATAAAGGTAGGTTGTAGATGCATAAGCAGAGGCATAAACTTGAAAAGAACCAACAATGCTAT
Organism: Pelophylax lessonae; assembly: GCF_965119305.1. NCBI lineage: Eukaryota > Metazoa > Chordata > Amphibia > Anura > Ranidae > Pelophylax > Pelophylax lessonae. Next base: position 67,076,686 of record NC_138775.1, read on the forward strand.
ATAGTAAGCAATGGGAAATGATAACAAGCCTCAATATTTAAGGACAAGCGATGAGAGACCTAAGTTAAACAAGCGCTGGGAGAACCAACGCATGGTGGGGTACCAGACTGGGTGCTGTTTCTCTTTTCAATGTCCAGTCACAGGCTGGGCTCTAAAGGTAATGGGTTGAAGAATGCTGGCCAACAGACATCTAGTGGTAGAAAATAAGTACTGTTGGGGAGAGGGCATAGCTTTGAATTTAAAGCAGTATTCAAACCAAAAGCAAACATTTAATATATTGCAGCAAACCAATTCTTACATATGATGTCTGCAATAGTTTTATTTTTAGGCTTCCTTTTTTCTATTTCCATCTGGTGATCTGGCCAGTAAGTTGTTTTCCAAAAAGAAAAAGCTCTCTTGCAGATCTATTATTTACAGGCATGAGGCAACCCATTGACCACTGCCGGGGGTTTGTGTGCAATAATAAGAGTGTATTCCTTTACACAAAACACTTATCCCAAAAGAAAAAAATGTGTTTGCCATAACTGCTCAAAAAGTGTGAGCTTCAATCTGTTAATGTAATCCTAAATCTGCTAGTACATCTAACATTCCCCTCCCCCAGAACGACAATGCTGCTGTCCAAAGGTGCCCCTGTGCTCCTTCATCCAGAATGGGAGCACTGTAATACCACTTTTCAGGCTGAAAATTGCAGCAATTGCTTGTTTAATGTATCCTTCAATGGGATATTCATTTTGATCTTGTTCGTTTTTGCTGGAGTTCTGCTTTAAATACTCATAGCATGCAAAGGAATACCCTCTACACACCTTTTTACTCTTTAGTTAGATGAACTTAACATTTTGATGTGAAAAATACTGTTACACTATCAAACATGATTTAAACAACTCATACAGCTTCGTAAACTGATGCAATTGGCTAAAAATGCTAATTGTGCCATTTCTTCTCCCTGAAAACTAGCGGGGTGAATGGATACAACAGATATCTAACTATGCTTGAAAATGTATAAGATTGAACCAATGAATAATGGTTTTGTTCTTCATGCTCAGGATAAAACAAAATTAACAAAAAAGTTGATTTTTGTTTAGTTAGGTAATTATGAAATATAGCATATTAATACTATGCAGTCTTCTATTTAGCCAGCAGATGGAGTAATAGTATCCTTTTCACATTATTGGCATTACATTTTTCAGCTTTTCTGGAAGAAGCCCATCGTAGAGAATTTCACAATTCAGCAGTGAGTAAAAGGCCCCTTTCACACGGGCGCTTCTGTGGGACTGAATCCACTTGCTCAGCGGGGGATCGCTCCACTGATCCCCACTGAGCAGGCGGATAACAGGTCTGTCTTCATTCACTGTACAGAGCGGAGATGGACACAGTCCCGCTCCCCCCTATGGGGGGGATCGGGTGAAAATGGACCACCTATCCGTTTTCATCCAATCATATCCAATTCGATCTGCCAGACAGGTGGAAGCTAGGAACACCCTCCATCTGAATTTTGAGGACACAATTGGATAGCATGGGGTGTCATCAACCATGTCACCACTGACAACTGCTGTTCCATAAGAGTGCATGGAGGGTGCGATCAGGTCTGCCTGAAAAACTGACAGATGGACCTGATCAGACAACCCGTTTGAAAGGGTCCTAATTCTTTTATCAGAGTGTTTTGTAGGAGGTTTTGAACAGACAATGGGAGCTGCAAAGCAAGCTGCATTTGCTGCACTGGTTCTTTAGGTAACTCAAAGTGCTTTCTGAATCTTTTGTCATGTATTAATAGCTTATTATAATACAAAAACTTTTAAACTTAATAAATTAAAAAGATTTAACCCCAAATCAATATAGTTGTGCTTTAATGGATTAACAAATGTAGGGGACCAAGCTGGGAACTTTATAAGCTATAGGAGATCTGTAAATTGTTTCCATGTCTTGAGGGATTTTCTCTCTGTATATCTATACACACTATATTGTCAAAAGTATTGGGACACCTGCCTTTACACGCACATGAACTTTATTGGCATCCCAATCTTAAGCCTAGTACACATGCAACGATTATCAGCCGACGATCGTCCGTCTTTTGTCCAGAGTGGTGTTTTGTTGGTTGGAATGTGCCTAGACTGCACACGAATTTTCTCGCCCGACAAAATTCTACTTCAGAAGTAATGTCATGTGTTGGATTGCTTTCTTTGTGTTCTTTCTTCTCTGAGCATGCCCAGACTTGCTCAATTGATTTTTCCCTGTCGAAATCTGTACTGACTGCACGAAAATTGGCCGTGTTTTGATGGCGGACAAAAATTTTATAGCCTGCACACCAGATTTTTTTCGGCCGAAAAGTCAGAGTCGGTTGTCGGCAGCATCATACTAACAAACCGAAAATCGGCAGATCGGTCGTCGGACGAAAATTCCCTGCCGATTTTCAACGCGTGTGTACGAGGCTTAAATCTGTAGGGTTCAATATTGACTTGGCCCACCCTTTGCAGCTATAACAGCTTTAACTTTTCAGGGAAGGCTGTTCACAAGGTTTAGGAGTGTCTATGGGAATCTTTGACCATTCTTCCAGAAGCACATTTGTGAAGTAAGGCACTAATATTGGATGAGAAGGCCTGGCTCGCAGTCTCCACTCGAATTCATCCCAAAGGTGTTCTATGTTTTTTTTGTATAATTTGAAAGATGATGTTACACAGATTCCGGTGGCTCTAACTAACAGTACTGGGGTGACCGACTTGAAGTCAAATAAAATACAGGTACATGATTTGGTGGCAAGCATTAAAGTCACTGTAAACATGGATTTACACTTTAACCCTTCCACTGTGCTCTAGGGATAGTGGGACCTGCTCTTCCATCTCCCTCCAGACTACAGGATTGGCCATCAGGGGATGGACTGCAGAGCCAGGGGACCATGTGGACATGAAGTACAAGAGAGGAGCTCAGAGCACTGCTGACTACTTCCCGCTTGGTTAGGACATAGTAGGGGAGATTGATCGACATCAGAAGGTCATCTGCAGCATCGCTGTGGTGAAAGGGCTTCAACCACCCTTTTTTGTAATATTTATGCTATATTTTACAGATGCTGGTTGCTCAGTAGTCACTGTTAATAAAGTTCTTCTTCAAGGTAGGCTGTGTGTAGGAAAGCATATGTAATGGGAAAATGTTCATATTTAACAAACCAATATGCTGAGGTCTGCTAGACTCCTGGTTGTAGCACAGTATTAAAAGCACAGTGTTTGGGTACAAGGGCTTTGATATATGCTATTGTATACACAATGAGTAGGGTCAAGTTTTAAGCCCCTCCCACTGTTATCACAATTTCTCCACACTCACAATTTCTTAACGTGGCAGGCACACTAATTATTGTTCCCTGGGTACCCAAGGCTGACACCCCCCCCCCCCCTCCAGGAAAAAAATATCTATGGCCCTGCGGCAGGGACACAGGCAGCAATAAAATCCTGGTGGGGGTTCTTTCTACATTCTCACTAAAGTAAAAAATAGTTGGCTGTAATTCTGCTTTAATCTATACACTAAGGACATATTTCTGACAAGCCTCAGGCTGCTTGCAGAACCCCAACATAACCATACAGTGTAAGTAAGATAACACAATATCAATAGTGATGATACAGTACAGATACTTGAGATGTCATTGCTAGAAAGTATGACATTTTTTCATTATTGTACAAGAGGGTTTTATTAAAGCACCCAGGATGTTTTCTTTAAAGCGCTGTTATAATCAATACTGTACATGTCTTACAAAGCACTAACATTTAGTATATGCGGTTTACTACAACGATGATTGATTTCTTACCTGGATACTGCCGAAAAAAACCTTTCGCACTTCCAAAATATTGCCAAATAAGGGATGGATCTCGGTCAAAGTTGTCAACAAACACCTTATTTAATGATTCCGACCAGTATATCCCATTCACAATTTCAGGATCTGAAAAAGAAAGACACGATAATTATCATCGGTCCTTTTTTTTATTGGCTGAACACGAGAAAATGATTTGCAGAAAACATAAGGTGTCACTAGGGACCTTGTGGTGCCAATTTCAGCAAAGCCTACAAACATTATACATATACATGACTGTTCCCCTTTAAAATGAAACCAGTAAAATGCAAGGACCCCTCACCCTGTAAAAACTGCTGACCATTGGTAGTTACAAATTATATACCTGTAATGAAAAAAGTTACAGTATATTTATATAAGTTTGTCTGACCTGTCTTCCATCAAAGGCAGGTGAGAGATGAGAGTGACATTCTGGTCCTTACAGTAAGATCTTGGGAAATTCAGAGCAGCCCAGCTCTTGTGAGAAGACACTCATGCACTTGCCCTGAGTGTCTTCTCATGAGATGTGGGGTACTCATCATGCTCTAAAAATCTCCCCAGAAGGATAGAGGAATAAAGTCCTGGAAACAAGGGTGTAGTGGGGCCTCCTCACCCTGCACGTAGTGGTCCTTCACTCATGTACATGCTCTCCAATGTCCGGGACCAGGAGGGGCCAAAGTCAACTTTAAGGCAGAACCCCTGAGGTGAGCCGTACGCCTTGTGCAGCAACATACAGATCTGTCCTATGTTGCTGTACTCCTTGCTTTCTGAATGTAGCATTTAGAGGGGGACACCACTGAGCCTGTGCCTTGCTCCACGAGTCCAGCATAACTCTGCCACCTCACTCCCATTGACAGAATAGGGTCCCGCCGTGCACTAGCGTGGACCTCATGCTTGTAAATAATTAACTGCATTAGCTCACCCATTATATGCAGCTAGGTTTGGGGGGTCTCTGTACTATGGGTTCAGTCCTGATTGCTTTTGGGGAACCGATTGCTAAGGAGGGAGCCGGAGAATGAACGCCCTCGCTACCGGAGGACCTGTCAACTACGCCAGGTACTACTCTTTGCTTTCTGACTGCTATGTATTTCCACCAGTTCATGGGTTCCCGTAGCAACTACACATGTTCTCCAACTCTCCTGTTGAGTTAACCCTTTGTGGTTGCCTCCATTCCTTCTTTTTCAGCCCCGTGTTTGCTTTATGGGCCCTGTTCTTTTGACATGACATGTACCTCCAAGGACCCCTTTGAACAACTTCAGACCAGGCATGAAACAGTTGATAACCTTTAACCACTTGCCGACCAGTCACTGGGACTGTACTGCGGCAAAGTGGCTCGATTCCGTCCAGCGACGTAGACCTACGTCGCTGGACTCCTCCCCTTGTGGGCGGCGCTCACGTGCCGCCGGAGGCTTGCTCCCGCTGTGACTGTCACAGCGGGAATCGGGCCAGGGGAGGAGCAGCGGTGATCACCGCCGCTCTTCCCCGATCGTCGGGGAATCGAGTCTGGAGATCCGCCCGCTTGTGTAAACAGAGCGGGCGGATCTCCTAAGTGACAAACAGTGACAGATTGCAGGGTTCAGCATAGCTGAACATGCGATCTGTCCCTGTGTCACTCAGTCACCTCCCCCCACACACGTCAGTAAGCACCAGGCATACATTAACCCCTCCCTCTCCAATAAAATTAACCCCTTCCCTGCCAGTGTCATTTTTACAGTAACAGTGCATATTTATAGCACTGATTACTGTAGTAATGTCACTGGTACCCCCAAAAGTGTCAAAAATGTCAGTCAGGGGTCCGATCTGTCCGCCACAATGTCGCCGTCCCGCAAAAAAAAACGCAGATCGCCGCCATTACTCGTTAAAAAAAAAATGACAGAAATCTTTCCCTTAGTTAGTAAACGCAATAACTTTTGCGCAAACCAATCAAAATACGCTTATTGTGATTTTTTTATACCAAACATAGGTAGCAGAAAACAAATTGGCCAAAAATTTAAAAAAAATTAGATTTTTACATTTTTTGGGGGGGGAATTTCATTTTTCAAAATTTACGCTATTTTTTGTTTATAGCGCAAAAAGTAAAAATCGCACAGGTGATCAAATACCACCAAAAGAAAGCTCTGTTTGTGGGAAAAAAAGGACGTAAATTTAGTTTGAGTTCGGCGTCGCACGACCGCGCAATTGTCAGTTAAAGTCGCACAGTGCCGAATCGCAAAAAGTGGTCTGGACGTAAGACAGCAAAATCCTCCGGTGGTAAAGTGGTTAATGGAACTTTTAGCAACACAGTCCCACAGGCAAGAATCACAACTTGCTAGGTGATTCCAGGCTACCTGGTGAATACCTTCCCTGAGGTGAAAATCCAGAAGTGTTAGAGTGCCATTTAAGCAGCCCCTTTATCATTCAGATGTTGCTGGTGGTTTCATGCTTTGGCCTGGCCTCTCTGTTCTTCCCAGCTCTTCACAGCTCCAGCGACCCCTGAGCAGAGCCTTCCCCCTATTTATTACAGCACAGGGTGGAGGACAGAGTCTAGAAAAGTCTGTAAAAAAAAATAGATGACTTAACCCTCTCCCACCCTGGTAGCCTGCTAATCCAACTATTCCACTGCTTGCAAGCACCTGCTTACAAGGGTAAGGTAAGTAATAACTCTAATTTTTTTACTTTACAGGTACTAACATCCATTGATTTTTACATTTTACATTTACGGACATTACAAGTAGAACTTGCATTGTACTGCAAAGTCTATTTCAAGTAAATTGTATTCAGACCTATTTTTGGATTTATTTTAATATTTTATATATATATATATAAACATACATATATATAATTGTTGTAAAAAAATAGGTTAAACAGTTCTTTGAAACACAAATTCTGTTTTAAATGCATTAATGCAAGTATTGTACTGTGTATTAAAAAGAAAAATAGTAAAAAGTAAGGCTCTAAAAATATTTGATGTTTCTTGGCTTCTAAGAACCATCTAATATGTTTGACATTCCTTTTAGAAAATATTGGAGGGGCCTTTCAGTATGAGGAGATAAATGGACCCGGCTTGTGTGAGGTGATCAAAATTCACTAGAGACAATTTATTATTAATTATTGGCCGGATTTCTGTTTATTTTGCCACAATTTCTGAAATCTGTTTAAAATGCCTCTGGGAATTTTCCATGACCTAGCCCGGCTTTATTGAACATATTATGAATGCTATTTCAATAGGATAAGTTCCAGTTCATAGAACACATAATAATGAATACTTTTTAGACCCAAAAAAGAAAAAAATATATATGAAGATCTGAGGTGTACAATATAATCATTAAATAATTGTATTCCGTGATGGTATGGTTAAAAAAACAAAAACAAAAAAAACACAACAACATCACAAAAAAAGTAAAAAAAAAAAAAAAAGAGAGAGGAGCTCTATAATATTAAAAATAGCAAGTTTGCAATATTGCATCCATGACATTTTGTTCTAACTCAACAGTCTAGAATTACTTCTGTTACCCTCAAGCCATTTTTCTACACTACATGTGGCCTCATTTAGTAAGGCAATGATGATAAGTAAAATGCTACGTCCTAAAGCAACCAACCAGAATTAAGGGTAATGGTTAAAAAAAAAATGATCCTTGCCTATTAGCATTGATAATGGCCAGAGTTTAATTTCAAGATCCCCCCATAGACTTCTAAGAGGTCCCCTGCTAAGTTCAAAAAGGGTTTAATGAACTCCCCATGAATCAAATACTGTCAGATTAGCTAACCCCTAATTTTGAACGGCCTGGCAGCAGGACACCTTAAACGGTAGTAAATTTGGGCATTTAAAAAAAAAAAAAATGCATCGCATACTAGCACATTACCTTAGAAGGAAGCCCTCAAGCAATAAGCTGTCACCACTGCCAGGGCTTCCTTCCAGGTTCGCGGGCTCCATTCGTATGAATAGTTAGTTGTTAAAGGTGAAGGCGCCTGGTTTTAATGTTTTGGCCCTTGATATGATGCAAATACCTGCTGCCCTTTTTTATTTTAATGGTTGTATACCAAAAAAATTACAAATGTTGAACGGGTGAAAAAATACACTGATCACCAGCGCCTATTTTTTCATCCATTTGTATGAACGTCTGAGCTACGATAAGTCATGGAATCGGCACTCAGCTCTAAAGGAACGCCAAGGGTATGTTTTTCCTTCAGAGTGTATGCTCCGGTGATGTCACCGGCTGCATCCCATGTGAAAATCTCCAAAACAGTGCGAGTTTAGGAGCTATTCACTGTACCTACAGGGAAGCCCTATTATAGGCTTACCTGTAGATACAAGTACAAAAGTGGACTTTACTACCACTTAGGCAGTACATGACAACACAGGAGACCTTATGAGTACGGGTAGCAGCATTTTTAGCATTCATTTGCTCACATCTGTAACTTGCAGTGCAGTAGAATGCAAATGCATTGTGCTGTGCTACTTTGGTGAAGTGGGGTGTCATTCGTAAGGAATAAATAAATGAGCTGTAATCTTCTGTTGCAGCAGGCTGAAGAACTGGCATGCAGAAAGCAGCAGTCTGGGTTTTCGTCAATCTGAGCAATATTGTTAACTGGAATACTGTACAGGGGGTGTGTCAATCTGTTGAAGACCCCAACCACTGCCCTCTGTATGAGAACAACAGTTTGGCTCTCCAGCATGCTGTCGGCACTGGGCAACTTAGTACAGTAAGCACAAATACATAGTAAAAAAATAAAATATTCTTTATTTGTTATGAAGCCTGACTGCATAACAAGTAAAAAAAGTAAGATTTGGTTAGGTTTAAACTACACAGGTCACTTCCATTGCTGCAAGTCATGGATACAACTTCTTATCATGTTTTATTTATGCCTCTTCTCAACCATACAAATCCAACCTAGCTTCCTTGCTGTCCTGAAGTATAGGCTGAAATATCACCAGCCTAAAATTTTAACAAATCTGCTAAGGGTGCTGGACTTTACTGCTCATTCCCCTTTCATAATCATCATCTCCCATTTTCAGTATTTTGTATCCTAAACAGTAGAGTATGCTACTGCAAACTGCATGTAGCCCCTTTTTACTAAACAGGGACTACCATGTCAATCTAGTTTTTGGCTGGGCTGTAGTTAGCTTTGACTGATTGTATAGTGTTTCACATACCGGATTAGGGTTGGCTTGTGATTTCTCACTGATCATAGTATGAGATTTCACAAACAAAAGTTCTGATATTTTCTTCAGCCTTACAGTAGGAGGTTTAGGCCACTGGTGCATGCTGGGGGAGGATGAATCAGGCCATGTACTCTCTCTTTTTCCCTTGGCCGAGGCCTATGGAGTTGCTGCTGGATGCAGCTCTGGTGTTAGGTCTAATCAGTGGCGGAAATACCAGGGTTGCAGCAGTCGCCATTGCGACTGGGACCTGGAGTTCCACCACTTTGGGGGGGGGGGAATTCTTTCTGGCTGTGCTACTGTGAAGGGCCGCCCGCCCTTCCACTTGTTCCACCGTGCAGGGGGTGCAGCCAGGCACTGAGGGGAGACTGAGCACTGGAGCCCCGCCTATCCTCTCCAGAGAGACACAGAATCTGTGCAGGGAGGCTGAGGTGGACACTGGAAAAAAAATGTCAGCTGAGTAGCAAGGAGACAGGCATCCCCGGAGGCGTGCATCTTGAATGCTGAGGGGGAATCGTCTGACTGGCAAAGTAAGTAATTACTAGTGCAAGTCCCAACCCCCCACCACCACAGATCTAATCCCTATTCCCCCCCATCACCTCTACAACAGGTAGGAATAGGAATGAGATCTGTGGTGGTGAGAGTGGGTAGGAGGATGACACCGCCCCTGCCACTGATCCCACCCCCCTCACCACCACCTCTGATCCCCACCCCCCCCCTCACCACTGCCACCCCCTCCCACCACCACCACTGCCCCCCGCCCCACCACTGCTGCAACTAATCCCCACCCCTCTCACCACCACCACTGCCACTAATCCCACCCCCTCCCACCACCACCAGTGCCACTGATCCCACCCCTCTCACCACCACCGCTGCCACTAATCCCACCTCCTCTCATCAATGCCACTGATCTGACCCCTTAACCACCACGGCTGCCACTAATCCTACCCCCCTCACCACCGCTGCCCCTAATCCCACCCCCTCACCACTGCATCCACTAACCCCACCCCTCTCACCACCACCAATGCCACTGACCCCCACCACCACCACTGATCTCAACCTCCTTCACCGCTGCCACTGATCCCACCCTCCTCACCACCACCACTGCTGCCACTAATCCCACCCCCCTCACCACCACTGCCACTGATCTCACCCCCCCTCAACACCACCGCTGCCACTGATCCCACCCCCTTTACTACCACCGCTGCCACTCATCCCACCCCCTTTACCATCACCACTGCCACTGATCCCATCCCACCACAGCTGCCACTAATCCCATCCCACCCACACTGCTGCCACTCATCCCATCCCATTTCCACCACTGCTGCCACTGATCCCATCCCACCACCACCGCTGCCACTCATGCCATCCCACCACTGCTGCCACTCATGCCATCCCACCACTGCTGCCACTGATTCAATTCCACCCACTTCTGTCACTTATCCCATCCCATCCCCACCCCACCACTACCACCACCACTCATCCGATCACACCACCACCGCTGCCACTGAACCCATCCCACCACCACTGCTGTCACTGATCTCATCCTATCCCCCCAAGACTGCCACTCATCCCATCCCCCCACCACTACCACCACCACTGCCTCTCATCCCATGCCATCTACCCCACTACCACTGATTCCACTGATCCCATTCCCCCCTCCCCACTGCTGCCACTTATCCCATCCTATCACCGCTGCCACTGATTCCATCCCCCCACCACCGCTGCCACTCATCCCATTCCATCCCCCCATCACTACCTTCACCGCTGTGACTCATTCCAACCCCATGCTCCAGGGGGCCCATGCCTCAACCCTTTACACCTGGATAGGAGGGGTGGGGGGTGGCATATAGAGAAACCAATCCCCTCCCTGCTGCAGGAAGAAAATGGAGGGGATCAGTTCCTCTATATGCCGCCCCTTCTATCCAGGTGTACGGGGGTGACGCATTGGGCTGGGTCACCCCAGGAGTCAAGGGGGCCCTTCATGGTTTCTTGCACTGGGGCCCTGAAGGTTCTAGTTAAGCCTCTAAGCCTAATAGTCTGGTTTGGGGCCTAACGTGTTCTGAAATGGTCCTAAAGCTGTCCTATCTGGTCTGGAGGAAACTGTGCCAAGGAGGAGACCCATGGGACACCCCTTGCTGTAGAGAGCCAGAAAGATGACTGGTCTTTCATAAGGGCTTGGTGACTCACTTGGAGGATGAACTCAAATTTGGGTAAATGCCTACAGTGTTGCTGGGTCAACTTAAAGGTTCTGACACTGTAAGCTGGAAATTAATCTGGAGAGTCTGCAAGTAATCTGCTACGGTGCCCGGACCCCTAACCCCCTTGACCCTTCTGCAATGAAACTTTAAGAAGACAAAAGTGACTAGCGCTCAAAAGTCCCCCCATTTCTCCATGAATTCAACCCTGGGGTGAAATACTAGCCCGCTCGTGCCTCTGGAGGTGCTATCCTGCCTTTGGGGTATCAGAGGTGTGCTACTTACATGTTGAAAACATGCAGGAATTATCATTCTTATCAACAAATGGCACCAGTTATAAAGTGTCTCCGGCACCAGTTATAAAGTGTCTCTCAACTAACTTCAGCACACTTAAGGGTCAGCCTTTAAGAGGAAGGCAATCAAGTGTCTGCTAAAATATAAATCCCAGTAAAAAGCAAGTGTTTTAAGCAGCTCTAAATTCCAATATCTTATGTAATAGCCAAATAACTTTGTCAGTGAACCAGGGAAGATATGTCAAAACCCGAAAATTAAAAGTTAAGTGAAGCATTGTAGTTTTTAAATTCAGCAGCTGGGTATAGTAAAAGTTGGTATTATTAACTAAGGCCATATTCTGGAGTGTTACATTCCCTTTATCTGCCAATGCCGGGGTTCAAGTCCTTTCCTTTCACAGTTCATAGTCACAAATGCAAACTGTATAGAAATGCTGGCAGGTTTAGTATCCCTGAGAATGAGCGATAGTCATTCATTTCTCTGGCTAAATCATCAACCACCTGCATTGGGTTTTATGTGTTTTACAAATAGTGCAAGCAGGATCAATTCATTGGTTCCAATGAATTAAGCCTCACAATACATGTCAGTTATACCTCTTCAGGGTTTATCTGGCAGAAGAAGGTTCCGTATTGTGAGTTTTAGGATTTTGCTAAAGTTTCATAACTCTGAACCCCCACAGTGCTGAGCTATTTTCTTAAAGTATATCTAAAGCCAACTTTTTTTTCTTTATTTTAAATAGAGTATGAGAATTAAAAAGCCTTCTTAGAGTTTTTTTTTCGATCCATTGGGTAGATATAACAGGATGCAAGGATCTCTTTTAAAATGAGGAAAATCCCCTTTTAGACAGTTGCCAGCAAATTAAAAGTTTTGGAATATTTCTTCCACCCTATTGCTGTCCTAAGGACAACTCAAAAACTGGATAAACCCTTACTTTCAAGTCCTAGAGATATTAGTCACCAGGACTAATAGAGAGAGACACACAGCAATAAAAACTTAAGAGTTGAAAGTGTATCTGTTCAGTCACAGTACCTTTGTATCCGAACCAGCCTATGTCCTCCCTGATTGAAGCATGGCATGTTAAACTGTTCATACTTTATCATTTCCCTGTATCTTTTATATTTTCATTTTATCGTGCCACTGTTGTATTTTGGTACTTTGTTTCTCAATAAAGAAATTAAGAAAAAAAAAAACTTGAGAGAACCCAACTTCTCACTAGTCCAAAAAACAAAACTAAGCACCAATGAACGCACGTGCCCTACATTTCTCCACAGCACATGGTATTTTATATCCATGCATTGTAGCAGAATGAGCTTTAAAACAGGTACCCACACTTCTTTTGTGCAATTTTTGCAGTAAATTGGAATGGAGAGGCTGGACTAAATGTGATGTACCTGAATACACGTTCAAAGTTGCATCTACATATGCGTGTACAGATCCTAGGGCCTGGTACTCATTTTCACAGTACAGTAGCATACGAACGTTAACAAGCTGTACTGTTGCATTAAGACAGCCTATTCATTTTGCATCGCTATGTGATAAGTCGCATTACTCTACAGGTGCATTGTCCCAGTGCAGTAGGGTGGCATTCAAAATGAATGGCATCACAGTGCACCAACATGCGTAATGTGCATTACTCTATCCAGTACCCCAACCTTCAGATGTCACCTTCATATTGGTGTCAGTATTAGAGTCTCCTCTTCCTTGGCAAACCAAAACCCACATCTCCAAGCATCCTGACAACTGTATAATGTGGTGCTACAAACGGTCTTCAATGCATTACAGTTCCTAGTGGCCAGAAATGTTCACCTCTTTGCAGCCACCAACAAGACATTTGCAAGCAAAGGACAGCAGAACTTTATGTAATCCAATGAGATGTTATTACACTATAAAAGACACTTTGCAAAAATTGAGTTTTATCCATTAAAAAACAATGTATACAAACTTCAATAAGCATTTCAAGAAAAAAACTTGTAGATATTTACTGCATTGTTCAGTAACTGCTCGAAATGTTGAAAAATACATATGCTATAATGCCAACTGCATTTACGATTAAAAATCTATAACTGCAGAGAAAAGAAACATTTTGCAAGCTGCAGGGCCAACAGCATAATGGTGGAAACCAATAAAATCCAAGGGAAATAAATCCTCTGTCTACAATAGTTGTTAAGAAAGTAAAAGATGTGAAAATTCTTAAGTTGGCCATACAATGAAAGGATTTTGTTCGGAAACGTTTGCTTCAGCAACATTCATTAAATTTATTAATAGTTAGAGGCGTCAAATCAGCATTTGTTTTTTAACCACAGAGATGAGAAAATTCGAAGAAGCAGGCGGAAATTTAATATTTTTCTCAAACAAATATATTTCTAAAAGTGAATGGGGTTTTCATTTAAGAAGTTCCATTAGTTCCAGAATTGAATGTTAAAGGCAAACAAAATGTTGAAGTACTTTTTAAGGACATACGTCATGTCATTTTCCAGGACATACGTCATGAATTTACTAATGAGAATTGTCATACACATGTGAATCTACAATACTAGTGTATGGCCAGCTTTAGTTTTTCAAAAAACAAAAGGGATGGATCCCACTACCCCCAGTTTTAGCAAAAGAAGTATTTGAAAGAAAAATGGGGTTGTTCTTTAATAAATATCTCCACCCCTTAGCAAAGGCCATCTTGGATAATACTTATCTTCCTTTTTTTGATCCAGTGATGTTTCCTTCAAATAGGTTCCAGGTGGCCCTTTTTCAAACCACGCACTTGTGCCTTTGCCTCATTCATTTCTATGGGCAATCTGTACTCATGACGGCCTCCAGTGGTCCCTTGGAGAACAGCTTACCCATGGGGCCATGGAACGCATATGTAGTATGAAGAGAAGCTGATAGACAACTTGTCAGAAAAAAACATTGCTAGATCAGAGAAGATGATAAATATTTTGCCAGGTAGGCTGCACTCAGGGGGTGGAGGTATATAATAATGAACCTCACAAAAGATTAAGTTGTCCTTTAAACAGCTGAAAGATCACCTAAAGAATTCCAGTGTTCAACCAAAAGACAAAATGAATACATCAAAAACCCTTGCCGTTCGTAATCCATAAATCCACAGCTGATCCAGAAGAAGACAATAAACTCTTATAAAGCATTATTTAAATTGCTCTCACAGCTCAAATACATCTTTCCATATGTGGAGCCATTCCAGGTGCAAAGGGTGCCCCTTTATCCTTTTTAATGATCCTTAATTCGAATTTTTCCACCAAGCTTACTATATGGACCATTTATGTGTACAAGGTGATTGTGGTTCCTCACAAGGGGGGACACATTCAATTCAGTTATTGTTCCTTATAGCTGAGGTTGTCCACTGAGCTTATTCATTTTTTTTTCTTTGCCAAAAACAGGAAGGCCACCAATCGTATAACGCCCAAAAAGATTTTGGAGTGCTTTAACAAAGGGCTAAATTACTTGAAAATGGAAGAGGGGTGGTCATGTTGCCATCCCCTCTAGAAAAAGTTTAGGACTTTTCTCTTGCCTGCCCATCTATACAGGTGCCCATCCATATCTATCTATCTATCTATCTATCTATCTATCTATCTATCTATCTATCTATCTATCTATCTATCTATCTATCTATCTATCTATCTATCTATCTATCTATCTATCTATCTATCTATCTATCTATCTATCTATCTATCTATCTATCTATCTATCTATCTATCTATCTATCTATCTATCTATCTATCTATCTATCATATATAATAGAAGCTTACTTACTGACATAAAGAAAGCAAATCATTCCAATCATTTTATTATTTACACAAACAGTGGCAAGGCTTTGTGCTGCCGGCTAGATTGATTTTGATTATCGGTAAAATTTAATAAAAGCACCTTGTCAAGCACAACAATGACAGGGGCATAAAATATATCTAGCAGGAATAGTGTGAATGTTTGTTCCAATTTACTAGCTGTCACTCTCAGCCCCGGTCATGAGATGCATGACTGTGAGATTAGAGGGGACGCAAAACTAACACATTCATAGCCTGATGCAGTTAGGTGCCCAGAGATGACTTATAGACACAGAGGAGGAAACCAATTCACAACAAGCTGGAATCACTCAATGGAAGGGATTTCTCAAACAGTGATATGTTGCAGAGTGCTTTCACTACAAAACATTCTCTTAGTTTATGCTACTACTGTTATAGGGAAAAGAAAGCAAATATTTGCATTTGCTTCTGTAGGCCCTATGCTCAGGGCCAGTTGTGAGGTGCAAATCCACTCTAGCGTAAAAGTTCTGCCATTTTTCCACATTCGGGTTGCTGTAGGTGGCGCGTACAGCTGGCCATAGATGTAAATGGCTATACATCACCGTACCTGAATAAACACTGATGCTTCCATGCATTGGCGTTGATGTGCACTTATGACATATTTCCCCGACAGTATAAATTCTGTGTTCAGAAAATGCATGTGTAAACTTTGATGCACAAAAGCAATGGCCCATGACCACGACCAGCTTATGACCTGCTGTACACACAACCTGTGGCTCCCCAAAAATTCCTTTTTTTTTTTTTCACTAGAGCAAGTTTGCACTTCAAACTGTCCATGTGAATGAAGTCATAGGTGTTTACCTAACCAGTTTACCTTTAACAACTTCACCTCTGGAAGATGTACCTATCTTCATGACCAGGTAATTTTTTTGCAATACAGCACTGCATTACTTTAACTGACAATTGCCACAGTCATACGACGCTGTACCCAAATAAAATTCATGTCCTTGTTTTCCCACAAATAGAGCTTTATTTTGGTGCGATTTGATCACCTCTGCTGTTTTTATTTTTTGCGCTATAAACAAAAAAAGACTGGCAATTTTGAAAAAAAAAACAATATTTTTTACTTTCTACTATGAAACATATCCAATAAAAAAATATAAAAAATCTAATTTCTTCATCATTTTAGGGCGATATGTATTCTGCTACATATTTTTGGTAAAATAAAAATCCCAGTAAGCATATATTTATTGGTTTGCCCAAAAGTTTTCATGTCCACAAACTGTGGGATATTTTTGTTTATATATTTATTTATTTTTACTAGTAATGGTGGCGATCAGCGACTTATAGTGGGACTGCGATATTGCTACGGACAAATCGGACACTTACTGACACTTTTGACACTTTTTTGGGGATCAGTGACACTTATACAGTGATCAGTGCTAAAAAGATGCACCATAACTGTACTAATGACACTGGCCGGGAAGGGGTATCACATCAGAGGTAATCAAAGGATTAACTGTGTGCCTAGCTAGTGTTTTCATACTGTGGGGGAGGTGCTTGTACTAGGCAAAGGCATGGATCAGTGCCCCTGCTTTGCAGAGACATAGGATCCATGCCTTCTGTACTGACAGAATGGGGATCTGCCTTGTTTACATAGGCAGACCGTCATTCTGCCAGTGTACCGAAGCAGCGGCAGGTGCCAGTGGACATGGAGTCCACCGTACCCACTGATCAACTCCCGCTGTGTATAATCACAGCGGAAAAAAGAGCACAAAAATGTCTGACTATGCAGGCCACAAAAGGAGCAAAAAATCAATACTATAAAATGTTACAGTTTTTGAATAGAAAACATGAAAACATCACATTATATATGTCCGTCTGAATAATTAAAAACAAATGTGCTCGTAGGTTTAACGGTTAGGGTTTGTACACTTGGAAGGTGAATACTGGTACATTAGGTCTTCATACGTCAATGCGTTTCACAAAGATTTGCTTAATCAGGGCTATGAAAACCATACAGCACTCATCGTCTGGGATCCCCCAGGTGAACTAGACATTTGCACCATCTTCCAGAGACGGATTGGTGGATGGAACCGGACCTACTTCTCTCAAGAAAGACACAGATGTTGGTATCCATATAGGAGGAGCTGTTATTACCCCAATGGAACCTGGTTCCTTTGATCTGTCTTCCCTAAGTGGATTGTTTTCTATCTTTTACATTATACGGAAGGATTTTAAGATCAAACACTTCTATAAATCTTTGGATGAGGACTGGGATTTTTTTTAATGATTTGGATGCATCTATATAGATATACCTCCATGACCCCCATGGTCAGAGTTCTCCTATATGCTCTAGCACCTGCCCAGGGACATAATGTGCTAGTGCTACCCCACACCAAGGTGGATCCCACATGATAAGTGCTGTATGGTTTTCACAGCCCTGATGAAGCAAATCTTTGTGAAACACCTAATGTACCAGTAATCACCTTCTAAGTGTAGAAACACTAACAATGACATTTACGAGTACAATCGTTTTTAATTATTCAGATGTACATATATTATGTGATGTTTTAATGTTCTCTATTAATTAAACTGTATTTTTTTTTTTTTTATAGTATTGTGCCCCAGACTCGGGAGTGTCAGATCACATAGTAGGTACGGGACCTGGAGCAGAGTTGCCACCCTTCCACAGTATATCTACGGTGGGCGATCCACAAGTGAATAAAAGAAAGTTATAGTGTTTCTATATATACTGTATGTATAGTACTTATTATGTAAAGAGCTAAAAAAAAAAAAAAATTAAATGTATCTAAACCCAAGAACAAAAATGTAATGTAATGTAATATAATTCAGCTTACTAGTTCTCAGATGTGATGTTTTTTTCTCATTTTGTTCTCTTGATTTTCACATGGTGAGTCTGCCTTTCCAAGGGTAACAATGTTTAATCACTCTACTGTATCTAAGGAGTCACAAGGTTGTCGCCCTAGGCTACTGGCTCTATTTCAGACTATAGAACATCTTCCCTCTTCCATTTCCATTACATAGGTGTAGCGCCCCCCTGACCCCTGGCATCAGGAAGGGCTGGCATTTTACCCTGGTTCTACCTGGTTGTACCCTGGGTGCTGGTTCTTAGTCATGGTGGGTGTTTGGTTGCATAAAAGATAGGCGTCAGTAACTTTTAGGATAAACAAAAGTGAGTTTATTGCTCAGAACAGAAAAATGCGGGAGAGAGGGTTAGGGCACAGGACACCCTAGGACAGTAGGCAGACAAATCAGCAGGAAGACAACAATACAGAAGCAGGGCCTTAGGCCTGCACCCAATGTTCTGTACCTATGTAGCAACAGCTGTCTCCTATAGCAAACCAAAAACTCACAGCACCGTGCAGGGTTTCCTTGGATGATGCCCTTCGATGCTTTCCCAGCCTCTTCACATTCCCCAACTCATGAAAAGAAACCTCTGGCACTTCAGAACTCCATCCTTTTCCTCATGCCTACAGGGAACAAGAGGCTCTTACTCTCTGGCAGATCCTTTCCCATGCCCCCAGGCAGCAAACAGGCAGAGCCTCGAGCACATGGCCAAGCCTTAGACTACGGGCCTCAACCAACACAGCTGTTACTCACACTTCCACTAGACTGAGGTTTGCCAATCACCTGACTTCCTCCAAAATATATACTCTCTCCCAGCATGCTCAGTGGCCAGAAACTCCAACTGATTGGCTGAAAGATATAGCATATTCATAACTTAATCTCACTGCAGCTCATCATACTAATGCTACAGGCAATAGTGCCCCCTATTGACAGAAGGGAGGAACCACAGTTAAACCAGCCTTAGGAGAAAACCCAGATGATCACAAAGACTATAAATTTGTTAGGTTAGTTACGACCTAGCACAGCTAAATTTACCAGTAGCCCCTGTTTATGCTACATAGGAGAAGAGCTGTTTTTGAGTTTACAGTGAACTCGGCAGAGTTGAAAACACTGCTTGAGAATAAAGTTACATAGTTCATCTGGTTGAAAAAACACACAAGTCCATCCAGCTCAACCAACAGAGAAAAAAAATACAAATTGAATGTCTCCATATACACTATCTTTTATCCACACTGGGTCCAGAGGAAGGCAAAAACCCCAACAAAGCATGATCCAATTTGCTCCAGCAGAGGAAAAAAAAATCCTTCCTGATCCCCCAAGAGGCAATCAGATATTCCCTAAATCAACTTTGCCTATAAATATTAGTATCCAGCTCTATTATGTGCATTTAGGAAAGAATTCAGGCCTTTTTTTAACACAATCTACTGAGCTGGCCAGAACCAGATATTGAGGGAGTCTATTCCACATTTTCACAGCTCTTAATGTGAAGAAGCCTTTCCGTATTTGGAGATTAAATCTCTTTTCCTCCAGATGTCCCCTTGTCCTCTATGATGGCCCTAAAGTAAATAACTCAACACTAGTGCTGCTGAGGAAGTTATATAACATAAATTTGGAATAATGCCAGCCATAAAACTGACAAAAAAATCAAATTGTAATTTTTAAAAATGAATAAATTACTTTGCTTTTGGAAGGCACCCAAATTCCTAACTCTCATCTTGTGTAATCGACTTACTGCTAATCCCAAAAGTGTGCACAGAGCATGAAGCTAAATTATAGGCATTCACTGCAACATTCCTAGTTTTACTTCAGTGAGCCTTTGAGCTTCTACAGGGATGCAATGTTTTTCTTATTACAACAGTGGGACTGATCATATACTGTAGTATAAATAGTAAGTAGATATTTCACTAAAAAATTCCTTTAAAGTGGAGATTCAGCTTTTACCTAACTAGACTTAAATTTGTCCCCCCCCCCCTAACACCTATGCTAACTAAACTGTGTAAAGCTAGATATATATGTTGTTTTTTTGTTCAACCAGCAGGTTTAATGAAAAAAACTGACAGATCACTGATTGAACAGAACAGTGTGTGATGCAGGGATCTCTCCCACTGAGTTATTGTATTTTGATATCGGGGACTCCCCCTCATCAGAATACACTGATCAGTGCTTGCAGCCATTGGCTGCACATGCTGATAGAATGCTATTTTTCCAGCAAGACCATTTGACAGAAGCTGGTCGTTAGACCGACTTCTGTTTAACCAAAAGGTACATGTGTACCCGGCTTAAGAAAGATGTATACACTTACCTACAAAGTATTTTCAGGCCGCTCTTGTCCAGTCCCATGATCTGGCTTCCCATTGTCAGCCAGTGCAGATGCTGGGAAAAGGAAGGAATGGCAACAATGGATGGATCATTGAAACCTATTGGTGATGTCACCACTCCAGGCTTTACCAGCCATTGTTGGAGAGCTCTCTCTTCTCTCCTACTGGTTGACATGACTGGAGCAGGATGAAAATAGGTAAGTATATACATCGTTTTAACACAGTTTAGTTAGCATAGGTGTTAGGAGGGGCAGAGGACAGCTTTAAGGCTAGTTATGTGTAAGCTGAAACTTGACTTTAAAATAATTGTAGAGGTACTTTTTTTTATAATAAACATGTCAAACTTACCTTCTCTGAAAAGAGCCTCCTCTTCTGGGGGCACTCCTGGCTCCTCCTAACTTCCGAGTGCCCCCATGGCAAGCCATTTTCTATGGGGGCACTCATGTGGGCTCGATTCCGAGCCGGGGTTTGCGTGCGTCTATTGACATACATAAAGCGACTTGACTCTGCCCCCTCCTCACTGGATTCGATTGACAAGGAGCAGGAACCGATGGCTCACACTGCTGCCTCCATGTCCAGTAAGGAGAAAGCTGCACTGCTGCTCTTAGGCATGAGATCAGACTCAGGTAAGTACGGGGTGCTGGGGACGAGAGGGGATCCTGATAACAGAAGGTTTTCTACCTTCTGCATTAAGGTACAAAAATTTCTGCCTTTACAACCACGTTAAGAAAAAAAAAAAAGAATTGTTTCAGCATGTATAGAATAAAATTAGGCAAGAAAAAGTCAGTAGGCAAAATTGCACAGTAGTTTGCACTTTTGCCCTGCAGCAATGGGGTTCTCAGTATGGTCAGGACACTATCTGCATGGTGTTTGCTCATTTTCCCTGTGCTTCAGTGGGTTTCCTCAAGATACTCTGGTTTGCCCCCACACTCCAAAGTCATACTAGTACATACATTGGGTCTAATATGTGCATGCATGCATGTAAGATAGGGGCCTTAGACTGTAAGCTCCTTGAAGGCAGGAAATGACATGAAGTACAGTATGTAAATTGTCTACACTATATAAATATGTACAATGTGTATAATTAACATCTTTCTTTTCCCAACAAAACTGGAGTTTCACTTTATCCCATAATAATGATGACACAAATATCAAACATTAACATTTACAGTATTACAAGTTGATACACTAATCTAATTATAATTTACAAACCAATTTCCTCATACCCCATGCATTTCTCATTTATATTATGACAATACATAATAATCAATAGACAAAACATCCTAAAACTCTCAATGAATCTTATTCCTTATTATAACCTGTACTGAGGTCATATAGACTTGGTCTATTGTTAAATGCTGGTTATGAGACTATGACTACGCAACACTGACATTAACACAGACAAATGCAAACTCAAATGAGAATGAACATTGCAAATATAAAGAAAAAAGTTAATAGTAGCTTATTTATCAAAACATGTTTCTGCGGTATGAAACCAATTTCTTAAAAAAAGGAATTGGCACATTTGTTTAGAGGATATCTCCTGGAGGCAGCAGGGTGTGGTCCTCAGGAAATGTCCAGAGTGTAAGTATTATTATAGCCCTGATCATGAGATACGCGCCTGACATATCTTCCATTGAAGAATTCCGTAACATGGAAATTGGAATTGCTTCTCGGAGAGTTAGACGCTGCTGATCTTTATGAGAACAAAGACATGGCTCTCACATAGACTGGGAATAGAATCTGCCATGCATGTCTTGAGTAAAACCAGATGGGGAAGCAAAGACTTCTCTATTTCTTTGTCCTGGAGCCAAGAAGTATAAAGCACGGAGCAACGTTGTATGACAACCGCTTTCGCAAACTTGGCCTTAGACTAAGGACCCAACTATCCACTGACAAGCAAGAAATAAACAGCTTTTGTGAAAAGAAGTGGTCTGTGGGAAAAGTTACCTTGTTAGACTCTATGGAAATAGGGATGACCCTTAATGAGCTGTAGTTGTGGAGTGCAGGTGGTGTTCCCTTTAGCTAGGGCAACCATTAAGACCATGCTTGAAAAAACTTTGCTATATCATTCACTTGTATCTGTGAAAAGTTAAATAGTTGTGTTATGACTTCACTGCATCACAAAGTGCATATAGGGACGATTTAAATAAAGCCATAAATTGCCCATGGCAAAGTAACTGGATATCTTTTAGGCAATATTCCCTATAAGATTTCTCATGTACTACAGAAGTAACTTTACTGAAATACACAGAATTGAAATGTATTGTTTTTATTACAAAAAGAAAAAAAAAATATATATATATATATTTATATATATATATATATATATATATATATATATATATATATATACCCACACATACACACAGTGCATCCAGAAAGTATTCAAAGCGCTCCACATTTTGTTATGTTACAGCCTTATTACAAAATTGATTAAATTCATTATTTTCCTCAAAGTTCTATAAACAATACCCCATAATGACAAAATAAAAGAAGTTTGTTTGAAATTTTTGCACATTTATTAAAAATAAAAAGGAAAATATCCCATGTACATAAGCACTGTATTTACAGCCTTTGCCATGAAACACAAAACTGAGCTTAGGTGCATCCTATTTCCACTGATCATCCTTGAGATGTTTCTACAACTTGATTGGAGTCCATCTGTGGTAAATTCAGTGGGTTGGACATGATTTGGAAAGTAACATACCTGTCTATTTAAGGTCCCACAGTTAACAATGCATGTCAGAGCACAAACCAAGCCATGAAGTCCAAGGAATTGTCTGTAGACCTCTGAGACAGGCACAGATCTGGGGAAGGGTACAGAAAAAAATCTGCAGCATTGAAGGTGCCAATGAGCAAAGTGGCCTCCATCATCCATAAACTGAAAAAGTTTAGAACCACCAGGACTCTTCCTAGAGAGGACCACCCGGCCAAACTCATCAATCGGGAGAGAAGAGCCTTAGTCAGGGAGGTGATTAAGAACCTGATGGTCACACTGACAGAGCTCCAGCATTTCTCTGTGGAGAGGAGAACCTTCTAGAAGAACAACCATCTCTTCAGCACTCCACCAATCAGGCCTGTATGGTAGAGTTTCCAGACGGCAGCCACTCCTCAGTAAAAGGCATATGACAGCCCACGTGGAGTTTGGCAAAAGGCACCTGAAGGACTCTCAGACCATGAGAAACAAAATTCTCTGGTTGAATGAAACAAAGATTGAACTCTTTGGCCTGAATGGCAAGCATCATGTCTGGAGGAAACCAGACAATGCTCATCACCTAGCCAATTCCATCACTATAGTGAAGCATGGTGGTGGCAGCATCATACTGTAGGGATTTTTTCAGCGAAAGGAACTGGGAGATTAGTCAGGGATCAAGGGAAAGATAAATGCAGTGAAAACCTGAGCACTCTAGACCACAGACTGGGGCGATGGTTCATCTTCGAACAGGACAACGACCCTAAGCACACAGCCAAGATAACAAAGGAGTGGCTAGGGGACCACTATGTAAATATCCTTGACTGGCACAGCCAGAGCCCAGACTTCAAACCGATTGAATAACTCTGAAGAGATCTGAAAATGGCTGCGCACCGCCGCTCCCCATCCAACCAGATGGAGATTGAGAGGTTTAGGAAAAAAGAATGGAAGAAACTTCCCAACAATATGGGTGCCAAGCTTGTAGCATCATACTCAAAAGGACTTGAGGCTGTAATTGGTGACAAAGGAGCTTCAACAAAGTACTGAGCAAAGGCTGTGAATACTTATGTATATGGTATTTTTTTCATTTTATATTTTTAATAAATTTGCAAATTTTAAAACAAACTTCATTTACGTTGTCATTATGCGGTATTGTTTGTAGAATTTTTAGTAAAATAATGAATTTATTCCATTTTGGAATAAGACTGTAACATAACAAAATGTAGAAAAAGTTAAACGCTATGAATACCTTCTGGATGCACTATATATATATATATATATATACACCCCTCACATTTTTGTAAATATTTTATTATATCTTTTCATGTGACAATACTGAAGAAATGACACTTTGCTACAATGTAAAGTAGTGAGTGTACAGCTTGTATAACAGTGTAAATTTGCTGTCCCCTCAAAATAACTCAACACACAGCCATTAATTTCTAAACCACCGGCAACAAAAGTGAGTACACCCCTAAGTGAAAACATCCAACTTGGGCCCAATTAGCCATTTTTCCTCCCCGGTGTCATGTGACTTGTTAGTGTTACAAGGTCTCAGGTGTGAATGGGGAACAGGTGTGTTAAATTTGGTGTTATCGCTCTCACTCTCTCACACTGGTCACTGGAAGTTCAACATGGCACCTCATGGCAAAGAACTCTCTGAGGATCTGAAAAAAGAATTGTTGTTCTACATAAAGATGGCCTAGGCTATAAGAAGTTTGCCAAGACCCTGGAACTGAGCTGCAGCACAGTTGCCAAGAGCATATAGCAGTTTAACAGGACAGGTTCCACTCAGAACAGGCCTTGCAATGGTCGACCAAAGAAGTTGAGTGCACGTGCTAAACGTCATATCCAGAGGTTGTCTTTGGGAAATAGCATTGCTGCAGAGGTTAAAGGGGTAGGGGGTCAGCCTGTCAGTGCTCAGACCATACACCGCACACTGCATCAAATTGGTCTGCATGGCTGTCATCCCAGAAGGAAGCCTCTTCTAAAGATGACAAGCAGACGAAGGACATGGATTACTGGAACCATGTCCTGTGACCTGTGATGAGACCAAGATAAACGTATTTGGTTCAGATGGTGTCAAGTGTGTGTGGCAGCAACCAGGTGAGTAGTACAAAGACAAGTCTGTCTTGCCTACAGTCAAGCATGGTGGTGGGAGTGTCATGGTCTGGGGTTGCATGAGTGCTGCCGACACTGGGGGGCAACAGTTCATTGAGGAAACCATGAATGCCAATATGTACTGTGACATACTGAAGCAGAGCATGATGCCCTTCCTTTGGAGACTGGGCTGCAGGGCAGTATTCCAACATGATAACGACCCAAACACGCCTCCAAGAGGAACAATGCCTTGCTAAAGAAGCTGAGGGTAAAGGTGATGGACTGGCCAAGCATGTCTCCAGACCTAAACCCTATTGAGCATCTGTGGGGCATTCTCAAACGGAAGGTGGAGGAGCGCAAGGTCTCTAACATCCACCAGCTCCGTAATGTCGTCATGGAGGAGTGGAGGAGGCAACCTGTGAAGCTCTGGTGTACTCCATGCCCAAGAGGGTTAAGGCAGTGCTGGAAAATAACGGTGGCCACACAAAATATTGACACTTTGGGCCCAATTCGGACATATCCACTTAGGGGTGTACTCACTTTTGTTGCCAGCGGTTTAGACATTAATGGCTATGTGTTGAGTTATTTTGAGAGGACATCAAATTTACACTGTTATACAAGCTGTACACTCACTACTTTACATTGTAGCAAAGTGTAATTTCTTCAGTGATGCCACATGAAAAGATATAATAAAATATTTACAAAAATGTGAGGGGTGTACTTACTTTTTGTGAGATACTGTATATTAGGGATTAACCGATATCGTTTTTTCATTGCCCATACCGATATGTTGGCCATCGCATATCGGTATCGGCCGATATGGGCCGATATTTTGTACATACTTTGTCAAGGTCCGAGACTAGTCTTCTCCTCCTCCAACTATTAGGTGGTGATGCTCATGTAAGGGTAAAATGATGTCACATAGCATAATTCCGTTTACAAATTTTATTGAATATGCCACTAACATATGTGCAAATTAAAGATATAAGCAATTCCACATTAGCAGATCTGCTGGCAGATCGGTATATCTCACCCACTTGCCGTAAGTGATACCCGGGTGATAATGCTCTGTTCGGCATCAACTCAATACTGCTCTGTCTCTCATCCGCTCCATCTTCCATCCACCCGATACCGATCCGTCTCTCACCCACTTGCCGTAAGTGACATCTGGGTGATACCTCTCTGTTTGGCATCCACTCAATACTGCTCTGTCTCTCACCCGCTCCATCTTCCACCCACCTGATACTTCTCTGTCTCTCCCCCACTTTCCGTAAGTGATACTAGTCCGTCCGGACCACATGACCTCCGAGATCGCCATCATATGCTGGACGGAGCAGTATCACCCGGGTGTCACTTACGGCAAGTGGGTGAGAGACAGATCGGTATCGGGTGGGTGGAAGATAGAGCGGGTGAGAGACAGAGCAGTATTGAGTGGATGCCGAACTGATCCACAATATCGTCCAGTTCCGGGGCCGATACAGATATATTGGCAAAAGTCAATATCGGCCCTCTCGATATATCGGCTTTGCCGATAATTGGTTGATCCCTACGGTATATAGTATTTTATATACTGTATATTTTTTTCCATGTTAAGGGGTGAAAAATGTATTATTTAATTGGGAATGTATGAAATATCGTAGATGAATACTTTAAATTTTATTTTCAGCCATCAGTTGTCTCTCTAGTTTCCTTTTTACATGTTTTCAGGATATTCTTAACTGCTTTGCTGAAAGTGGAAATGAGCACAAGCTCAAATATATGCATACAATTAAATGTGTCAGAGGGGAGACTCATCTCCCTTTCCTTCCTGCTCAGACAGTACTCTATAAAGTTTCATGAGAAAGAGTCTGAAAAAGAGTCTTAATAAAACTCTGCAACATAGTTGCATAGTGACACCTACTGTATATCCAGGTATGGGTAGAGCTCTTAACTACTATTGACTTGTTTACATTTTTATTCAAATTTTTCTCATTTTTATTCTCAGATGCTTAATTGGGGGAACTGTGTTGTTTACAATGCTCAATAGCTGAAGCCAAAATTTACACACAACTAAACAAGTGAGAGGACCGCCTAATTTATCTCCCATCCCTGCATAATTTGCCAAAACGAGTTTATAAGAGAGAGAGACTGCCGCATCTCCCCAAAAAGCCGATAATTGCTTTGGTAAAATAAAAATGTATTATAAGTAGCAAAAAAAAAACTCTATCAGTTTATTAATCGTAATAATCCTGACTGATGTGGAAGCATATGTGTGTACTGGTGGTATTGGACTACACTGACAAGTACAAATGAGTTGTAATACATCGATACCACACTAAAAGGGAATCTTTCATTTGTAGGCATTCTTGGCTCCATGTGAAGCCTGTCTCTTCTAGTAAAGTCATACTACATTTTGGCAAGTCAGTACTATGGGAAGGGGCTAAAATGAAAGTGGTGGGAGTAAACACAACAATTGTACCTACATTTTAAAATGAAATTGAACAGAATAGAGCTAGAGGCGAAAAGTGAAATGACAAGGGCAGATGCGAGATTATTTATATTGTCTGTAGCCAATGTCTGGATAATTTCATACTTTAATAACACTGTAGGGCTGAATTCACACATGCTGTATATTAATAATAGACCACTGGAAAGTGTGATGTTAATCTTAAAATATGTTTATCTGTTTTAGTCATTTTAACTGTTTATTCGTGTCAGCCTACACAATTTTTAAAGTAGGAAAGGATTATGGTTGTGTCCCATTTACTTTTGTAATGGGTGTGGCGTTCTTCCATTGCTGTTTTGATTGGTCAGGAGCAAGTGTGAAAACCCCGGAGAAACCTAAGCCTATATTATGAATGCCGTATAGGAAAATTAAACATTAAAATGCTCATCTTTAAATTATTAAAGGCTAAAGTAATTGTTCTCAGTGTAGAACGGAGTATTTATCAAGCCATGAGCACAAAAAAAAAAAAAAAATCAAAAGCATGGGATGATTTCAAGTGAGCATCAAAGTAAATTAAGTAAACCTGTAATGGGAGAAATATAGGGTCTGCTATTGCTGACTCCCTTGTTAAAATGCTGGTAGCTTAGCTGTGATGTTGCCTCGCTGACCTTCAAAGTTTTTGAGTCACTGACCAAGAACAAGTAGACTGATTTCGAAATCAGAGAAAAGTCATAATTCTTTGCTTGTATTCTAATTACAGATCATTGGCTAGTATTAAAGAGGGTCAGTACGACACCCAGGCATCTAGCATTTTAATAATCCTACATGTCTCTCAGGGTTTCCTTTAACACACAACTCCAAGTTCCATGAATCCCCCCCCCTCCCACCACCAGCACCTTTTGGCCCCCACTGGAATTATTCCTTATGTTATTTACCTTTTCAGAAGACTTTAGGCAATTCCAGAGAGCATTACATAAGCCCAGGTGGTGGGCCCTTGATAACCTGCACTCACAGTATGTCCTCAATCTTCAAGGATAAGTAACACCGGGCATCATTCAACCCAGAAGAATGTAGACATCTTATGGCAGAGAAGAAGCTTTGGAAGGGACAGCACCAGACTGAAAGTAAGTATTGCAAACTGAGCACTATCTATTGATTTTTATTTTTAGCAAACAAAACATAATTCCTGACGTTTTAGTGCTGGAGGTAGTTATCAAAACAGCCATTTGAAATTACTTTTACTGTTTTTCTGTATGTAAAGTCAAAACATTATTACAGTGTCTCTATATCAGGGTTTCTCAACCAGGGTTCCGTGGAACCCTAGGTTTCCTCCTGAGGTTGCTAGGGGTTCCTTGCGCAATGGGCAATTTCTGCCTCTCAGATAAGTTTCCAATGACATCATTGTTCCTTTTAGCTATCTGTAAGGGGGGAATTCTTCCCAATGATGACAAGAGTAAGGAGCATTCCTCCCACTGACTTTCACACTAATGTGTCATGAGTTGTAGATTTTTAATTTTTAGCAGGGGTTCCAGAGACCAGAAGGGTTCCTCTGTGTTGAAAAGGTTGAGAAAGGCTGCTCTATATTAATCAAAGACATACACATTCTAGGGTCAATTTAGGTGGGAAACAATTCACTTACCAGTATGACCCAAACACCTGGAGCTTTTTAAACCTGAGCAAACTTGGAGAGAACATATAAATCCATTGTGGCTAGTACCCTTAATGGGAACTGAATCAAGGTCCTCATTAAGTATACTAACTGTAAGGCCCTTTTACATTCCTGTGGTATGTTATACAGTTTGTATAAAAAAAAGAATCACCCCCCCCCCCTTTAAAATAATCCCATTTTGTTGACATTTTGTGTATCCAACTCCTGACTTGTTCCTGTCCACAACTTTATCCCAGTGATCTTTTGAAAGAAAGTGAAATGCTCCAGGAATGCTCTTTTTATGTTAAGCTAATAAAAATGACCACAGCGGATCACAGTTAAGAGTCAAATGGCTTTGTGTGCCATTGAGAAGGTGATTAGCTACACTTGACTGGGTTTACAAGTCATTTGTAGGAGGGGTGTGATCCTTTTACCAACTTTTTATTCAAGCACACAGCAAAAAAATGACCACACAGTGGCTGAAGGAAAAAAAAGGCGAATGGTCCTTGCATGGACTAGTTACAGCCCAGACTTAAACCCTTGAAAACCCGTGGAATGACTTGAAGACTGCAGTCCACAAAATAGTCTGAACTTGAGCAGTTCTGGAAAGAAGAGTGGGCAAATATTGCAAAGTCTAGATGTGCAAAGTTAGTAGAGACATATCCCATCAGACTAAAGGCTATAATAAAAGTAAAAGATGGTTCAACAAAATACTGACACAAGTTGGTGATCCTTTTTCCAACTCAGTGATTTTTTTTTTTTTTTAATTTTTAAAAACAAAATCTGACATGGTGGTGTTATAAATTCAGCTGGATAAAACAAAAACTGTGTCTTTCTTCATTTCAGGCTGCAAAACAACAAAATGTGATTCTTTTAAAGCGGGGTGATTCTTTTCTATACCCACTGTATGTTGACGTACATTGTTTTTAAGCAGCACAAGGCACCAAAATGTCTACATTTTGTAATGCGCTGTAACACACTATAGCTGTGAACTCCAACACATGGCATATTGGCATCACAACGCATGCAACATGCATTACTGCAACACAAAGATATAAATGCGTCCTAAATGCTTTTAGACAAATGAGACAAAACTACACACTGTTCATGTTCCATGCTGGCTGTTCTGCATTATTCCTGATGAATTTCCTGCAGAGAGAGTGATAATGTGTACAGCAGTGGGAAGGAAATAAAAGTAGATTAAAAGATAAAATAGGGGAGAAAAAGCAGATAGAGAGAGAGAGAGATGGAAAGAGAGATACAGAGAAAGAAAGAGAGAGAGAGGGGGGAGAGAGAAAGAGGGAGAGGAAGGGAGGGTGTGAGAGAGAGAGAGAGAGAGAGAGAGAGAGAGAGAGAGAGAGAGAGAGAGAGAGAGAGTGGGAGACAGAGATACAGAGAAAGAAAGAGCGAGAGGGAGGGAGAGAGAGAGAAAGAGAATGAGTGAGAGAGAGAAAGGGAGGGAGAGAAAGGGAGGGAGAGAAAGAAAGAGATCGAGAGAGAAGGAGAGAGGGAGAGGAAAGGAGGGTGAGCGAAAGAGATGGAGAGAGAGGGTGGGGGGAGAGTTTGGGGAGGGGGTGACAAATTAGTCCAGGCAGCCCAATGTGAAAAGGGCTCCAGTGCAAGTGGATACTTTGACACATTTAACATTTTTGGTGGTATGTGACCACTAAGTTACAAAACAGGCAGAAATCTTGGTCAGCAACACATTTTATACTTGGCATATATTTGGCATTTGTTTCAGTTTTTTTTTGTTTTTAGATTTTAAATTAGTATTATTATGCTGTGAACTTAGATTTAATCTATTAATGGCATACAAACAATAAACCTTTTGTCATTCATTTCAATTAACATGTACATATACAGTATACATGTATCTAGTAGAGTTGGGTGAACACCCACATTTGGGGGGTTCTCTGCAGGATGTTTGCTGAAGCAAGGCTTTTGCCCGATCAGGGTGCAAGAGCACTGTCAGAGCCCTGATTGGACAAAGTCATGATGACTTTGCAATGATACTGTACATGTCCCCCAGGGCAGTACCCTGGCCCCTATACCCTTTTTATGGCCAATAACTTGCATATGAGCCTTAAAAATGGGGACTTTTGATTATTTAAGTTTGGGTCCCATAAACTTTAATAGGGTTCACGACTTGGGTCCAAATTTTTGCGATGTTCGAAAGTCCGAACTGAACCGGGGGGGGGGTGCTTGGCGCAACTCTAGTATCTAGCAAGATCAGAAAGGAGGGAAATAAAGGCAAAGTATATATACAGTATATATAGCCGGTGACTGGACAGTGAAGGAGCATCAACAGGCCGATGAGGTCATCTCTTTGCTCTCTCTTCCTGTTATTGGCCGATGTGAATGCAGGCACCTGATTGGTTCAAAGTGCTGTAGAGAAGGTTTTGTTGAGAAAAAAAAAATTCCCCTCTGGGGATCTCTGTACATTACAAGGATTTTAATAAATTTTGTTGCAGATTCCTACTTTTTGTTATTCTGAAGAAATCATTGTTTGTTCCTCTCATCCTCTGTGCTGAGTGAGTGGGTCAAATGGGAGTGGTTTTATAATTATCTATCAGCTGTGGCAGCTACAGGGCTCTAATGAGGAAATCTGCTGGGCCTGCATCCCTTTAGACGTGTTCCTATTGGAAGTATCTCACCAAAAAATGTTTTTTTCTTTATTTGCTGATTTTGTTTCCCCACAAAAGTGGAGTTTCCATTTAGGTTTAGAATGCATGTAATGTATGCAAGAAAATGCATAACTACAGTTTTTATATCTGCCTCATGTTCAGTGCTAAGGAAATACTGAAATAATAATTTAAAATACATGTATAGTACATAAAGCTCTGGTTAAAAAAATGCTCTATTCTGCTTCAGACATCCTCTTTCCCATGTCTCTAAGCAATATAACATTCTTGTATTTTATTGTATTATAACTGTACTGTCTCCTTTTGGTGCTATATAAATAATGAATAATAATAATGTATTATTATTGTACATTACCCACAGCACATGCATAGTGTGGTATGCACCCCTGGTCTATTCCTGGTGTTGGTTCCCAGGGTTTTGAGAAAGGAGGCGAGCTTGGGATGATGTAACTTCTGTACACATGTGCAGGGGTTACATTATTATTGGCTGCCCTATGGGTAAGGAGTAATGATGATAGCTTGGAAGGATGATAGCTTGGAAGAAGACCAAGAGAAGATGGTGGGGGACAGAGAGACGATGAACAGCGAGTGACAGCTTTAATCTGTCAGCGCTGGGGGGAACACAAACAGCCAGGTGAGTCTTCCATAATGGTATATGCGGTGCATATTTGTACATAATGGCAAAAGCAGTGGAACTACAGTTCTGCTTTTACCACTTGCCGCGGTACATATTTGACAGCAAGTCGAATCTATTGCCCAAAAGGCGTACATGTACGTTTTTCTGCGCAAAAAAAAGCCTCCAGCGGCTAATTGACCACAGGGGGAGCCAATCAGTGGGTCCGGCGGACGTGATGTTCGCTGACCACCCGCAATCGCTCCCTAGAGAGAAAGAACGGCGGTCTGCTGATGTAAACAAGTCAAAGATGAACAGAGGGATCTTGTGTTCCTGCTATTTAGGAACACAGGTCCCTGTGTTCATTCCATAAGTCCATCCCCCCACAAAGATAGTAAGCACCCCCTAGGGACCCACTTAACCCTTTGATCGCCCCTGGTGTTAACCCCTTCCCTGCCAGTGTCATTAGTACAGTAACAGTGCATACTTTTAGCACTGATTGCTGCAGTAATGTCACTGGTTCCCTCAAAAGTGTCAAAAGTATCAGTTAGGGATTCGATCTGTCCATCCCAATGTCACAGTCCCACTTAAAAATCACTGCCATTACTACTGCAATATTACTAAATAAATACCATTACAACTTTTGCGCAAACCAATCAATATACAATTACTGGGATTTTTTTTACCAAAAATATGTGTCAGAATACATATTGGCCTAAAATGATGAAACATTTTATTTTTTTTCTTGGCTTTGTTTTTTAGCAGAAAGTAAAAAATATTGGGTTTTTTTTTTGTTTTTTTTTTCAAAATTGTAAATTTTTTTGTTTATAGAAAAAAAAAAAACGCAGAGGTGATCAAATACCACCAAAAGAATGCTCTATTTGTGGGGAAAAGAAGGACATCCCTTTTATTTGGGTACAGCATCGCGCGGCCGTGCTATTGTCAGTTAAAGAAACGCAGTGCCGTATCGTAAAAAAAAAAAATCGCCTGGTCAATAAGTGGGTAAAACCGTCCGGAGCTGAAGTGGTTAAGAATGTTATTCCACAGCTTTTGTAAGCTCCTGTGCAATCAGAGACCCTTTAAATTAAATGAAGTGTTGGCCATTATAAACAACATTTTTACAGTGTTAACAATAATATGTTTTCAGATTACGACAAGAAAAGCTCAAGATGTTTGGTATCACAAATAATCGGGCTGTATAATGTGAGCAGAAATGATTTATGAAACTTGCTCATGTGTTCCGTGTGATCCCCAGCTGTGCTCTTCATTTACATACATCAAATCTGGTAAGCGCTGAAAAAAAAAAAAATAACCTCCTTCCCCACGTAATTACAGTCTTATCGCAAACGTTCACAGTGCTTATAATTTCCAATATTTTTCATGTATGTATTTGAAAATGTTTCCAATAAATCTTTTTTAGAACGCAGCCGTAATTTTTATGTGCAGTGGTCCTTTAATTAATTATGAACGATACCGAGAGACCCGAGAAAAAATATTGACATTAACTGAGCGCTTCGTTAAATATTTGCAAATATTTTCTACGGGCCAAAAGTGCACACATTCCTCATCTTTAAAGTTTGAGGAGATCTCCCGTACTTTCCAGGAGAAAAGTAGTTAATGAAAGCCATTATTTGCTTGTCACACTAGGAACATCTTGGCGTGCTCGGGTCTCCACAAGGAGATGTTTGATGACAGTGAATGTTAATGCACAAAGCAGCCAGAATGATAGATGGGCTGATGGGTAAAAGGCAATGAGGAAAGATTAGCTTCACTGACTGTGTTTAGCTCGGAGCCAGTACACAGAGAGCAAGAGATTGAAGATAGCATTTAAATAGCAGGAGGCTATTGTTTCTGGGGCAATGTACTTACAGTATAAAAAAAAAAAAAAAAAAAATTCCATGCAGATGCAATTTAACCAAATTTGTTGATTTCTAATTTACCTTTTAAATAGACCTGTCATTAATAAAAATAAACCATTGAAAGTAAAACAGACCTGTCACTAACACATTGTGAAGGCAGCCATGTTGTGAGAATATTTAAAGTTATTGTATATTGGTTTTGTTAATAATTGTATTAATTATGTTCAGGACCGAGCAACTGTTATTTATTTTAATTTTTTATTTAGTCAGGTAAGTATGGGATGCCGCATATAAATATTTTGTATAGGCATTTCTAAACAGAGCTCTAGATACTTTTTAATGTTTTTTTTTTTTATTGTCTGGTGTTTAGAGAGCTCAGTAGCTCAAGCTGAAATGTATACAACCCAATAAGTCAGACCAGTTGGAGTTGGCTTATGTGCCTATCTCCTTCTTCCTTCTCTGTACTACATTTCAATCAGAGATAGAGTGGTTAAAACACCTTCAAATGTGCACTCGCTATAGAAAATCCATAGTTCTCTGTTTCACTTAGACATGTGCAGAACGACAACATTTGTTTCGTTTAATTTCCATTCGTTATTTGTATAAATGCATTTGGTTAAATTTGTTTAATCCATTTGATTCATTTTCGGAATTTTTCAAATTCGAATTCGAAGAGTTTTTGAATTAATTTCTAATTGTTTTCAAATAGTTTTCAAATTCGAAATGTTTTCAAACTCGAATTTAAAAAGTTTTCTAATTCGACAGGTTTCAATTTGTTTTCCAATTTACAAAGACAATAAAATAGAAAAGAAGATAAAGCAATAGAATAAAAACAAAAATAATAAGAAAATAATAGAAAAGAATATAAAACAAATAATAATTTGATTATAGAATAATAATAATAATAATAATAATAATAATAATAATAATAATAATAATAATAATAATAATAGAATATATAGAATAATTAATAATAGAAAATAAAAGAGTAGAATATAATGGAGTAAAACTAAATAATAATAATAGAATAGAAAATAAAAGAAGAGAATAGAATAGAATGGGATAAAATAGAAAAAGAATATAACCACCTTCTGAAATTTGAATAGAACAGAATAAAATACAAAAGAATAGAATTCGAAAAACAATAGAATAGAAAGAATATAACCATTTCCCAAAATTTAAATAGAATCAATTCGAATTTGAAATGAATGGAAAAAAAATAGATTAGACTAGAATAGAAAATAACAGAACGGTAAAGAAAAAACAACAGAATAGAATAGCATAGAAAGAATAGAACCATCTTCATATTCCAACCTATTCTTTTCAAATTTGAATGATTCTATTTGAATTTTGGAAAATGGTTATATTCTTTCTATTCTATTCTATTGTTTTTTAAATTCTATTATTTTTCTATTTGTTTATTCTATTCTACTATATTATTTTCTATTCTATTATGTTCTATTCTATTTTATTCTTTTTTATTCTGCTCTATTATTTTCTATTCACATTTGAATTTATTATATTCTATTCTATCCTGTTGTTTTTTCTATACTATTCTACTATTTTTTTGTATTCTATTCTAATTCTAATCTATTCTTTTCTATTCTATTCAAATTTTAATTGATTCTATTTGCATTTTGGGAAATGGTTATATTCTTTCTATTCTATTATTTTCTATTATAGTCTATTCTATTCTTTTTTTCTATTCTACTATTTTCTATTCTATTCTTTCCTATGTATTCAAATTCAAATTTATTCTATTTGAAATTCAAATTTCAGAATATGGTTATATTCTTTCTCTTTTCTTTTTTATTCTATTCTATTTTTTTCTATTTTATTCCTTTACTGTCTATTCTATTGTATTCTCTTTGGAAATTAGAAAACAAATCAAAAACTATCCAAATTGGAAAACTTTTCAAATTCAAAAACTATTCAAATCGATTTAGTCCAAATTATTTCTCCATTATCTTTTAGATTCATTTAAATTCGGTACTATTCTTTCGAATTTTTAATCCGGAACGAAACGAATTGCGCATGTCTAGTTTCGCTATACTACATGTATTCAGCCATGCTTTGTCTGTAAAGGATGAGAATATGTACTGTTTAACCTCCATGTTACCAGCAGGAGAAAACAGGGAGAACTGCAGGGGCTCAAAGAAATCAACACTTGTAAACTTCTCTACAGATTTCATGGAATGATTACTACAGGATGCAGTGGTGTTCAGTGGCAACAGTGGCAGGAAAGGTAAGTATAAACTAGATTTTTTAATTATATTAAATATTGTTTTATTTATTATTTTAAGTATAGCTTGCCTTATGCACATTTAGTAAAGCAGCTGGGTTACATACACATGCTACAGTAATAAAAAAAATTATATATACAGTACTGTGTGTGTTTTAGGAAGGTGTGAAGAAATGTTTTAAGCAAAGATAGCTTTCAAAAATATATATTTTAGGGTTTTATGTCAATTACAAAATGCAAAGTGAACGAACAGAAGAAAAATGTAAATCAAATCAATATTTGCTATGATTACCCTTTAGCTTTAAACCAGCCTCAATTCTTACACTTCGTATACTTGCACAAATTCAGGGATTTTGTGGGATTAGAGTTGGGTGAATGCAGGGGAGGGCTGGCAGCCTTAAGCCTGGGGGGCAAGTCCAGTCAAGTGGCCCGTTGAACCACCGAATCTACTCACCATCCATGCCCACCTGGTTTTAAAATGGATATTCATGTGGATATGGATATATCAGGCTCCCACTTCTCAGCTTCCCACACACAGCACAAGGAGATGTCCACCGCAGCGCTGGGTCACTACCGTCTGTCAGCCGCCCCCCATACAGATACACAACTACATGCCAGTTTTTATTACAAAACATACATAGGACAGCAGGCATCTTAACCTGCAAAAACTCATTTTTTTTTATTTTTTATTGTTTTTACTAGTAATGGTGGCGATCAGTGCTTTTTAGTGGGACTGCGACATTGCGACGGACAAATCTGACACAAAGTGACGCTTTTTGGGGACCAGTGACACTAATACAGTGATCAGTGCTAAAAAATGCACTGCTACTGTATAAATGACAATGGCAGGAAAGGGGTTAACGCTAGGGGTGATCAAGGGGTTAAGTTTGCTCCTAGGGAATGCTTTCTTACTGTGTGGGGGATGGATGTACTAGAGAAAATAAAAAGATCTGTGTTTCAGCTTAGCTGAAACACAGATCTCCATCTTCCTGCGACAGAACAGCCGTCTGCCTTGTTTACAAAGGCAGACCACCGTTCTGTCATTCTCCTGCATGATCGCAGGTGATCTGCTGATTGGCTCCCGCTGTGTCGCGCCCCCTAGAACCCATGCACAAAATCACGCATTAGTATGTGATTTTGCGCAGCCAGGCCGCCCTGCCACACTATATATGCAGTGGGCGGTCTGGAAGTGGTTAAGCTGGAAGAGTGGGTCCTGTAGTCCCCCACTAGCTGGGGGATCGGGGGTGTGTGACACATGCTGAGCTCTGAGGGGCTTATGCTGGGACCTGTAGTCCTTCACTTTTGGGGGGAGTTACATCCCCAAAAGCAAAGGACTGCAAGTCCCAGCATGAACCCTGGCTGAGATCTACACATGTGACCTCCTCCTTTGCGGCCAGCTTACGCTCCCATGACACAAGGGGGAGCCCTAGGGGACCTCAAGGACCCAATACCTTTAAAGAGGTTGTAAACCCATGAAACTTTTATTTTTCTGCTGCAACCTGAAAGAGAAACCCATAATGAGCTAGTATACATCGCATACTAGCTCATTATGAAATACTTACCTAAGAACGAGCCCCCGCCGTGCTGCCCGCTTACCTGTATGGTGACATGTCCAGTCGCCCGTCTTCCGGGATCGCGGCATCCAGCCATCTGATTGGCCGGAGCCGCGGTGACGTCACTCTCGCGCACGCCCGCGGGAGCCGACGGTCATGGCACGGGGCTCTGAAGAAACGGCACCAGCGGCCGTTCCTTCAGAGCGCATGCGCCAGTGACGACACTGGCTGCATGTAAGGTAAATATCTCCTAAACGGTGCTTACCTATAGGTACAACATGCAGAGGAGGGTTTACTTCCTCTTTAACTGGACTGTATACAGCCTGTATATTGATGTCTAGCTGCTCAAGGCTCTAAATACTTGTCTCATACTCGTATAATACAGGTATGAGACAGGTATATAGTGCCAGGAACAGCTAGACATCAATATACAGGGTGTATACAGTGCCAGGGGGTAAGTACAGGGAAAAAATGCTCCACATGTTGTCCACACATGACACTTTGACACATGACACTTTTTTTATTTTTTGGCACTCACTGGCTGCTCTTCTCCGAGTCCTGACCACCTCACCGACAGACACTGTCCACCGCAGCAGGTAACTTGACTTGAAATCTGGATTGCCGCCGTTGCAGACTGCAGTTTACCAGGCCAGGCCAGCCCTCTCTCCTGCATCGGCCCCACGTTGATGGATGGAGGGAGGAGCCGGAGGTGGGTGGGGCCGGGCGGCTGGGGCCAGTAATCGGCACGGAGGATGGCTGACCGCTGCGCTTTGAATGATGGGTCCTCCTCTCTGCTCTGGAGACCGTGACGTCACTGGACGCTAAGCGGCTGGTAATCTAGCAGCCAGGTCTCCAGGGCAGGGCAGTCGCCGGCCGCGGCCAGCAAGTGACAGTGTGACTGTGTGAGTGCCTCCCATTTTCAATGCAATGCATATCGAGTACCGACTGACCCAAGAAACTGAGCGGCCTTTTCTGAGGGGGATCAGATCAGCCCGGGGGGAAATTGCCACCTTGCCCCCCGGCCCAGCCAGCCCCTGGGTGAATGATTAACCAATTATACAAAGCAGGTGCTAATGATCATCATGTTCATAATGACTGTGTTTCAGCCTACATAAGTGAAACAGAAACAGCTGTGTAGGAGGCTTAAACTTGGGTAAGAAACAGCCAGACTATGCTACTAAGGTAAGGTTGTCGAAGACAGTTTCATGTCACAGGACACAGACAAATTTGCTGTTCCCCTCAAAATACCTCAACACACAGCCATTAATGTATAAACCGCTGGAACCAAAAAGAGTACACCCTTTAAATGGAAATGTCCAAATTTGGCCCAATTAGCCATTTTCCCTCCCCGGGGTGTCATGTGACTCATTAGTGTTAGAAGATCTCAGATGTGGAAAGGGAGCAGGTGTGTTAAATTTAATGTTATCGCCATCACTCTCTCATACTAGTCACTGAAAGTTCAACATGGCACCTCATGGCAAAGAACTCTCTGAGGATCAGAAAAAAAATAATCAGAAAAAAATAATTGTTGCTCTACATAAAAATGGCCTAGGCTATAAGAAGATTGCCAAGGCCCTAAAACTGAGCTGCAGCACGGTGGTCAAGACCATACAGCGATGTAAGAGGACGGGTTCCACTCAGAACAGGCCTCGCCATGGTCAACCAAAGATGTTGAGTGCACGTGCTTAGCGTCCTATCCAGAGGTTGTCTTTGGGGAATAGACGTATGAGTGCTGCCAGGTTGAAGGGGTGGGGGTCAGCCTGTCAGTGCTCAGACCATACACAGCACACTGCATCAAATTGGTCTGCTTGGCTGTCATCCCAGAAGGAAGCCTCTTCTAAAGATGATGCAGAACAAAGCCCTCAAACATTTTGCTGAAGACAAGCAGACTAAGGACATGGATTACTGGAACCATGTCCTGTATTCTGATAAGACCAAGCTAAAAAAAAGTATTTGGTTCAGATGGTGTCAAGCGTGTGTGGCGGCAACCAGGTTAGGGGTACAAAGGCAAGTGTGTCTTGCCTACAGTCAAGCATGATGGTGGGAGTGTCATGGTCTGGGGCTGCATGAGTACAGTTCATTGAGGGAACCATGAATGCCAACATGTACTGTGACATACTGAAGCAGAGCATGATCCCCTCCCTTCAGAGACTGGGCCACAGGGCAGTATTCCAACATGATAACGACCCCAAACATGCCTCTAATACAACCTTTGCCTTGCTAAAGAAGCTGAGGGTAAAGTTGATCGACTTGCCAAGCATGTCTCCAGACCTAAACTCTATTGACCATCTGTGGGGCATCCTCAAACAGAAGGTGGAGGTGCGCAAGGTCTTCAACATCCACCAGCTCCATGATGTCGTCATGGAGGAGTGAAAGAGGACACCAGTGTAAACCTGGGAAGCTCTGGTGAACTCCATGCCCAAGAGGGTTAAGGCAGTGCTGGAAAACAATGGTGGTCACACAAAAATATTGACACTTTGGGCCCAATTCGGACATATGCACTTAGGGGTGTACTCACTTTTGTTCCCAGCGGTTTAGACATTAATGGCTATGTGTTGAGCAAAATTACACTGTTATACAAACTGTACACTCACTACTTTGCATTGTAGCAAAGTGTCATTTCTTCAGTGTTGTCACATAAAAAGATATAATAAAATATTTACAAAAAGGGGTGTACTCACTTTTGTGAGATACTGTACATTACCTGTCCTTTTATTTTGTACAGATCCCTGCTACCCAAGTGAAAATTCTGGTATTTTAATGTTTGGTGCTCAAGTGCATGCTCCCCCTATGCATCCCTAATGCAGGACTCAGTGTCATGACCATATGGTGCTTTACTGTGGTGAAGGGGTTATTAGTATTAGATACAGGTTCACTTTACCTGTAGCAATAACTCCAGAATTCTTAACACATTATTTAATTTAAAGACTATATACTAATTCCCCCTTATATATAAAGATTAATGCTTTCTGCACATTAATATTTCAAAATTATTGTTGAAGTTTGAGCACCTATATGCAAAAGAAGGAAGTATATTAAAATAAAAGCAATATGCTTTGCAAAAGAAGCCTAATATTAAGACTTTTCTGAGCCCGATGAAAAAAAACAAAAAATGGAAGCAGATATTTCAAACATGTATTTATTTTAAACAACAAAAGATTTATTCTGAATTTGTAGGAAGATTCAAGCAATCAATAATACGCGGGGGGGGGGGGCACCCTCACTTTGGCTTAGCGAAACAGTTATTCAAAAGAAGGACCAAATATTTCAAAGCGCAGCTCAGAAATCATTTAACATCTCGGGATGAGAGTTATTCAGCAGGAGGAATCTTTACAAGTGAAAAGGAAAAG
The DNA here is from genome assembly GCF_965119305.1 of Pelophylax lessonae. Lineage (NCBI taxonomy): Eukaryota > Metazoa > Chordata > Amphibia > Anura > Ranidae > Pelophylax > Pelophylax lessonae. The sequence goes on from NC_138775.1 coordinate 67,118,194, forward strand.
GATGTGTCAGCTGTGTCAGGAGGAGTTCTCCACAATGCACCTCTCCGGCAAGCCAAGAGACGAACGCTTTTACCGGCAGCTGATAAATGCACAAAATAATAAGAACCTATGCTGGGCTAGGGTTCGATTCCTCCATGTATATGGGGAATATATTGAAACATGATGAACCACAGACATCTTTTGATTAGGTAGGTTTTTCAATTTGCCAGTTAAAAGGATCTATGAATATCATTCCGTCACACTCTCCTATCGAACGTTTCCAAATGGCTGTTGAGCTGAGTTTACCTATTTTCTAGAAAATTAGAGCTTTGCAATAAGAAAAAAAACCACCGCAGCTGAAAAGAAATAAGATTATGATTCGCAGCTGGCAGATTTTGCAGGATAAACTCATCCTGTTGTCGAGATTTGAACATAACAGCAATGTAACTGAAAACTGACACAAGAATCCGGTGAGACAATCTGGTATTAAACAGCAATGCCAACGTAGGAAGAAAATCCAGACATGGGTGTACATGTATATCAGACACATTGTTGCCCACCCATTGGCATTTTCCCTTTGTTTTTTGACTAACCCATCCTGCAATATTGGTTTGGTGCCCACTATTACTTGACACCAAGAAAGTATGACCACTATTATCTTTACAGACCCCCAGTGCTGCTCATAGCTCTTGTCCTAATTCTGTTGCTTTATTTGGCAATAGAATGGCCACATGACCTGGATGCAGACATCAGCTGCACACTATACTTGCATGCATTGGCTTCTTGGTGGGAGCATGGAAGCTTTAACTTTGATTCAAGTAACGCATTACATATTTAGCTCGATGGTTCGTTAATTAATATTTATAGAAAACATTTTTATTGGATATTGGCATCTTTCGGTACAGAGGGGTATGTCTTCAGCAGAGAGCATCCCAACAAAAAAGAGGTCTATATGCAAACAAGGGGTTAGGTTTACATGAAGGAGGGTTAGGATTGCATGGAGAATGAATGTGAGGGTTAGTGTTACGGTGCTGGTCATACACTAGCTGAAAGATTGTTTGAAAATCTGTCATCTGGTCCAATCGTTCGTTTTTCGTCCAGTTAATAGGCACAGATAGAAAATCATTTTTAACTTTTCAGAGCCGAAAAATCAAAGGAACGGTTTTGAAAATCTGCCGGCCGAACGATAAACAAACTCATAAATTGAAAGGTTAATGTGTTTCTGGGCCGACCTGTTTGCACTAGATATATGTGACAAACTGAATGAAAAACTGATTCATTTATGTCCATTGAACGATTTATCGTTTGAAATTCAGTCATTACATGATGGCACGGTCGTCTGCTCTCACGGCCGATTTTCCGTTCTTTGAAAATTAGTTTGCCCGATATTTCGGCTAGTGTATGGCTAGCATTAGGGTTCAAGAAGAGTTAGTGTGAGGGTTAGTGTTAGATTTTGGGTTATAGAAAGGATTAGAGTGAAAGAGTGAAGAGCACTTAGGATAAATGAAGCGTTAGTGTTGGATTACTGTTAGAGTTAGTGGGAGGACTAGGGTTAGGGCTACAGGAAGGTTTAGCTTTGGGATTATGGTTACAAGGTACATTAGTAGTTAGGTTTACAAGGAGTGTGAATGTGAAGGTTATAAGGAGAGCATCTCTATCTGTACTAAAAACTACCAGCTTGGTTTGGTGTTCCCAATGCTGAAAATTATTGCCAAATAAATAAGCCAGGAGCTTTGGATGATCTTAGGACATTTCCTCCCCATGCTCACCATTTTAGTATAGATTCACTTTTATAAAATATAATAAAATATAATAAATATAATAAAATAAGACAACCCGGTGATTGTGCAAAAGACTGTTTAAACATCACTAATTTTAAAAAAATCAAAATGTTATATAAACTTGTGTACAAAAGTTGTCTTTAATCAAAAATCATAACAAATAATTTTCAACAGTAAATAAAATATTCCACAGAATAAACTATACATATCAACAGATCTCAGTCAACTTAATCTGTTATGACATTTTGTATTGGAAATGTTGGACAGACCACATTAACACAATCAATTGCAGAAATTAGATTTCCTAACATTGTTTGTGTCTAGTTGGGCAAAAAAAGCAACGGAAAACACTGTTTCACTTGCTCCATCAGCTCATCCCCCACAGCTATTGCGTTTTGTATCAATTGACCCTCCCTTTTAGATTGTAAGCTCTAACGAGCAGGGACCTTTGATTCCTTTTGTTCCAAATTGTAGTGTAACTGTAATGTCTGCCCTCATTTTGTTAAGCGCTGCGCAAACTGTTGGCGCTATATAAATCCTGTATAATGATAATAATAAATAATAAAATGTTGAGGTACCTTTACACCCTTCTGGATTGAACTGTACAGAGAGGAACATCCTGGTGCAAAATGGTCAGTGTTATCAACATCTCTCCTGGGGTAGACATTGGAGGATTTCTCACTGGAGTTTCTTTATCAGGCCAAAATGTATCTTACTTGTCTAACTAGGGCAATTGTCTTGCTTTGCCCCTGACCTACCCCTATCAGCTTACTATGGTATCACAAAATCACAACTTTATACCTACAACCAATATGTTAAATTATATGTAAACCCCCATTTATTCAATTAATTGATTCATTTGATTCTAATTTTTTGCTTTTTCCTAGTGTCCTTTACTTTCTGCTCAAGAAACACAACAGGATGTAAGAGAAAATCTCTATAAAATGAAAAAGACTTCCTTTCTTTTTCTGTATTGGTGACAACTGTACAATTTTGGAAACCTTGGGAGTGCCCCCAGATGGAAAGGGTGAGTCTCCCCTGTTGGGACGCAGACAGGAGTAAAACCTCAAAAGGGATTACAACACTCTTTCTAGATACACTTTAAGAAGCTATTTTATTTACAAAAGTAATTTTATTTTTCTGCTACAGAAAAAAAAATAAAAAAATAGAAATTGAACTACTTACCTTTGTTGTAAACATTGGTTGGCACTTGGACATCACTTAGAGTAATATTGACAGGTAAATTATTAAAATGGTCATTGGGTAACAACAAAAACTCTTTTCCTAGATCCAAAAAATTGCCATCTTCGTCCTTTTCATTTATGAGAACTGCGTTGAAATATTCATACTAGAAAGAAAAAAAAAAAAACATTAACTTCAACTTCCGGCAGTAAAACACAACAATATGGACAAAAAAAAAGCTCTAACCAAAACTTTAGCCTTGGTTAGAATAGGGTATTTGTCTTTATTGGGAAAATCTGCTCTATATTCTTATTTACACCTCTCTGCTAAATAAAAAAACCTCTGTGCTAAAAAAAAAAAAAAAAAAAAATGTTCTGGAGTTCCAGTAATGCGAGATATGATCGAAATATCCTTGGATGGACAATTTATACTAGGACAGGAACAAAATTAAAGTAAATGTAATCACTAAAAATGTATATTTATTTTAACATGTTCATTTAATAATAAAATAATTTTCAGCATTTTAAGATCTGTAGCTTTGTTTAAAATACATGGCCATGATGGTCTTTATTCAAGCAATTTTTGTTATAGGGTGACAATGCTCTCTTGCTGTCTCCCAACTGTATGCCTGTGTTGTCACCTTCTCACACAGGTATCTAATAAGGATTACAAACGGCTGCTTCAACACACATTACACAGGCATGGTTGTCACCAAAAGGAAATTCTCTCTGAGAAAAGCCATACAGCCATTGCTGTAGTGGATGGATGTTGACAGGAAATTGCTGCAAACAGCTTGCATGAGTTCAGCATTAAAGAAATACATTTTATTTATTATTTATTTCAGGTACTTATATAGCGCTGTCAATTTACGCAGCGCTTTACATATACATTGCACATTCACATCAGCCCCTGCCCTCAAGGAGCGTACAATCTAAGGTCCCTAACTCACATTCATACACACATAGTAGGGCCAATTTTTATTTATTTATTTATACAGGAGCCAATTAACCTACCAGCATGTCTTTGGAGTGTGGGAGGAAACCGGAGTACCTGGAGGAAACCCACGCAGGCACAGGGAGAACATGCAAACTCCAGGCAGGTAGTGTTGTGGTTGGGATTCGAACCAGAGACCCTCTTGCTGCTAGGTGAAAGTGCTAACCACTACAACACTGTGCCGCCCGATGCTTAAACAAGTTATTTGCAAAAAAGGCAATTATTTTTCATACACATGGCTTTAAAATCTAGTTGAATCTTTTCTTTTTATTAATGTACTACAGCCACTAAGCACAAACTGTAAAGGATATGTGATCCTTATGTATGTATTTCATAAACTAGTGTGCAGCATTCTTTGTTAAAAATGCTTGTATTGCCAGAACACTGAGCAATGGACCGCTGCCCAACACAAAGCGCAGTGGTCAGGATCTCCAGTGGTCCAACATGCCACCTGCACAAAGCTCCAATCTAAATCTAAAGCGATTACGCTCCCTGAGCAGTTGGCTGGAGCTTTGTGCAGGGTAAATATTGGACCACTGGAGATCCTGACCGTAGCACTGCATCATGTTTTAAACAGGTGTCTAGTTCTCCAGTGTGCTGTAAGCAATACTGACATTTTTAATGTTGTTAAATATAGTTTAAAGGCCCTCTCCCCCCTACCATCCTCTAGCCAATCGCTACAATAGAAAAAAAAAAAAAAACCCTGCTTCATTACTCCTTTACTCACCTACATTCAGGGGCAGACTGGCAACTTTCAGCCCAGGGGGCAAGTACAAACCAGAGGCCCATGGTGCAGCGACTCAGCCCCCCTCCCACTTTCTCTCAACCCCCTCCCACTCTCCTAATCCTCCTCCTGACCCCCATTTCAAGCTGAAGCCCTGCTCCAGCAGGGGAAGGTTGGGGGGTGCTGGAACAGCTTGGTTGGGGCTGGCCAGGGCAGAAGAGTCCCAAGTAGGGCATGGAACCAGCCTCTTCTCAGACACAGTTTACACCATCCATGCTGAGAGGGTGGAGGGAAGCCTGCGATTTGTCCTTGTCTTCAACCTGCACTCAGTAGGTCAGCAGCATGGACTTTTTACTTCTCTTCACCAGGAATCCTTTAGGCATGTCTGTGGAAGAAGTGGTGCAGCCTTTTTATGGGGCATCAGGGCGGCCCAGGGGGCCATTGCCCTACTGCCCCCTGGCCCAGTCCTAAGTATATCCCTGCTACACAAGGTATTTAAATAAAAAAAATGTTAGGAAGAGTATGAGGGAGGTGGGGGGGGGGGTATTTCTGTCTGGAGATAGACTTTAAAAGAAATAAGAAAAGGCTTGCAAATCCTTTACTGTTTAGGCAGCCTGACTGCATAACAATAATACAGAGAAAAGCTTAGTTTGGTCTTTGCCAAACTAAATGTCACTCAGTTAAGAGTTACTGTATATCTTTGTTACAGTAAAGATTTACTAAAACCTTGGGATTCAACATAGGAGTACTACCATTGATGAGCTGCTTTTCTTTGAACATTCTAGTTGGCTGGGTTGCTGTGCTAATCTACTAGTGGCTTTGATACTTTTGAGACACTGGGCCTGAGCAGGAATATAGAATGTGAGGTTTAGAGAGTCAGAAGTCCTGATCGGCATGCTTGCTCCAGGTCAGTGATTCAAAGTGCTGAAGCAAGCTTGTCAGCATGAAAGCCAGGCAACTCGTATTGTCTCTCAAGTCTGGCAACAACCAATTTTTTAAATGACAGGTTTCCTAGAAGAGAAGGGTTTACTGTACTTAGGAAGGACATTAAACCCTGCATCGTTTTACTCACAGTCTTCTGTTGCAGGGACCATTCTTTTGGGAATCAAAACAGTCTCTTTAAAGCAAAACTCGGGTGTAATTAAAAGCATGCTATTCGTTTTTAAATGAGAATTTTGTAAAGTGACTAAATATAAAGATTCATAGCCTGCCAAGCTAATTATCTGACATCTTCACAGATTCTTATGTTCATTTAGATTTAGTCCAATTTATATGTGACATGCTAACGAGGAGTTCAAACCAAGGGATCAATAATTGAAATGCCTAATAATCCAGGTGAAAAGAATTGGCTGTATATGCACAATGGACCTGTTGTTTGCTGGTACCCTTCTACCCCATCCGAACTATGATTTGGTTCTCTGCTCATACTACAAACAAGTGGTGCTTGTTCTTCAGAAGTCCAGTAGCAGATATTTTTCACTGATAACTTTAAATAAAGGGCATTTGGTCCCAATAGATCCTGCTCATTCATGCACCATTTCCAAGCAGAAGATAAGCTGAAGCAGTTTTGACAAATGTATTGATTCTCTTGGACCTACTGCACAAAAATAGATGCCATGAGAATGAAAAATCCTGCTCCCCGATCCTTATCTGTATATGATGGTGGGAGACTTGTGGGGAAGCTTGGCTAATTAGCACAGATAAAACTAATGAGAATGGCCATTTGTTCCTCAAACGATCTGTAAAGTTTAATCCCATCTTCTAATTACAACCCACAAAAAAACAAAGCCAGGGCTTTCAGATACAGAACATTAACTCTTGTGGCTGCTACATAATGCACTTCGGGTCCTCAGACAGCAACAAATTGTAAGTTAGTCGTAAGTATGAAGAGATAACACAGAGATTGAGGGAGGAACATGATGTAGATAAAACCATGATTTGAATTATTTGTGATAAATACAAAGTTAAATGATATGTAAACCATAAAAATTAACTTCTCTTATATTTAACCTGTTGATCGGTTAAATACACCATTAAAAATGTTTTGTTTCATCTGTTCTTTAAGTGGAAAAAAATTATATACTTTTTTACACTTACTACTTTATACTTCAGATAAAGTAAGGTAATGCTGTTGCCTACAGGAGGTTTGAACACTGGAAAACAGAAAAATTGCAAGCCAGGCCCCATATAACACCTCCTCTTGAGGCTATATTCCAGCAAACCTCAGTTTTGTGGAAAATCAATACCAATGCATGGACAATTGACACAGTGGGATAGATTTTACAGTAATTCAGATAGAGGAATTCAGAAAGAAGGTTGCCTAACCAAAAAACCAAATGAACTAAACAAGATATCCACCAAAGGTGAGCATCCTCGCAGCACAACAACCAATAAAGGTTGCAAAGCAAACCCCAGAGACTGATTATCAGGAAAGGCTGAGCCATAGTGCACATGCAATTTCTAGGAAAACACATATGCTCATGCACCGGCCAAGAATGGGGCAAACAGACATTTGCAGACATGTACGTGCCCATGCAGGTTTGTGAATGCACATTAGCGAGCGCACACCTGTCACTAATACTGATTTAAACAGAGCTTCTGCACTGGCTAAATTGCTGTTTGGTCTACAGCGTTCTGTGAGTGTATTCCTCATTCCTGTGTTTGACCTCTGATCTTGACCCGGCTTGCTCCCGACTATTCCTGTCTGCTTCCTGCCCTGACCCCTGGCTAGACCCTGGATTCTGCCTCTGCCTGCTGCTCCTGTTGATCCTTTATCCATTACCAACATTGCTTGTGACCTGGTAATTCTTCTGTCTGCCGTCTATGCCTGATCTTCACGTGCGTTACTGACCCGGCTCGTCTGACCCTGCATCCAGCTCTTCCAGCCTGCTACAGCTCCTTTAGCCCAGCTCATCATCTTCGGGCTCCTACTTCCAGCTGTGCATCCACAGTCTGCCACCAGCCAAGCCTCAGAGCTGAAACAAAGAGAAACAGAGGCGTATTTGCTTGACAGCGAGGCTTGGTGGATAGTCGAACCTGGATGATGTCATCCAGGTTCGACTATCCACCAAGCCTCGCTGTCAAGCAAATACAACGAGCCTACTTCCTGGTTCTAACCTTGCCGTACAAGCCGGCCATGGCGAAAGGATTTTCGGCTCCAGCAGGACGGATGTCCATGACCGGATGATGTACACTTCTCCACACTGAAACCTTGTTTTATGGGCATGGATTTATGCTTACTAACGTGAGTGCATAATTTTATTCATTAAACCTGTTGCATAAAGTCTACACTTAGAGGCGCCTCTGTTTCTCTTTGTTTTAGCCCTGTGGAACCCCTGGCTTTTGGTTTCTGGATGGCTGCCCTACATGGTGGACTTTTTCTCCCCCTGTGCCATTAATTACTTTTAACTCTATGGACTTTTGGTTCGATATGTGATCAAGCGCCTCTTAATATTGTGTATTTAAGCTCCAGAGCTGGTCTGCCTGCATACTGCCATCCTGCTGTCACATCTGCCTTCTGTATCATCTGTTTGTTTTCAGCTGTTCCTGGCTTTCTTCCATGAACTATCGGCTACTACCAGCACAGACTACTAGACTGATATAGGCACTCATATCTCACCGTGTTCTGGCTGTTACTGTTTCACCATCAGTGGCCCTTGAGCCGGAGCTGTACAAGAGGCCTTCCTCTGCATGTCAGGCACACCAACCAGGTACGTGATACTAATAGAGAACTCAAGGGTACAATCCCACAACATAAACCTGATTGAAAAGGGTAGGGTACACAAAAACCACCCACACAAGGGTACAGTGGTTATACCTCAAAATTATAAAATACATACCATATTTTCATTAGGGTGTACCTACAGTGTACCTAATAGAAACCCACTATGTTCCACCCGATGACAGTCCAGGGGGACACAGGGCCCTCCGAGGATGATTTTTTCCTGCCAAGGAGGGGATGAAGAACACCCAGGTGCGCAAACCTCTCCCTTCAATATCAAGACTACCAGCTAAGGAGAGCTGGATTCCAATGCATTGGGGCTGACAGTGCAGCTAAGAGTGTTATGGGCCATACACACAAGATTTTCTGAAGACTTTTTCATTTAGATTTACCAAAACCATATAATATGAGGTCAAACCTAAACACTTTCAATTTGCATGCAATCTGGCAGGCCCTTGCACTACATAGAAAAGGTAAATCTGAAGGAAAAAGTCTTCAGAAAATCTTATAGTGTGTATGGCCCTTTACTCTTAGCTTTATCCAGCAAAGGAACCAGGTTACTTGTCCAGTCACAGAGCGGACTCTCACCTCATTCCAGAGAAAAAGCCTCTGCAACACCTAGGTCATATCCAGATTAGTCTAACTAAGGAAACTGATTCAAGCCCAGGTCCCACAGTAAAGAGGGAAACATATGTTCTGTGGAGCCAGCAAATGGGGTTCCCCTGGAAGAGACTGATGAAACAGGGAATACCTGATCCAAAGAGACAATGTGGATGTCTTGCTCAGATTCCAGATCTCCAAAATATAAATTGGAGCTAAAAAGACTGAAAACCACCCTCGTGGACCTTATCCGGATACGCACCACGCTCCTAGAAGAACTGGGCAAACGCACCAGGCAGAGACTCCTACTCGGTCAACGGCTGTTCTATGAACAGGGGAACAAAAGTGGCCGCTTGCTGGCCCGTGCGGTGCAGCCTGCCCGAACTCCAAACCAGGTACACCCACTGCAAAGCCACGACGACAGGTTACTCTTGCGCAAAGACAAGATTGCACGCCGATTTGAAATGTATTACCGAGAATTGTACAACCTTCGCCCCGCTGGACCTGATGTACCCTCTGAGCTAGCCCACACCACTCGCATTCGACAGTTCTTAGCGCGTTTTAGCCCCTCGGCGTCACAGGCGAGAGACCCTTCACTGAAGAGGAACTAGCTCAGGCCATTAAGCACTCAAAACCGGGTAAATGTCCCGGCCCTGACGGGCTGTCGCTCCAATGCTACAAATGCTTTCAAATGCTTTTGACGCCGAGGCTCCTTGGGGTGATGAACACGATCCCGTCTTCCCCGTCCCTACCCACTAGCTTTTTAGAGGCCCATGTCACAGTAATCCCAAAGAAGGGTAAAGATGTCACGCAAGCCGAAAACTACAGGCCAATATCTTTGCTTAACGTCGTCGTTAAACTATACGCGAAAATTATAGCGAACAGACTCCTCCCCCTTATTCCCTCCCTAGTGAGCCTGGATCAGGTAGACTTTGTCCCCGGGAGAGAAGCCCGGGACAACACGATTAAGGCCCTTAACATTCATCATGCCCTTACTGTGGGGGGGAGGCAGGGCTTCTTCCTCTCCCTGGATGCCGAGAAGGCGTTCGACAGGGTGGACTGGCGCTACATGACCGAGTTACTGCGGGCTTTGGGATTACCTCCCCACATGCTCGCCAGCATCCTGTCGCTATACTCCAACCCCTCTGTCCGAGTGAGGGTAAATGGTCACCTGTCGGACGCCTTCGGCATCGGGAATACTACATTCTGACCCTTGAGCCGCTACTTAACAGACTCTGCTCCAACACTAACATTAGGGAATTACCGTTCATGGAAGAGAATACAAGGTGGCGGCCTTTGCCGACGACCTCCTGCTGTTTCTCTCCCACCCACACATTACCCTGCCCAACCTACTGAGTGAACTTGAACATTTTGGCTTGCTATCTAATTTGAAGATTAATTATACCAAATCCCATGCACTTAACGTAACACTACCTCCCGCAGTCCAAACAGCCTGTCAAATAAACTTTCCTTTTGTTTGGAGACCTGACGCCATTACCTACCTAGGCATCCAAATTCCCCGACATTTGCATAGACTGTTCGATCTTAACTTTAAACCCCTCTTGACTACAATCCAGGCCGACTTGAGGGGGTGGATGGGACTTTCCCCTGTCCTGGTTCGAACGCATCGCTCTCATGAAAATGAACGTGCTACCAAAGGTACTATACCTCCTGCAAACAATTCCGATCTCCCTACCGGGCTCTTTTTTCTCTGAATATAGGAGGGCCTGCTGTGACTTTGTTTGAAAAACAGTCCCAGCCTCGATTTGGGTTTTCGAAACTTACTCTCCCGAAACTTAAAGGGGGGACCGGACTGCCAGATTTGCATGGATCCTACTTGGCTTGCCATATGGCTAGGATAGTGGACTGGAGACTCCATTCCGGCTCTAAGGCGTGGGTGATGCTGGAATCTTACATGTCCGACACCGTCCTTGGCGCCCTGCCCTGGCTTATGCCGCAGCACCACCCTCCCCGGACCCACCCCCTCATTAACGCCACCCTGACCTGCTTTCGCGTGGCCTGCAGGAAAGCCTCACTATCATCGCTACATGGACCTCTTACCCCTGTCCGCAACAATCCTGCCTTCCCTCCGGGTCTGTCTAGCTCTTTCCTGCGGGAAGAATTACCAAATGAAAGTCTGGAAGTGCGCTCCTTCATACAAAGGGGAAGGCTACTTTCTTTGCCACAACTAGCTGCCAGGTCTCTTACACGTTCTTTCCCCTCCTGGTCGTACAGAAAGCTACACCACTTCCTTACCTCTCCACCCATGGCGTGCCAATGGACAAGAGAGCTCTCCCCATTTGAGGCTTTGTGTACCAGACGGTCACCACAATCCCATACTATATTGTACATTTACACGATCCTCTTGGCAGATTCCCAGCACCCTGAGGATACGGCACGCAAGGCTTGGGAATCTGACTCGCAGATTTCCCTCACTGATGAGGACTGGGAAACCGTCAATGAATACATACACAAGAGTTCCCTTAACACCTCTGTCCAGGAAAACGCATACAAAATACGGAGCAGGTGGTTTAGGACCCCTTCACTTCTCCACAGGTTTTATCCCAGCTGCTCCAAACTCTGCTGGCAGTGCAATCAAGAGGATGGGTCTCTATTGCACATATGGTGGAGCTGTTGCCTCCTTCAGCCTTTCTGGAAAGTGGTCCACGAGATCACTTGCCGAGTCACCTCCTACACTCTGGACTTCACACCTGCCCAATACTTGCTTCACCATACGTCCCTGCCCAAATGCCACGACCTCAAGTCCTTAGCTATGCATATGGTTAACGCCGCCAGGATGTGTATTCCCATGCATTGGAAATCTACGCACGTTCCAACTCCGGCGGCATGGTTCTCTAGAATTAATAAAACGGAGGAGATGGAGGAACTAATTCTCACATCCCAGGATAGAATACGCAAATTTCATGCCACTTGGTTGTGCTGGTCTGCTTTTAAATCCTCTATGTCGTACGTGGAGGTGATGGGGACTGTCCCACCTGAATAGGCTGGAATGCTCCGCATGGCTGGTGGATCCGGGCGCGCCGGGGGGGGGGGGCTGGGTTTGTGCACCTGGGGCGTCTCCCCCCACACCTTTCCTCTTTTCCCCTCCGCTTTTGTACACTCCTATAATTTTCCCTCTGTCCCTTTTGGACCTTCCCCCCCCCCCATCCTTTTCACCACCCGGTCCTCTCCCTCCCCCCCCTTTTCTCTTTTTTTTTTCTTTTCTCTCTCTCTTCTCCCTGTCTTCCTTTCTTGTTCTTCTTTCCCCTTGCCCTGCTGGTTCTGATGTGTTGGAGAGCCCGACTGTGATCAACCCTATGGGCGAGTCGGGCTGCTCCACTCCTGTATAAGTATAGCTATCGATAGTCAGATTGTTACTCTAATGGACACTATAAGTGTCCCATGCTATGGTCTTTTATACTTGACTTGTTAGTATAAAACCTGTTGCTGGTACATATTTGTAAACTAAAAGAAAAAAAAAAAGAAAACTTTTGTGTTATATTTTCATGCGCTCATTAGAGCAAATGTTTGTAAACTTCCCTTTTTCTTACTCTTTGATAAACTATTTTGATGGAAAAAAAAAAAGACTGACAACCAACAAGAAAAGGGGAAACCATTCATAGAGAGGGTTCCCCAGCACCTAACACCCCCCCAAACAGAGAAAAGAGGGTAACTCATGACTGTTGATGCAGGATTCAATAAAGCATACCTGTAGGTAAAATGAATGAATATTTCCTAAACGTGCACTGTTCAGGAGATATTCTAGGAAGCAGCAGCCAGTGATGTCACCGGCCCATAGGCTCTGAAGGAATGGCACACTGTGCTGTTCCTTCAGATCCCTGTGCTGTGGCGTGGGAGTGACCTAATTGCGACTCAGCTATTCAAGCGCCCGTAGCCCAAGAACCTGGAAGGAAGACCGGGTGAAGATGGAAGCCTCTGCAACGGTGACAGCGAACTTCTGGAGGACTTCATTGTAAGGTAAGTCTTTCATAATGTGCTAGTATGAGATGCATACCAGCACATTTTGCCTTTAACTTGCAGAGTTTGTTTTTTGTTTTTTTGTTTTTTTAAAGCCTTTACTACCGCTTTAAGATAACATGGGAAAGGTTTAGAACCTTTGTCAGATTTGTATTCCTTTGTACTTATTTGGAAGGTTTTTCCCTTCCTGTTCTGGTGACTGGTGATACCAAGAACAGAAAGTGAAGAGAGATAAACGAAACAACATTAAAATAAAAAAATATATATTTTGTAGAAAAACATCTCAAAACCACCAATTGAAGCAAATTTCAAGCAAAAAAGAGAATGAAACTCACAGATGGCATCAGGAATTTACTCATAAATGGGTGTACCATTGTTCAGTGTTTATTTATTATTTTTTTAACCAGCACATTTTTTTGTATTGTATTTTGTGTAGTAAATACTGGTATTTAAAATGTTATTGTTAAGTTTGATTTTTCCTTTTTCACCTTAAAAGTCCCATTCTTTGATTGTTTGAGAGATTTAGACTTATTACCAGGATGTGGTGCCTTTTGGCTTTCCCTCCATCTAATACTCCGATGAATAATCAGCTGATAACAATGTCTGAGATCTCAGTGTAGCATTGTCTGCTCATTACAGGAATTTAGTAGCTGAAGGAAGTTTTGGTAGGATCAACAGATATGTATTACACTTAGGCCTGGTTCACACCACCAGTTTGCATATTCCAGATGCATTTTGCATTTTTCAATACACATTTTTTATCCATTGAGTCTGGATGGAACCAAAAACCAGAAAAAAGTCCCTGGGCCTTTCCAAAAAATGCATAGATGTGAACGTGACCCAGAGGAAACCATGTTAAATGGACTGTAGTATATTTATTTTTAGTTATTATTGTTAGGCTTTACATGCTTATTATACAGTATGTTAACAGTTGGAAAAGCTGATTTGGGAGGACTTCTACTTGAAATGAAAGGAGTTACAAACCTTTACCCGTTGAAGTGACTAGCTGCAGGCAGGGCCGGTGCAAGGATTTTTGACACCCTAGGCAAAATCTAATTTTGCCGCCCCCCCCTTTCCCCTGCCCCTGACTGCACCCCCTTTCCCCTGCCCATGTATATGGTGTAGGTGGCAGGGGTCAGGAGTGTGTAATGCACAGAATGCAGGGGAGTGCAGGGTTTGCGGGGTGCGTTACATAAAGAGTGCAGGGTTGCAGGGTGCGCTACATACTGTGTGCAGGGTTGAGGGATGCACTACGTACTGCGTGCAGGGTTGCAGGGGGCTCTTCGTACTGATTGCAGGTTTGAGGGGTGCGCTAGGTACTGCGTGCAGGGTTGAGGGGTGCGCTGGGTACTAAGTGCAGGGTTGAGGGGTTTGCGCTAAGTATTGAGTGCAGGGTTGTGGGGTGCGCTAGGTACTGCATGCAGGGTTGAGAGGTGCGCTAGGTACTGAGTGCAGGGTTGGGTGAAGGGGGGAGAGGAGGTGGGGGGAGAGGGGGGTGGATGGAGAGGAGGGGGTAGATGGAAATGAGGGGGGAGGAGAGGAGGGGTAGATGGAAATGAGGGGGGGAGGAGAGGAGGGGTGGATGGAGAGGAGGGGGGCGGAAAGGAGGGGTGGATGGAGAGGAGGGGTGGATGAAAAGAAGGGGGGAGGAGAGGAGGGGTGGATGGAAAGGAGGGGGCAGGAGAGGAGGGGTGGATGGAGAGGAGGGGGGAGAAGAGGGGGTGGATGGGGAGGAGAGGGGGGTGTATGGAGAGGACGAGGGGTGGATGGAGAGGAGGAGGAGGGGGGTGGGTGGAGAGGAGGAGGAGGAGGAGGGGGGTGGATGTTGAGGAGGGAAGTGAGAGAGACCCCTGTACTGTATGCAGCCCCTGTCTGTGGGAATGTGTATGTGACACAGACAGTACAGTACCTTCCATACCAGCAGTGGGCAGGTCCCATTCTCGTAGCTGGGTGAGGACAGGTCGTGGAGCTGCTTCTTCCAGGAGATCCGTTTGCAGGCAGATGCAGCTGTCCCTGGCTGCCTGTCCATCGGTCCTGGGAGGTCCCGCCCTCGCTGCTCTTCCTTCCCGCCGCCGCTGCCTCCTGGAGCCGGGTGCTGTCCCGCTCACCGCACCCCGCACCTGCTGCCACCTGACTCATTGCTTGTCCAGGGCCGCACCCGATTGGTCAGTCTGCCCTGGATCACAGAGTGCCAGTGGGGGGAGACAGTCATCAGCGCTGGCAGGGAGCTGCAGGGAGAAGTGTACAGCCAGCGTGTCCCTGTCAGGAAATTTAATGGAGCCAAGTGATGGAACAGTTAGGAGCTATGCCCGCAGCCCTCACCCCCATAGCATCGCCACTGAGCGCCCCAGACTGAAGTGCGCTCTAGGACGGCGCCTACCTTGCCTATAGGTATCGCCGGCCCTGGCTGCAGGTGATACACAGAGATTAAACAAATCCTCCTTCATAAGTTGTACCTATTTATCTGCAGCCCTCTCCCCCATTTATCTGCAGCCCTATAACTGTTCAAAGTACAGAATTTACAGAACATTTCTGAGCTAAAGAAGCTTCATGGTGGGGATCTGATGTCACACCCTGCACAGCATAGAACAGGGAGCTGAGTGTAATTTGAAATCTGGAGCCAAAGGAAACATCCCCTCTACACAGTCTCATAGGGAAACCTGCACAGCTGAAGCTGTCAATCACCTGCTGTGTACTGGAGGGGGCTGGGGACATTCCCTGGTGCTGGCATAGAGCATCAGAAGTGACTCATGCAGATAGCAAAGATGAAAGCAGACAAAAATCACACTAGGTTGAGGCAAGAACACGCAATAGAAGAACATGCTTAGTTTATTCTTCATTTCAGAGGTTTACAACCACTTTAGGATATATTTAAATTACTATGAAACTTCATGTCACAGAACTTCAGCCTATAAAACGCAAATTAATGGTCTGCAACAGTCTGTACTTGATATACAGCTTGCTGAGAATCTATATGTAATGTAGTGACATCTCTTCTATGCTAACTCGCCTGGGTTTTGTTTATAGTGGCCGGGTCATAAATCACTTGGAACAAACAGAAATAATTTTCTGTATACGTCAGTAATATTTACGGGGAATTTTATTTCCTTTCATTGTCCTTGCAAATGACACTTTCTTGCTTTAATGCTCCTGGACTCTGAAAAACAAATCCTAAATGATGTATCTTTATAACCATTACCAGTGTTTATTCGTAGACAAAATTCCCTGTGTGTTCAGGCAGATAAGCCATAAATATGGCCTTGCCTATATCAGTTTCAAAAAATTATACTGTCTACCGCATAGGGATTTCATGTAACAAAGTGGAGGCATTTGTTTTCCTGCATGTGTTACAGCAAATATCATCTTGACGGGAAACAGATGATAATTCATTGCTATCAATAGTACACTCAGTGGACTGGTAACCTGAATGGTACAAAGGCAGCCATATTGGGAGTGAAGCAATACTTTCACTAGGATTTAACCACTTCCACCTTAACCAATTGCCGACCGCCCGCCGCAGTTTTACTTTGGTTTGTAGACGCGATATCTTTTATGCAAACCAATCAAAATACGCTTATTGCGATTTTCTTTTTACTAAAAATATGTAGCAGAATACAAATCGGTCTAAAAGGATGAAAAAATTAGATGTAGCTAAATTTCCAGGCATTGTGCCAGATGTGGGTCTGCCAGGGGTACCGCTAGTAACAACAGCACATTTAAGCATGTTCTCCAAGTGTGAGAACTGGGACAAGAAACAGTCCAGCATCTTTGGGTTTTGTATTTATTTTAGGAACTTGGATGGGAGAAGGGAATGAGTGGGATACTCCTCTGGCTCGACTATACACTGTAATGGGACAACTAAGAAAAATGCCTCTTGACGCTGACTTGACGCCGGCTGAATGCCGGTGAACGCCGGTTGGCGCTTGTTAATGCTGACTTGCTGTCCTGTTAACTCTGTACTGACTTTGACACTTCCCCGGTGACACAAAGTCCTTCGCACTGCTCCCTTTAGCCCTCCTGGCTAAGGGAGCTACTTAAAGTACTGCTGCAGCATTTAACACTTCAGGGTCTGCACCGGCACCCTCTTTACTCTTATACTTCTCTTCAGGGCTTAGACTCAGGCACCCCCTTTTCTAAGCTTCCTCCTGGTTAGGTGGCTCCTGGATCCCTCTGACCTTCCTGGAGTGGTCTTCTATCCTAGGCAGACCCCGAGGCAGTTTACAATACTCACGACTCTGCTTTCCTGGAAATGTCTGCCCCAACAGCTCTGCATGGTCCTCAGCACACTGGATCCTTCTCTGCAGCTCAGCTCAACCTCCTGTCCTCTAGGCCGACCGCCCAGGACACCTTCCATCACACTGACAGGAGGAGAGACAGACGTCATCCCCCTCCTGGGACTCTGCTTCCCACCAAAGACACCCTGTCATGTGCTCATCTCTGTCGTATATCCCCCTCCCAGGATGCATTGAGGCATATTCTGCCCTCTCTGGGACAGATACAAGCCCTGGTGTGCTATTAGTCAGGTTTCCTCCACTGCCCAATGAGAGCCCTCATTAAGTACAGTGGAGAGACTCCCCAAGCTCAACAGGCACACCTGACAGCACATGACAGCCTAACTGGACAATCAAGGCCCCCCTGATAAGCAGGCAGGGTCACCCATATACTTTTCCTAGCACCCAATAGGAGGGTGCTACATCAATTTTTTTTTGGAATGTTATATAGCAGAATGTGAAATATATATATATATATATATATATATATATATATATATATATATATATATATATATATTTTTTTTTTTTTTTTTCAGAATTGTCGCTCTATTTTGTTTTAAAGCGCAAAAAATAAAATTCCCACAGATGATCAAATACCACCAAAAGAAAGCTCTATTTGTGGGGGGGAAAAAAGGACATCAAAATTATTTCAGTACAGCGTCGCACGATCGTGCTATTTTCCATTAAAGTAACGCAGTGCCGAATCGCAAAAAATGGCCTGGTCATTAAGGGGGCAAATCCTCCTGGTTCAGAACTGGTTAAACAAACCACAACCACTTCAAAGCTTTGAAAAAAACTATTCATGGTTATTTCCAGGTATTGCAATTTTTACATAGTTACATTTGTTTAACTTGGACCAATGTTGGTATACAGTGAATGTGCCATACCTGTGGGATCTTAGTTAAAGCTTACTAATCTGTAGTAGCTTCTGGGTTCCATGCCAAGCGGCTGCCATGCTGCATTCCCGGCCGTCCGCACGGGCACTATTCAAGGAACACTTTGCATTTTTGCCATCAAAGCATTCTCTAATTTGACAACCTAAAGAGGCAGGACAGTGACATCCTAGTATCTACCTTGTCCAATCAGAGAACATTTTGCATTCATTGAGAAAATGTAAAGTGTTCTCCAAGCTGAGCAAGTAACCTCCAGTGCTTTATAAACATCAGGGAAGCAGCTCACCACAGAACCCCAAAAGTTAATGAAGATCACTGTAGTACCAGTGCCCATTACAAAGATATCCCATTTCCATGGGGATCCCACAGGTATGGCACATATATAGTTTCATTGGTCTTTGGACCAATGTAAAAAACGCCATACGTCAGCTTTAAATATCTTTTTACATAGATATTGTTCTTAAAAAGGACTCACAATGGCTGCCCCTAAATAATAAGTTCACCTTTCATAACATGTTACATGTTACAACCATTTTCAGGGTGTACATGTTATTAAAAGACCGACCCCCCTAAAAAAAAAAAAAAAAAGACCCCACCCCACCAAGCCAGCTAGCAGGGAGCCAGCTAGCAGGGATCTTCTCCCTTCACTAGCTGTCAAAATATCTGGTGCAATGCTTTACAGTCTCCTACAACAAAAGATAATAAATGCACATTTTTTTACCAGCAAAAATGTGCATTTATTATTTTTTGTAAAAAGATGAACTTATCTTTTAAAGTGGACCTGAACTTAAATAAAATAAATAAAAAACATTTTTTAGGTTATAGGGAACATTTAAAAATTGCAAATGTGGCTAAGCAGTATCCTGATAGTGCTCAATGTTTTCTTGAATTCCTCTTCCAGTGCACTTCCTGATATGTGTCTGTACAGCCTTGAAACTGTAAATCTGCAGTGATCTAAGGCTTTGTATGCCTCTGACTGCTAGTGTCAGAAAATGTGGAGTGAGACGTGGTGATGTCACTGCTGTGCTGCTCACTGTTCTCCTTGCCAATGACAATGATATAAGAAGGTAAAGCCTTGCCTCTACCAAGATGGCTGATTCCCCCTTAGAGGCGCAATGCAGAGCAAAACATGATAGGTCAGTACTGGGGAAAAGATCAGCTTTAGGTGGACCACAGTGAAAACTGGTGACTAGTTATTTGCTCACGTTTTTGGATAGTTTTTACAGCTATTTAAAGTATATTATAAAATGCTTTGAATTGTATATTTAACAGATCGAACTAGAGACCATAAGAAAAGTAAAAAAAGAAGTGCGTGATATAAAAAAACAAACAAGCTCACATACTCACCTAGATAGATGCAGCATTGGTCCAATGCTGCATCTGTCCCACACCTCCTCTCCCCAAGAACTAAGTGACCCCTGAACACTCGGACTTCAGTGATGGTCAATCACTGGCTCTCTGCTCTGCTCCTCCAGCGAAAGTGGTTGGCTTATGTTCTCAGCAGCGCACTGTGAGGCTCAGCCAGCTGCCGGTCAGGCATTTGGGTGGATTCCAACATTAAAGTTGGGATCTCTCCAGAGCAAGGACTGGCTAAAAATACATGAATATGGGTCACAGGAGTGCAGAATGAAGTGCACTCCTGTGATCTCCAGAAGAAGTAGGGCCAAAAGAACTTTGGCAATTCTTTCCCTTTAATTTTTACGGTTTACATACACTTTATATATTTTTTCTTAATAGTGACAAAGGCTTTTACAAATGCTTTTGAAAACTCAGGTATAACTCAGTAAAGGTATTGGTACTTTTACAAGTACTGTACATACCTGGTGTATGAGAGAGAGTAGAGCTGTGAGTGGGACCCAACAGATCAACCCACAACAGGATGCCTACAGAAAACTACACTTGGGCACATAAAAAAACAGTCACCTAGCACTAGAAAGGAGAGCAGCCGTGACCAGTCTTTATTAGGTTCCATATACATATATCACGAAGAAACTTCATAAAATGGCCAGGCGTGCTAAGTATGGATACTGTACCACATCACTAGATTTGGTTTTGGTCAGACATGGGTTTGAGGCAAACCCAGCTTGTTCGTGGGTGCATCGAATTCAGATTGTAGACCAAATTTGGTCATTGAAAATATTTGTTCAATGAAGTCACCCAGGATCTTCAGTGGTATGCTTACTTTATCACAGCACCTGGGGGGGGGGACTTTCATTTAGTGATGGAAGTGTGGTGTGTACACATTGACAGGTGTCATGGTGAAAATAGATTTACATCACTGGAAATAATAATTAACACTGGATAATATCAGAGGACATTAATAACAGGCTGTATACTTGAATAAGGGTCTCCGTGGAAAAAACGTGCGTATTTTCAAGGTTGCCCTTTAGGTCACATTTTTAGCTAAATGGAATTTTTAACTTCTATTTTGAATTTTTTTTTTTTTTTAGAAAATAGCCTGCTTATAAGACTTAACCCCTTTCCGCCGACCACACATATATGCAGCCTCAAGGAAGTATCTTCCTTTGTGCTGGGAGCGCGCTGCACAGCGCAGAGACCAGGCTCTCACCAATGATCGGGACCCAGGACTCCCAGTTCCAGGTCACCTGATTGCTATTATAGCTTCTGATTGGCTATCACAGTGATCAGTCACTATGAGCCCATCCCTGTGTTTACTTCCTCCTCTGAATGAAGAGAAAGATACATTGTTTCTTCCTCTTGTAGCAGGAGAGGAAAATTTAAACAAACCAAAGTGTGGAAAAAAAATCTAATAAAAATATAAAATACAGAATAAAAAGAAAGAAAAAATAACAAGATCAAGGTTTGGCAGGGTTAGTGTTAGGGTCAAGGTATGAGTCATAGGTCATGGTCAGCATATTTTGGGTAGAATTAAAAAAATATTTGTTTAAATTAGTGTTAATGTCAGTTGAGGGTTTATTTACTAAAGCTAGAAAGGGCAAAATTAGTCACAATTCTGTAAAAAAAACAATCAGCTTATTACCTCAGCTTGTTTAATTAGGCTTTAGCAATAACATTTGGATTGGTTTCTCTGCAGAATTGTGACTAATTTTGCCCTCTCTAGCTTTAGTAGATAAACCCCTTAGTGTCAGTGTGTTTTAGGCAGGATAAAAAATTTCAAACCATTGTTCTGGGCTGTACTATGGGTGCAAACAACAACTAACATACGCATATGTGGTATTGCTTCAATCGTCAGGAGCAGGAGAATTGTTGTTCTTTGGTGGTAAATTATGATAATTGCAAGAAATATCCAGCTAACTTTTCTTTTGATAATGAAAAAAATTGTGTAATCCACCCAGATACACAAAGTAGTTGTGCTGATATGTACAGTTTTACTAACACATGTCAAAGTTGAAAAATTGGGCTTAGGCATTAACATTTGTTTTACCCTTAGGCGTAAAGAGGTTAAACATAATTAGTAAAAAAAAAAAAATAGGAGAAAAAAAAATAAACATGATTCAACTCATATAGACTTCAATAGGGTTCAGAGCTATGTTTTGGGTTTGCATACTTCATACTGGTTCCTTGGATTCTCCCAATCCCTACATATCACACTAAACCTCTCCAAGTTAGTGATCACAGAAAATATTAAAGAATTGTTTCAATATTTTACATCTAATCTACAGCACAAAACATATGGTAACACACGCAGTGATCTGAATTTTCAGACCTGACTGATCTGATTCTTGGATAAGCCTCCTTTTACCCCATGTGCACATTAGTATAGTCACTGCATGTAGGGTCATATTCTTTTAATATCTATGGGGTAGCAGAATGCTGCAATGGCTTATTTTTGTAGAATCAGAAAAAATCCTACCTATTAGCTCCCATGTAATGCCACCAACAAGCTCTGAGGTTGCTTGCATTTTTTGTTCACACCCTCTACACACATCTAATAGCTGAATAATAATTGAGAAGAAATCTACAACCAAAAACACCCCTTCTCTGCCAACTGTGACCAGAACAAATTCCTCTTTTTGGAAGATATCCCCTTATTTCTATTTTGGTAACAACTCAAGATTTTGGATTCACTCACTTTTGGTCCAGGTGGCAGGGGTCACCAGGTCAAATCCAGAGTGTGAATTTCCCCAGAAGAGATAAAGACACCAATAAAACCCCAACAAGAATTCTATCTTCTCACTACTCAATCAATAAAAAGTGGTCCAGTGTAGAAATTCTTTAATAGTTCATTTTTTTTTTTTTTATAGGGGACCACCATACACTAAAAATGAGGCAATTGGGGAGGAAATAGGCCCAGAGCTATTTTGTTCTAAAAAGAGACAGATGGGAGCCATGCTAGATTATGATATAATTGTGCCAAAATTATGAGGCAAACATGCTCTGGAAGAAATGAGCGTCCGTTTCAGTACTATGTCTGTGGGATAATATTTGCCTGTATACTTTTTTTAAATCACAGCAGGAAAACTGAACATGCTGTGTTTGACTTAGTTAGCATTCATCTATGCCTGCTGTTAGCGATGTGCTACAGATACATCTCTGTGCTGGTTTGTTCTTCTTAACGTTCCTTCATATAATCCTTGGATAAAAATAAGCATTTGCATCTGCTTTCAAGGACAAGACCTACTATTTTTGGGTGATGTGTCCACCAGTAGGTGGCTTGTTCAGTTTCTATTCATGACATCTGACAACAGCAATGGAACATGCTTAGGGGTTGTAGTTCTTCCACAATGATGGGGTGGTTGTAGTTACTCCACAGTGACATGATAAAAAAGAAACTGTAGCTCCTGAACAGTGGAAGGATATGCTGGGAAGTGTAGCATCCTCATGATGACTGGTGCTGCAAAACTCCCAATGACAGGGAAGGCTTGTTTTGGCTTTGATGCTTTTTCTACTTTCTTCTCTTTGGTCTGCTATATTGATTCAGTAAGTGCCAAAAATACCTGTTGATAGTGACAGAAATCCATTGGACTTGAATGTTACTGTGCACTCTGCAGTGTTTGAAGTTGAAGTTTGAAAACCCTATGGAAGTCAATGGAGGATGAATCTTGCTATTTACTTCTGGCCATGTGTTGGGCTAATAAGCAAGCAATTGTTAAATAAAAGAGTCAGAAGCTGGCTACTGCCATGGGGGACATACACCAATGCAAAAGCTTAAAAAAAAAAATAATAATAATAATCTCTCCCTACGTAGAATTGCAAGTCATTATTATTAATATTATTATTCAGGTTTATATAGCACCAACAGTTTGCACAATGCTTTAAAACATGATGGCAGTTAGTAGTTACATTACAATTCAATACAGGAGGAACCAGAGGGTCCTGCACGTAAGAGCTTACTCTCTAAAAGTCATCCCCTAATAGTTTCAACACACAGTGACAATGTGACTTCTGTGAGCCCACCATTTTACACAAAGCTGGCGTAGTTATCCTTCCCTTCAAATCTTAGGCTTTTCTGAAAAAGGCTATGCACTGCAATATTGGTTGTTCCTTATTTGTTCCACTAAACCTGCAAAAGTTTTCTGCCAAAAGAATGTCTTGAATCCAGGGGCTTTGCCATAAACCAGTGGTAGTAGCGAATCCGAACCTCATCCCTAAATGTATTATTACTAGTGTTGAGCGAACACGGGCTGTATTATTCGTGTTCGTACTGAATAATTGGATTTTTGTTACCCGAACACGGACCCGAAAACTTTACTGTATGTTCGGGTTTAAAATCCGTGTTCGGTCATTTTATTTCCGGGTTTGTATGTAATGGCGCGCTTTTAATGGCGGGCTTTCAACAGCCAATCAACAAGCGTTTAACTGGTGTGCGCCATCACAGCCATGCCTACTAATGTATTAGTAGCTGTGATTGGCCATCTGAAGCATGTGACCATGTCTTTATAAGTTCGAGAGCCCCAGCGCGCCGCGTCATTCTGCTGTAGTTTAGGGAGAGAGCACACATCATACGTGTTGGCTGCTGATTAGGGACAGACAGTGATTCTGTGAAAAATTGTGTCCGAAAAGAATGCAGGGACAGGTCGGAGTGCAGGCAGGGAAAGTTATTAGAGCATTTTAGGGCGAGGCTGGAGATTAGGCAGGGTCAGTCTTCTACATCGATTTTGCTGTGTGGGGGGTGGTGCAGTGAACGATCTTATTGAGCATATTAGGGACAGGCTGGAGATTAGGCAGGGACAGTCTACATCGATTTTGCTGTGTGGGGGGTGGTGCAGTGAACAATCTTTTTGCCCTCACTTGAGCCCACTGAGGTGGAGGAGGAGGAGAAGGGAGAAAAAAAATCTATTTTTATCAGTCTGTTGTGTGCAGCGTTCAGCTATATTTCACTACAGATTGCTATTCTAATCTGCTATTAAAAAATTAATTTAAAGGGGAATTTTTTTTAAGAGCACTTAAACTACATTTTGCTGCCATTTGCAGCACTCTAGCCCTTTCCATTGGTGTTTTAGAGCCATTTTAGTGCCTGAAAGTTCGGGTCCCCATTGACTTCAATGGGGTTCGGTGTCCGGGTAAAGTTCGGAAAAAGTCCGGGACACGGACCCGGACTTTTTTTTCAAGTTCGGCCGAACCCGCCGAACACGGACATCCAGGTGTCCGCTCAACTCTAATTATTACTTGTGAGGTCTCATATAAACAAAGTATATGTAAGTTGCACTTCCAGCAACTTTTTTTTTTAGTCTCACCGTAAGGAAAGAATACCATCCAATAGTGTCACTGTGTCCTGATGCATTAAAAAGTATTATCGGGGCCTGTGTATCTCTACTTGTTCAGAAATCTTTAAAAAAGTTATTTCCAATTTTTAACGTGTCAGAGTTGCTATTTACTCCCTGTTCAGATCTGATCCCCACTACATCGTTTCCTCCCATCTGAAGCCTACTTTGTGGTACCATTTACCCTTATTGGCGTTAATATCCTGTTTTAAAATAATACAGTGGCACTTTAAGACCTAACTCCATTTCATGTTCTGTGGATTTGTGCTAAAGACACTTTATTAAATAATTCTGATTATCTTTAACCTCAGAAATGGGAGAATAAATGACGGATATTGCCAGCACGATGCAGAGGATTTAGTAACACAATTACTTGCAGTTACAGCTGGATGGATGTCAGGACTTTTCTGCACTACATATCATATTAGATCTGACATTTTAACTGCTAAATTTCCCCTTTTAAGCACATGGTAAAATTGTTCGACTTCCATAAAACGCAGGTTTTGCTGTATGATAAATTACAGCAGTCTGGTGGGAATCACACAGAAAGATAAGTGCTAAATAGGGAAACACATCGTAAATAACAGGAAGAGGAAGGTGCAAAACAAACATCCCCCCTGTGATTTTGGATGGATACAGATGCATCAAGATTCTACAAAAATGATATGCATCCAAACATCCACTGTCATTCTGCTTGACTAATTTTGCACATGCATTGACTCATTGTATTACAATAAATCTGTACAAAGGGTGAGATCAGAAAATAGCTTAGAGCATCTGATCTATGAAGACTGGCCCACAGAACACCATGACCAGAAATCTGGGTTGTATTACTGAGAGTTCAGGTGGAGTAATTACTCGGTATGACCTCCCATCACTGTAATGGACCAAAGGTGTGTGTGGTGACAGAACAAATTATGAATCATCTGTATAATATAACATTTTGGATTTCAGAGTACCTTGGGAACTCTGAAAGATATGCAGATTCTGCAATCCACTGCTTAGCTGCTACAGGTTGGGTCCCACACTGCCATCTTTCCTTCCTATGTAATTTGGAGCTTGCTATCTCTTCTAAGTTCTTGCAGCCAGCTCTTAATGATATGCCACCAGGTCCCCCTTCAGTTCCTTTTTGTCTCTGCTCTTGCGGCCTCATGGGACATGTAACAGTGATATCCCAGGAAGCTACAGGAGCAGGACATGTAATTCTCACCTAGGCAAGAATGGAGGCAAAACAATTTAAAAATAGAGCACACCACCCTAGTGTATTATCCCACCCACAATGTATTATTAATCTACAAATAAATATACTCAGAAACCATGTAAGAAATACAGCATATCAAAGCAAGCATCAATGTTCAGGTTGCTCTGTCCACTCAGCACACTCCGGACCTTGGGAGAGCACCATCAGGATCCTAGCTGTCTAGTGCATTTCAAGAGAAGTATCCTCTTCCTCAGAACAAAACAGGCTCTGAGGAAGAGGGTACTTCCCCTAAAGCCAGCTAAGATCTTAGTGGTGCTCTCCCAAGGTCTGGAGTGTGCTGAGTGGACTGGTGCACCCTCTTTTGTTTTTTGTTTTTTTGTAGAGTGCTATCAGGACCTCTCCAGTCCTAGGAGGGCAGCACGATAGAAGGCGGTATGTGATTTTGACCTGTGTGGTGAAGCACATGTTCATGAAAAACCGGCACCCAATCACCCTACTCATGCGCAGGCGGTGTTTTTTTGGCTAGGCTTCTATATTGCTGGGTGGAAGGGCATTGCAGGGAGGAAAACTCAATTTTAAGAGTGAAGGCTTGTTTTAAGTATGTTGCCGGTTTACTAAGTTTAAAGTGACAAAGTGACAAGTATGATGGCTTAGTTAGCCTCAAACCAACTAATGTGAATTCAGATATCCTAATGTGTCTCACGTATACCAATACATGGCATTTATTCATGTGATGGTGTTCCACTTTAACAAATATTATTGCAAATGTTTCAAATCTTCCAGTCAAATCTTATGAAAAACAGGAGAGGGAAGGAGGTATTACTAAAGCTCTACATATGGCCTCTACATCACTAGTTGACCATGACAAATTTGTAGCTTGTTTCCCAAACTGTGGACAGTACTGTCCTTCCATTATGACCTTTGACATATCTGAAAGTACCACCTATAATTCTGCCGCTGGTCAATTTTTAGAGAAAAACCCTGGCAGTATACAAGCACAAAGCTTGCCTTCCTGATCTTTCTTCCAGATGTACCTCTTTTAGTTCCCCAGTCTCTGACACATTGCTTTATATGCACATCATTGGTTTTTATGAACATTCAAGACTTTCAGCATCTAGGTAGGACATTGCCTCATCTAAAATGAAAACAATTGAAATATACACTTATGGGCCATAGTTTAAAGCAAAATTAAAGCTTAATTAAAAAAAAAAAATAACAAACATGTTAAACTTGCCTGCTCTGTGCAATGGTTTGCCCAAATTCTCCCCTTCTGGGGTCCCCCACTGGCGCTCCAGACTCTTCCTCTTTGGCAGGTACCCTCATAGAAAGTGGCTTTCCACAGAGCCACCCTCTCTATGTCTATTGACACAGAGCTGGGGGTTCGGCCCGACCACCTCACTTGGCACAGCCAATGGCTCCAGCTTCAAACAATCTGCTTAGAGAGGAGGGAGACAGCAGTGAAAGCCACTGCTCTCATGCACATCGCTGGATCAGATCAAGCTCAGGTAAGAATAAGGGGGGGGGGCTGAGGGGGATTCTGAAGCATAGAAGTTTTTTTTATCCTAATGCATAGTATGCAATAAGGTAAAAAACCTTAAGGTTTTAGAACCACTTTAACTTGCTCTGCTCCCTAAAGTTATAAAGGGCTATCACCAGAATGTGCAAACAATGACCAACAGGATTCAAACCATAGATGGGAAAAGTTGGCTTCTGTGGGCTTTTCCTGATCCCATTTTTCATTACTTAGACAATGTGCCACCCGTTGTATATTTGCAATTATTTGTATACAAAAAACTAGAGCGTGTTGTTATTTAAAGTGTATCAGTATACAGTATTTTTGGTTTAGTTTTGGATGGAATGGGGAAGGATTAAACCTGTGTCAGGTTTTTATTGCTGCCTGTATCCCCACTTGGGAGTTTCACCAACTCTTTTGGTCTTGGTGACCCTTGTCAGAAAATGAGGGCAAAACAAAAAATGACAATAGGAGTAGACATGTTTATTGACTGGGGACACCTGTTTCAGTCAAAACTGCCTAACAGGTATTTTCCTAATTTTGAAGCGATATCTTCTCAACTCCTGTTGTGTCTGCTGGACAGAAAGTTACCAAAAATCTCCCTAATGGGACACATACAAAACAAATGGAATTTGATCCCTTCCCCACTATTTTGAAAAATGAATATACAATGTTTTTGCTTTAGGTATATTTTAAAGACCACCTATACAGACACTAAAAGTAGGGCTTTGATAGTCTTTATTCCAAACCACAATTTTGAAGAACATTACTAAAGGCTATGGTTGATTGTATATTTTTCATAAGTAATACCATTAGATACAAGGTAGTCCTTAATTTAATTATTTGTTAGCTCTTGCTAGCATGCTATTGGAGGAAGTTGGATGTATCACCATGTTTGTTCATTTGTGTTAAGCTGTGGGACCCAGCGGAAAGGGGATTTGGGCATTAGACTTGCTCTCTGACAACTATATCCAGGTACAATCTTCACTCGGTCTCTTGGGAAATAATCTTTCCTACTGCTTCCCAAGTGCCTTACTTTTGCCAACGATGCATGACCGGTAATACAGAAGGAACCATGGATTTCTACCTTCCCCCAAAGTACATGAGGATTTGTTCTTTCTCATAAGCAGCACACAAGTCTCCATACACTTAATGACTGTCTGTGCCTTTGTGCCATCACATCTAAATGCCAAGCTTTTGTCTCATTATCCACCAGCAGACAGATTAAAGAGAAGCCCTGCTCTACAGTTGGAAAAATAGTACTATAAAACATACAGTATTAATTTACAATTAAATCACAAACATTGAAAAGAGAAAGCAATTAATGAGAATCAGCAATTAATGAACTATTTAAAATAGAGTATCAAGGTTAACTGTCCTCTCTGTGCTACTAGTCTGTTGATTAATCTGTGGTTTAATCTGTAGCATACGGTCCAGAAAAATGAAATAAAGTGCAAATATACTGTAGGAAAAGTACATTAAACCAATGTTTTGTCAAGCTGAAAAAATAAACACATTTATTAAACCAGCATAGAGGGAAAAAAATGAATCTGTCCTAAAATAAATGATATTAAATTGCTCAGCATCCACACTTACTACTTGAATGATCATCCATTTACTATCACCAAGTGTAATGGATTTTAAATGACTATTTTAATGGGTAATTAATACTTTTAATGTACCTTTCTATTGTGATTACTTTTATGCAAATGTGTAATGATAATGGTCCCGGACAGTATTAACTCCATCTATCATCGTTTCATAAGATATCCGCCCTTGGACACACTTCGTCAGTCGGCAAGGACCCTATGTATACTGTATGTTGCATGAATGACTCCGTATGTGCAGTGAATCCTGATTTCAATTCCATACTCTTGCTTAAAATGACCCTTCTTAAAACTGATGTGATCTTGGTAAATTTATTGTGCCAAGCACATAAGAGTAAAACAGCAGTAGTGGTAATTTCTAAAAGATTATAAAAGAGACTTCATTGAATTCAGAAATCCTCATCATGATTGATGTCTCTCTATGCTGTCGTCCTGTAATACCAGGATTCACCAGAAGAGGGTGCAGTAAGTGAAATCTATAATAACTGTTTTCTATTTATTAAAACCCAGCAATTGCAGAAAGGATAGATGCTATTGGATGCAAAACAAAATTGGTATTTTGTTTTCCAGAAATTTTATTTTAAAGACAACCAGTTAGGATTGGGATTATGCAATAATTTAGTATACCGGCTGTGGTAATCATTTTATTGTAATCACTCCAGTTCAGAGGATCTCTTCAGTTGTGGCCAATGATGGGGGTGAAGCTGAAATATGACCAGGATACTGGAATTAGCTCTAAGAGGCAGGCCAGCTTATGCAAGGTACGGATGGAAACCCTATTTTCCATCCGTCCAGCGGATCAGATCGGATGGGATCGGATGAGAACGGACAGGCGGTCTGTTCTCATCCGATACCCCCACAGAAGACAGCTGGGATCTGACAGCTCCGTCTCTTCACACAGAGCGGAGACAGAGCTGCCATCCGCCTGCTCGAATCGATCCCCCGCTGAGCAGAACGGAGTCTGTCGGTGAAACAGACAGGTGTGAAAGGACCCTTAGGGTTTATCAAAATGGCAGCCCAACAGCCAACTGAAAGGGCTCCATTGCTGACCTTCTCCAGAAAATGATGGCTTCCTGGCTGTTGTGCTGGTCTTCCTGTTTTAATACTTTCAGTCACTGAAAGTATTTGTTGATTTGTTAAGGGAAATAGGCTGTTCATTTTACGAGAGAATGTTCACTTACCTAAGTGAATGGGGTGAAGTTCTGCTGAGTAGAGATGGGCCAAACACCCTCCAGTATGGTTCACCGCAAAACTCTCGGGCATCGAAAAAGTTCGGACCTGATCCACAAACCTTATTGAAGTCTATGGGACCCGAGTTTGAAAAATCAAAAGTCTCCATTTTGAAGGCTTATATGCAACTATGGAGCCCCGGGTGCTGCCCTGGGGGACATGTACCAATGCAAAAAACTTTTAAAAAATATTGTTTTTAAAGGAGCAGTGATTTTAATGATGCTTAAAGTGAAACAATAAAAATTACTTTAAATATAGCGCCTGAGGGGTCCCTTCATGTGGCGCATCTGTACTGTGTATAAAACCTGCTGCAGAAAAACTAAAATTTATGAAAAGAAAAAATGACAATTAAATTGCCAGCAATACAATACTATTGGCAGCAATATAAAAATGTAAAAAAAAATCTGTACTAGGCCCTTTGAGTCTGGTATGAATTTTAAGGGGAACCCCAAGCCAAAATGTAAATAAAAACTGGCAGGGCCCCCCCCCCCATCCATACCAGATCCTTATCCGAGTTTGCAGCCCGGCAGGTCTGGAAAGGGGGGGGGGGGTGAGCGAGCGCCCCCCCCTTCTGAACCATACCAGGCCACATGCCATCAACATGGGGACCTGCCCCCCCTCCAAAGCACCTTATCCTCATGTTGATGGGGACAAGGGTCTCATCCCCACAACCCTGGGCTGTGGTTGTGGGGGTCTGTGGGTAGGGGGGCTTATCGCAATCTGGAGACCCTCTTTAACAAATGGGCCCCCAGATCCTGGCCTCCCCATGTAAATCAGTATGGGGGACATAGTACCCCTACCCATTCACCAAAGATGCGTCAAAAAGAAATAAAAAGCACACACACCGTTTTTGACAATTCCTTTAAAAAATAACAAAAAAAAAAAACAAAAAAAGAACCAATGTCCCAGGATGTAGATCCATCATTAATCACGCCACTGCTGGACCCAAAAAAAAAAATGCTCCGCCTACAATTAATGCTAACCGCCGTCTGTCTGCTTCGCCACCCGAGAGTTCTTAAATAGGTAAGGGGTGGGGCTACCTGGCAATGTCACTTGCTGCACCACCCCCATATGACATCACCGACCCAGCATGCATCAATTGGTGACGTCACACGGGGCAGTGCCACCAGGTGACGTTGCCAGGTTGCTCCACCCCTTACATATTTAAGAACTGTCAGATGGCAGAGCAAGCAGATGGTGGGTGGTTAGCCTTCATCGTGGGCAGAGCCTTTTTTTTTTTCGGGTCCGGCCATGGTGGCGGCATCTTGATAGACAATGGATCTATATCAGGGGATATTATTTTTTATAGGATTGTCAAAAGTGTCAAATCCCTATTTAAGGGATTGTCAAATGATGTGTGTGTGTATTTCTTTCTTTTTGACACTTTAATAACTGGAAAGGGGTACTAAGTACCCTATACTCATTCGCATAGAGGGGGGGCGGGATCTGGAAGCCCCCTTGTTAAAGGGATCTTCCAGATTCCTATAAGCCCCCTGTCCCCAGATCCTCACAACCAGAGCGGACCCCCCCGTCCCAAAGCACCCCTCCATGTTGAGGGCATGTGGCCTGGTATGGTTCACTCGTCCCCCATATTTCCTGGCCTGCCAGGCTGCATGCTCGGATAAGGGTCTGGTATGAATTTTGGGGGGGTGCCATTTTTTTTTTCTTATTTTGGCGTGGCCTGGTATGAATTGGGGGAACCCCCACGCCATTTTTTCACATTTTTCTATTGCAGCAATATTTTTTTTCCATTGAGCTGTCAGCGGGGAAGCCCATTAACAGCTGATGACTCATCCATTATAATGAGGCAGCGACTGATTTCCCAGCCCCCTCCTTAACAACCAGCTATTTGCTATGCCCTGACTGGGCAAAGCTTTGCCCAATCAGGGCTTAGAATGCACTGTGAAGCACACAGTACATTGTGGGGGGCTTGGGGGGCAAACATCGCCCCAAGCCCCACGCAAATTCGGGTGTTTGCTGAACAGGCAATGGTCAGGCCAAACTTTTGCTTGGCTCAAATGGTTTGCCCAACTCTACTGCTGAGCTCCATCTACCAAGTGTGCAAGGAAAAATATATATACTTTTTTTTTTTTTCAAATTTCTTTGCATGTTATTGGTCATTCTTAGCAAAGTAAAATTTAACCAAATTCACTAAGCTAAGGGAATCTTCCCTTGCAACGTGTACCACATTTTTGCCTTTAGTAAATCAACTTAACTGTCTTATATCAAGTATGCAGATAAAGACTTT
Source organism: Pelophylax lessonae (assembly GCF_965119305.1). NCBI lineage: Eukaryota > Metazoa > Chordata > Amphibia > Anura > Ranidae > Pelophylax > Pelophylax lessonae. The sequence goes on from NC_138775.1 coordinate 67,150,804, forward strand.
TACTTTTCTCTGACTTTCCTGATATGCATAGTTCCTGGCCCAGAAAGTAATAAGGGTAAGCATAACAGCCAGGCATCTGCATGTTCAGGGGCAAAGGCCTGCCTCTATGCTTCTCCCACAGCAGGTTTACTTTCAGTCATATTCCCCCACAATCCACCACATGCTGCAAATTCTAAATACAACCCCACACAGCTTCATTCACAATAACTTCCTGAGCTTGTAGCAATTCTTCAAATTGCTTTTAGCTGTTTCAGGTGTCAAGTTCAGTTTAAATCAACAAAAAACGAAGCTGCGAATCTCTAAGAAATACTTTATATGTTAATCAAACATTGGATTATGCTCAGAAATGGAAGAACAAGCTTAGTGTTGAGCACTGCAGCTAAGATGTGTTAATTCCCCGGCTGAAGGAGAATGTAAATACTCTGACAGACGAGCGGCAATTTGAATAAAATGATTTCTCAAATGAGTGTGATCGTCTAGGAACACATGCGCTGTTAATATTTTCTTTCCAGATTCGGTCGCTCTTTTTTTTATCACTGGTCAAAATCCATCTTGTGTTCATTTAGGAAAAATGATCAGCGTGCATGTCGACGGTTATTACAGGATGAGTTTATTAATAATCTGTTAATTAAAAGAGTGATGAGCAATATGATACTAACATATGAAATAGAATTTCAGCCATGTAAAATTAGTATTGATGGAAACATCGCAATGTAATGTCATGGAAACGTACAGAATCTTTTTTTTTTAGTTCGAAGAAACCACGTTTATTTGTAAGTAAAGAATATAAGCATGGTACATAACTGTTATGACTAAGGCCTTATAGGCTGAAACGCGTCAACTGATCTTATCAGCAGTTGTGTTCTGTGGTTCCTGAATAAAGATGAGCAGCTACCGGTGTGCAGATCATTTTTCTACATACAGGCGGTCCCCCGGTTACAAACATCCGACTCACAAACTACTCCTACTTACAAACGGAGGGAGACAACAGGAAGTGAGGAGAAATCGAGCCCTAGGAAGGGGAATTCACTCCAGTAAGAGTTCTCATGGGAAAAAGGTGTCTCCACTAAAGCTTTATCACCAATCCTTGTTTCCACAACAACCCAAAATTTTCAAAATACAGTTGTCATAGGGACGGAATGTGAGGTGAAATCTTCTGAACAGGGGTACAGACAGCAAAACAAATGGTACAGGGGTGTTAACCCTTCCCTATGCTATGCAAAAACTTAAAAAAGATTCTTTTGGCTGGAGCTAAACTTAAAAAATGTACCTGTTCCAACTTACAAACAAATTTGACTTAAGAACAACCTACAGTCCCTATCTTGTTTGTAACCCGGGGACTGCCTGTATCTACATATGTACTCAGTTAAACGGCTGTGGATCGGGCACCCAGGAGCTCATTTATTGGTGAGCTATATGGGTAGTAGCACTGCTCCTTCTGTTTGCATCATGGTACATAACATACAGTACAGGTGACAAATGAAGTAGGTTGGAGTTCATGTGGATTACAAAGCAAAGTAGCTATACATTGCAAAATTTCCGTTTATAATGTAATATCGTAAATACAGAAGTTGTACTCATAATTTAGATTGTATGGTCCCAGAGGGTGCATTATAATTACATCAAACTGAATTCTATAGGAGAGGTTCAACAAAATATCCCTGTTCCCGCTGGAGATCATGGTTAGGGACTCATTCATTGCAGGTGTCAGGCTGTTTCAGCCATCTGTCCCAGACCTTGTTGTATTTAGCTGGGAAGCCCCTATGAAGGTATATAACTTTTTTGTATGGCAAGGTGGAGTTTATTTCTGATACCCAGGCCTGGAAGGAAGGGGGAATGGCCTGCATCCAGTAACGTGCCACACCCCAAAGACATGCTGGTAGAATTATTTTTCCACATTGGTCCTAGTATACTGTATGTGTATGAGATACAGGCTTGAGATTTTAAGCTTCTTGAGTGCAGGGACTGATGTAATTGTCCAGTATGTAAGGCACTACATAAATTGTTGACACTACAAAAATACCAATAATATATACATGTATAATACATTTGTGGATAGAGAAATGGGTTTATTGCTTTAGACCTTAACTCCATCCCAAAATATGAGCTTCCATCCCCTCAATGTTCAGAACCCAATGGGAACATTGCTTTTGTGCATAGGGACTTATGTTCTCTGCAGCATCCAAGACCACCCAACACTGGACAAGAACAGAAGTTGAAAGTAACCCCTATGCTATGAGACCGAGCTTAAAGGGGTATGTATAGTCAACATTAAAAAAACAAATGGTTGGGGGTAGGGGGAAGGCAATAGGATGGGTGCCAGAGGACTTAATGAAAATTTACATAGTGACCTTTGAAAGAAATACATAAGTGAATATACAGGTACTTCTGCAAATTTATTTTGAGTTCTTCCTAAAGAAAATTGGTAAATTAAAATAAAAGAAAAATACCATGAACATTGCTAATATTATGTTTTAGGCTCTCTTCACTTGTGGTACTGTGGTAATGCATTATAATAGGTTGGTTTCACTGTGCACTGCCACAGGTCGCAGTATGGTGACAGCCCGTTCAAAATGAATGGGCTGTTGTAATGCAACATATAGTAATGTGCAAAATAAAGGACGTTAATGTTCAGGTGGTAACCTAACGTAAAGATTGCATCTTCCCTCTAGGGAGAATAGTAGATGCAGGCTGTCACGTACCTTGTGGCAGAGCCTGACGTGCAGAGGGAGACCTCTCATACAGCCCTGGCTCAGGAACCACTGGAGTTGCAACAGTGGATGCAAGAGCACAGTGGGGTAAGAGTGCCTGCACTGGTCTTCCGTTGGCAGCCCAGATGTGTGGCCGATGAGTCACCAGACAGGACTGGATTGCAGAGCAGTAGGAAGCAGCAGGAACAGCGAAGCAGATGCAAAGCGGATGCAGGGCAGTGTCACCAGGCACTGGATAGAGCAGGATAGGCAAAAGACTGGAGCAGGGTACGACAAGCTGGATCGGTCACAGATAATCAGATATGGCATAAGCAGCAGGCAGAGAATAGTCGGTGTACAGGCAGAGGTTGGTAACAGGATATCAGGCAGATAAGCAGGTATAAGAAAGTCTAAGCAAGCCGGGGTCAGGACTGGAGATAAGTAAGCGTGGTCAGAAAAGCCGGGTCAATACAGGAATCAATACAGGCACAAGAACAGAACTCAGGTAAAGCTGCAGATCAGACAGCACTGCACTAGGTCAGCTGCTGCCCTTATATATGCCATTTTGGCGCCAATGTATAAACAGCTAATGTGTGCGCATGCGCAAAGGCGTGCGCATCTGGCAAATCTTCGTGCGTGTGCACCCATTACTGTGCGCTGTGCTGTGCATCTGCCTATTACTGCAATGTCCCCGACACAGGCATATTTAGGGGGCATTTTAGGCATCAAGGCTGGCCATTTGTCCGCTGAATGGAGCCCCTCTGTGTCACAGCATTAATCAGTTTTTTCCTCTTTAATTAAAGGCTAATTTCACCTTTAGCAAAAAATAACGCTGCCTCCTGCAGACACACACTCACATTTTCTGCCCGTACCACTATACTGGCTTTCTGTTAGAAAGCTGGAGGAAGTGTCAATGAACTTTAAGGTTGTTCATTAGCACCCTCATATAGATTATTGAGAATTTACAAAATGTTTGCAGGGCTGGAAGAAGGGACTTAGAATTTCTTTGGTTTCCTTATTTACAGATCCTTGTTCTAATTTTAAAATGTAACAGCAGCTGCAAGGGAGAGGAAGAGGGCGAGGGTTTTTTTTTTTTTTTACAAAAAAAAGAAAAAAAAATCTGAAAAAAGACAGAAAATTTTGAAAAGAAAAAAGTTGTTCTTATTTCCTGTGAGTACATTTTGAAAATAAGTAATTTTTCTCCTTCACTGATGTGTGCTGATGAGGTGGCACTGATGGGCAGTGATAGGCTGCACTGATGGGCACTGATGATGTGGCACTTATGTGCACTGATGAGGTGGCACTGATGAGGAGGTACTAATATGCCACACTGATGGGAACTGATAGGTGACACTGATAGGCGGCACTGATGGGCACTGAAAGGCGGCACTGATAGGTGGCACTGTCGGGCGGCACTGACGGGCGGCACTGATGGGCAGCACTGATGGGCAGCATTAGTGAGCACTGACGGGCTGCACTGATGGACACAGATGGGCAGCACAGATGAGAAGGCACTGATGGGCATTGACTGACAGCTCTATGGGCACTGTGGGCATTGATGGACATTGGTTGGGGGCACTTACGGGCACGTTTTTCTACTTCACAGTAATCAGGGCACTGATGATCAGCGAGTTAATAGAGTTAAAGTAGAAGTCTCATAAGAAGTGAAAACATAACTGCAAGTCTATTATTACATGTTGAAATTTCTGCCTGCCACAAGAGCTGCCGAATGATTCTGCTGTAAACCACTTCTTTATACACTTTGTCTCCTGGCATACATAATTAAGAAAACATATATAGTGAGACTTTTCCTTTAATGGAGCCTGCACCTGCACCTGACCATGGTGAATAAATGGTCACTCACTTCACATAAAGTGGAGGCGTAAGCGTTACCACCCAACAACATGAAGTATATTATTCCCAGGAATACCAGGAAAAAATATGGAATAAAAGACCTGAAACAAAAATGAATGCAGCCACCTCATCTAAGGACTAGAAAGTTGCAATACATTACATTTTTGTTAAGTTTAGACATTTTACACTTTAAAGTTTGCGTTATATTAGGGTTCAGGTTAAAGTACTCCTGTCTTAACAGAAGTATTTAGGTGGCTGCCATTGTTGGCCACGTTCTGAAAAATCCTTCTAGCCTGCCTTTCTTTGACTTCACTAATTCTAAGCAACAGTCCTAGCACATGCATGTATGCGTATCTAAGTCTGATGGAATTGTCTATCTCTCATTGAAACGAAGCATTAAAGTAAAAAAATCTGTATGATATTAAAGTGTTACTAAACCCACAACAGTAAAATCTGTCTATAGATGTGTAGCAAGGTTTCCAGGCCTGTGGCATGATGTGGGTCTGCCAGCAGTACCGGAATCCTCTCCAGCCCATGTGAGCTGAGTCCCTGGGTGTGATAACTGAAGCAGCGACAACTCCGCCATCTTTGCTTGTGGGTTTTTATTTTAAATTAAAGGGGATGGGAGAAGGGAATGAGTGGGATACTCCTCTAGGCTCAAACTAATTACAATTGGGACTTTGATCCTGAAAATGCCCGTTGGTGCTTCCTTGATGCCAGCCGGCACCAGCCAACGCTCACTGACCCTGAGAACACTCTGTATAGCAGAAGAAGTGTTGAATCCCCAACTTTAGTCCAGTAGACCCAAGACTGAGAACCATAGAACTCCTAACACTGTTGTGCTGTAAAAGTCACTGAATACTTTCCCCCGCCTGGCACAGCTTGCGGTAGTATACTGTAGAACTCTATATAACTGTCACTGTAACTGGCACGATCTGTACAATTCAGGGCCCAACCGCAGGTGCCCCCTTTAACCTTGAACTCTTCAGGGTCCACTGACTATCTGGGGTAGTTACAAGCTGGGATGTGTCCCCTGATTGGGCTTCCCACACTGCCCTATGAGAAGCCTCTCACAGGAGCCAGTGGGGATACTTCTCCCCTCAGCTGGCACATCTGGAAGCCCTGACACCCTACCTAACAAATCACAGCCCTGCTGTTAGGCAGACAAGGCCCACTATATATTTACCTAGCACCTACCTGTACAGTGCTACAGATGCAGAATAGCATGCTTGTTATACTCACTGTGTAACTTAAATGATTAATTTTCTGCATTGTGTAAAAAGGCTGTGTGATCCTGTATGCACAGATCCTCCCTCTCCTGCACGTTCACTCTGGACAAGTCCAGATAAGCACAGTAAGTGTAGTTCAACTGCACATGCTCAGTTTGGTCTCTATTGCTCAGAGAACACTTCCTGGTTTTAGCTGAGCTATTTGGGTCACATGGTATTAACATCACACATGTGGGTGTGTATACAGATCCTAAATGACAATCTAGTCCCTCCCTCCTCCTCCATGCCCAGTAACTAAAAAAGAACACAGTGGGTTAGATGTCACATCTTGATTGATCAATGTTTTTTCTTTTTCTTGGGAGTGTACATGTGATCAGCACAGGGCCAATCAGCACTGTCCAGACATGTTCAGACAGAAAATTAAGGGTCTGGGAGCCTGATAGAAGGGAGAAATGAAAACTGATACAAGTTACAAGATTGTTCTAATTGCTATATACTGCTGATGAGAAAAGGTATTTATCAGTTTATTTTTCCTAAAATAATTCATTTCCATGTTCTGTGTACTGTGGGAGACCAGATATAATGAATGCAGGATCTGGGTTTAGTAACAATTTAATGCGATCCAAGTACCATAAATCACTGCTCCAGGTTGGCCTGCTCTTCGGTCCTCGCAGATCCACCCAGGTACCGATCTGGCCTGCTCACAAACAAGGTATACATAATTCCTAAAGGATGATCAAATACTGGTATGCTAAAAATCTTTTTATCGCAAAGGTATCATAAACACAGGGATGCCTTATGTGTTTGATGCTGAACCCAGTGCTTGTTCATGCCATGTGCCCATCCCTCAGGATTTTTATTTAAAGGCTAATTAAGGGATAATATGGGCCATAGGCAACATAACAGCTTTCCCCCCCTGACTGATTCCTTTGATTCATTCCTGGTTTGTTTGCATCCCTTTGACTGATTCCTGGTTTGTTTGCATTTCTTTGACTGATTCCTGGTTTGTTTGCATCCCTTTGACTGATTCCTGGTTTGGACATTCCTTGGGCCCCTGCCAGGGTTGCCTTGTAGATGATCTGGCTCTGCCTGTGACAGGGGGACAACATGTGGGCACGGCTGGGAATAAAATTATAAATAAAGTATAATGTAACTGTATACGTTTGCCTATACCGCCCGTACTGATGCAACAGTGCTCAGAAAATTGAGGGGCCCCATATGGGAGGGCATTATGAGGAACGCATGTCCAGAATATAGTATTTTATTACAAAAAAAAAGCCCCCCTCCCTTTTTATTAAATGGCAACAATGCTACAAAAGTGAAAGATGCAGAACAAGGATCATTTTAACAGTAGTGTTTAGTGGATGTTTCCTGTCAACATATAGGATCTTCGCTTTAATGCAGACAATGGTCACCTTGCATTACAGCGGTGCAAACTCATCTTCTCAAATTTCAGAATTAATTACCATCTCACAAATCTAATTTAGATGTGTCACACCAGAACCGAATGATACCTGCCTGATTGATTCTTATTCCTAATTACATTCGTGTTCAGTGATCCTGTGAATGATATCTGGATGTCTCTTGAGTTTTTAACTTAGCTAATTTACAGTGCCATCCAAGAGCCTTCTTTCTTGAAGCAAACTTTAGATGCGACACTCTAAGGGCCATAAGTAAGATCTTCTTTGTCTCTCAACAGGTCTTCCTTGATAAAAGAAGATGTGTAAACATGCAGCAATTTATCTACCTCCTGCTCACAGTGTATGCTAAAAGTACCAATGTTACAGCGGAGCCAAACCCACCAATTTAACTGTTTCCCAAAACAGTTACATTAAAGTCATGCCATGAATGATAACTGTCACAGTTGCTTGTGCGCTCAACCAAACTGTAAAGCCATTAAATGGTTGGTGTCATAACTGATCACCACGCCAACTGCAGATCAAACAGATGGTAAGATGGCAGCTTCCTTCGCTGTAAAGGATAGGAGGGTTTAGCTTCACTTGAAGTTCAGTCTGTTCAACCATTTAAGGCTGGGGTACGATTGAACATTGTACACACTACTGCAGGGTATTTCCAAGGTCATTCAGACAACCCTGTAGACAATTGGGGTATATATACACACACACACACATATATGTATATATACACATACACACATATAGGTGTGATAGGAACGGAGCCACATCCCTGCAAATAATTTCATTAGCGCAGGCATAGGGTTCCGCTACTTTCACACCTATATGTGTATATATACATATATGTGTGTGTATATATACCCCTGCACAGAAGTTCAGATGTCATGCCTGCCTCCAAAGACGTCCACAAAAAAGCCCAATAAACGCCTGCAACAAAAACGGCCAGGTGTGAAAGTAGCGGAGCCCTATCCCCGCTCTACTGCAATTCTAAGACAAACTATCTTTTTTGTTTTGGTTCTGGACATGCTACAGAGCTGAAACTTCACAGGCACACTTTTTAGACCCCCAGACACTAAATCCAAAGAAACCTCTTTTTTTTTTTCAATAATTGGCTCTCTATCAAAAACTACAATTTTTCAGAACTTTTTTTTGTGTGATTAATAGTCCCTGGGGCATGACCCAGAACCCTAGGCACTTTTTAGGGGCATTTATTGGGTTTTAGGGCTTCAAAATGGTGTTTTTTGATTACCGAAGTTCGGGTCCCATTGATTTCAATGGGGTTCTGGAATCCGGACCCAAACTTTCGGGAAGTTCGGGTGTTCTGGTCGAACCAAACTTTTCAAAAGTTCAATCATCCCTATTCAGCACTACTGGAGCCCTAAAAGTAGTTATATGAGTTTGGGGAGGGAAGGGGGGGGGGTGTAATAATGTGCAACCATGCCAGTGGGAAAGTTAGTAACTACCCCAGTCCTTGGATGAACTAGTATAGCCTTTCTCAACCTTTTCAACACAGAGGAACCCTTGAAATAGATTTCTGGTCTCGGGAAAACCCTGCTAAAAAATAAAAATCTACAACTCATGACACATTAGCGTGACAATCAGTGGGAAGAATGTTCCTTACTCTTGACATCATTGGGAAGAATTACCCCCTTACAGATAGCTAAAGGGAACAATGGTGTCATTGGAAACTTATCTGAGAGGAGAAATTGCCCATTTCTCAAGGAACACCTAGCAACCTCAAGAGGAGCCCTAGGGTCCCAAAGAACCCTGGTTGAGAAACCCTGCACTCGTAAGGCCCCTTACCTGTATATTCAAATGCAAGTCATGTATTAAAATATAACTCTAAAAATTTAAAATCACTCTTTTGCTATTTTAAAACCTTCAGGGCCCAATCACACTACAGCGATCTGTTGCACTAGTGTTAATGAGCGTTATGGAATGTGTTATCATGCGGACAGGCCTTTTATCATCACACTAAGGTTGAAAAAAATGTGCATGAATGACCTTTATACAAAATGCAGAACACTCCAATGCATGGTATGTGTGTTTTGGTGTTTTGCGGTGTATGATGAGCTGTACTTCATGGGGCACGGCATGGGGTGCCATTCAAAATGAATAGTACATGAATGCATTGCATATCGCCATAGATTGCAAGCTCCAACAAGCAGGGCCTTCTGATTCCTCCTGTATTGAAGTGTATTGTAACTGTACCATCTGCCCTCATGCTGTAAACTGTTGGCGCTATATAAATCCTGTATTATAATAATATTGTATGTAATTCTATGATGTAATGCAAAAGTGTGAATGGGCCCTAAAATAAATGCCTCCCTGCATAGTAATCAAGTAGAAATGGCCTGTCCTGCTGTCTGCAACACAAATCTCTACTGGGATGAAAAGAGAAGCCTGTTCAAAGCTCCTCATCATCCGGAAGACTACTGGGTGTGTCACATTCCTGGACTCTACTGTGCATTGTCAAAGTTGCCAACATTTTAAAAAAAAATTCCAGGGACACTTTGCAGCACAGCTATCAATTTCCAAACCCACTTCCATGAAGCTCCACCCACTCTGCATAAATTATCTTGCCTACTTATCAGATTATAGAGTCTACTTAATATAGAGAGAAATACAGGAAATTAAAAAGGAAATTTCAAACTTAAGGCCACAGTTGGAATAATTCTCCCATTCAGCTGCACTACTTCTTTTTTTTTTTTTTTTTCCATTACATCTTTATTGAAAGATTTGCAAAGTACAATGGTACAAAACATAACAGAAATAAAAAATATTGGTTACAAAGTGAGGTTACATATCACTATAGCAAATTGCATCAACACAGGAAACGGAGGGGTACACTGACCATGACTGTATGGTTAGTAGTAATACACAGGACTTGCCACTATGGCTAACAGAGGGTGAAATCAGGGAAAGGCCGGATAAACTTAACACAAAAAAATCACCAGGCCCGGATGGCGTACATCCGAGAGTACTCAAGGAACTCAGTAAGGTTATATCCAGACCACTGTTCCTGATCTTTGCTGACAGTATTAGGACAGGAGATGTACCAGGGGATTGGAAGAAAGCTAACGTGATTGCGATATTCAAAAAGGGCCAGAGGCATATCCCGGGAAATTATAGGCCTGTCAGTTTGACATCAATAGTATGTAAACTTCTGGAGGGGATGATAAGGGATGATAAAGGGCGTGTCCAAAGGGTGGTAATAAACAGCGCATACTCAGACTGGTCTGAGGTTGTAAGCGGGGTGCCCCAGAGCTCAGTCCTGGGACCAACCTTGTTCAATTTATTCATAAACAACATTGAGGTCGGGATCAGTAGTTCGATATCAGTTTTTGCAGATGACACAAAATTGGCCAGGGCAATAACTGCACAGCATGAAGCAGATATCCTACAGAATGACCTGGACAAAATTACAGAGTGGGCAACGACATGGCAAATGAGGTTTAACGTGGAGAAGTGTAAGGTTTTGCACTTGGGGACTAAAAACATAAAAACACAATACACGTTAGGAGGGGAACCCTTGGGGGAATCAAAAATGGAGAAGGATCTGGGAGTCTTGGTTGATGATAGATTAGGCAACAGCATGCAATGTCAAGTGGCAGCTGCCAAAGCCAGCAGAATATTAGCATGCATAAAGAAAGGGATGTATTCCAGAGATAAGACTATAATCCTTCCACTTTATAAAACTCTGGTCCGACCGCATCTGGAGTATTCTGTCCAGTTCTGGTCGCCAGTCCTCAGGAGGGATGTGTTGGAGCTGGAGAGAGTCCAGAGAAGGGCAACTAAACTAATTAGGGGATTGGAGGACCTTGACTATGAAGAGCGTCTACAATCGCTCGATTTATTCTCCCTGGAGAAGAGACGTCTGAGGGGGGACATGATAGCAATTTATAAATATCTTAATGGGGATCCCAGCTTAGAAAAAAAGCTGTTCATTCGAAGGGATTGCATGAGGACTCGAGGGCATACAATGCGATTAGAGGAGAAGCGTTTTAACCTCAGGCAACGTGGGGGGTTCTTTACTGTTAGGGCTACAAGATTGTGGAATTCTCTACCACAAGAGGTGGTTTCTGCGGGTAGTATGGTGGCTTTCAAAAGACTCTTAGACTTACATCTCAAGGATCAGAACATTCAGGGGTATGTGAGATGATTACAGCCACACACACCTACACAGGTTGAACTGGATGGACTATTGTCTTTATTCAACCTCACCTACTATGTAACTATGTATGTAACTATGTATTGTGTACACGGAGCTGGCAGCATTAAGAGACATGTCGGACAGGATGCTGTGCTTTGTAGCCGCACCGAGGATGAAAGTTGGGGGAAAAGGAAAGGGGGGGAGAGGAAAAAAGGGGGGGAGGGGAGAGAGAGGGAAGGGAGGGGAGGGGAGGGAAGGAGAAGGAGGGAAGGGAGGGGAGGGAAGGAGAAGGAGGGAAGGGAGAGGATTGAAAGGGGGAATGGGGGGGGAAGAGGGGAGGGGAAGGGAGGAGGGGGAGGGAGGAGAAGGGGGTATAGGAGGGGAGGGGAGAGGGGGGGGAAGAAGGGAGAGGGGAAGGGAATGGGGAGGTAGGGGGGAGGAGGGGAGGGGATAAGGAGGGACGAGAGGGAGAGGATAGGGGAAGGGAAGGGAGGAGGGAGAAAAAAGAAGGGAAGTGGGGGATAGAGACAGGGAGGAAGGAAATGAGGGAGGGAAGATAGGAAGGACAGAGGGAGAGAGCACGACAGCTGCACTACTTCTGAGTAACATTTAGGGGCAGCCTGATTTACAGGCGCTTCCAGGGACAATACTGTATAAATTACCTGGGACAGGCTCCTATTTGCAGGGACTGTCCCAGGAAAAAAGGGACAGTTGGCAAGTATGCATTGTGGTTCCATCATCGCAGGGGCAGTGCAATGGGAGATTTCAGTATCTAATATTCCTGTAAGTGTACATTGCAGAGGATTGTTGAGCACGCTTCTCTTTTAAATGCTTTCAAGTCAGGTCAGCGGGAGAGGTAACAATGAATTGCAAAACAGAGCAAGGGCTCTGAAGCCCATGAACTTGTTGCTACAGGGGTGTCTGTAATGTATTTCGTAAATTGAAGCAGTTTAAAGCAGTAATAAACTCAAAAGCAAACATGTATTATTTTGCAGCTTACCAATTCTTAGATGTGGTGGCTGCAATGGCTTTCATTTTTAGGCTTTTTTTTGTTAGTTTGCTGCAAATGCTTATAAAGTATTAACTGGCCCTTTGCTTCAATTTGCTAGTACAGCTAACACTCCACTCCCTCTAGACTGACAATGCTTCTGTCAAAATGTGCCACTGTGCCCATTCATCCAGAGTGGAGGCACTCTAATACAGGAGGTGTGTTACTGGCCAGATCACCAGGTTAAAACAGAGGGGGAAAAAGAAACCTAAAAAAGGAAAATGAATGCAGCCACCACATCTAGGGATTGGCAAAGTGCAATATGTTACTGTAGCACTGGGTTCCCCTGGGCTAACATTAGCAATAGCAGTACCTTTAAGCATGTTGCAAGTGTGAGCGCCTCAGACAATGACTAGTCCAGTTTCTTTGGTTTTTAGGGTTTATTTGAGAACTTGGATGGGAGAAGGGATGAGTGGGATACTCCAACAACTGAACTATGCACAATTGAGCAGGGATACTAAAATGCTTCTTGATGCTGCTTAGCGCTGACTGACGTGACTGGCGCTGACCCCGACTAGTCCAGTTCCTAGAACTTCACCTGTGACTGTGAAAAGTCCCTTTAAGCTCCCCAAGATACTCCTTCCTGAGGCAGCTGTCTTTACTGTACTGTACTGCTGAACACTTCAGGGCCCTTTCCTGGCGCCCTCAGTACTCCCCAAACTTCAGGCCTTTACTACTTGGCACCCCCTTTACTGTGCACTCCTGGTTAGCTGGCTCCTGGATCCCTCTTGACCTCTCTGGAGTGGTCCCCTCTTTAGGCAGACCCCTGGGCAGACCTTAAGTACTCACAATACTGTTTTTCCTGCAGGTTTCTGCCCAGAAGCTCCAACCGGTCAGCACACTCCGGATCCTCTGCAGCCCAGCTCAACCTCCGGTCCCTAGGACGACCGCCCGGACCACCTTCACACTTGACAGGAGGAGAGACAGCCGTCACCTCCTCCTGGGACTGATGCTCCCGCCAAAAGACGCTCTGTCACATGCTCCCCACAGATTTATATCCAATCCCAGGGTGCACTGCACAAAAAAAATAAAAATCGCACAGGTGATCAAACTCCACCAAAAGAAAACTCTATTTCTGGGGGGAAAAAGGACATAAATTATATTTGGGTACAGCGTCGCACGACTGCGCAATTGTCCATTGAAGTAACTCAGTGCCGAATCACAAAAAATGGTCTGGTCATTAAGGGGGTCCAGAAGTGGTTAAGAAATGTAAAAAAAAAGAAGTTTAAAACAAGTAATTATGATTTAGTTTCCTATTTACTAATGCTAGCAGCATGAGGATTAAAAATAGTCAGTGTTGATTAACCACTTGCCGACTGCCGCAAATACATATACTGCGGCGGTCAGCCCCGGCCAGGCAAAGTGACGTACCAGTACGTCACTAGCCTGTCACTCGCTTGTGAGCCAATAGCGGATGAGCGCGCGCCCGCTGAGGCAGTAATGTCACTGGTAACCCCAAAAGTGTCAAAAATGTCAGTCAAGGGTCCGATCTGTACGCCGCAATGTCGCAGTCCCGCAAAAAAAATCGCAGATCGCCGCCATTACATGTTAGAAAAAAAAAACAACAAAAATGACTAAAATCTTTCCCTTTGTTAGTAAACGCGATAACTTTTGTGCAAACCAATCAAAATACGCTTTTTGCGTTTTTGTTTACCAAACATATGTAGCATAAAACAAATTGGCCGAAAATGTTAAAAAATTTTGATTTTTACATTTTTTTGGGGAATTTCATGTAAAAAAAATGTGAAAAATATTGTTATTTTTGCAAAATTGACGCTCTTTTTTTGTTTATAGCGCATGATCAAAAAATTGCACAGGTGATCAAATACCACCAAAAGAAAGCTCTTTTTGTGGGGAAAAAAAGGACATCAAATTCGTTTAGGTACAGCGTCGCATGACCACGCAATTGTCCGTTAAAGTCACGCAGTGCCGAATCGCAAAATACCCCCTGGTCAGGAAGGGGGTAAAATCTTCCGGGGCTTAAGTGGTTAAGAGAGTAAAGTTTCACTTTAAGAACCTAAATGTAGCCTGATATCAGGTCCTGTATGGCAGGCACATCAGTTCACATGCTGACAAGAAGCATGCTGATAGGAGGAGAAAGCAGCGTGACAGAGAGATGAGCTCAGTATTGTGCTGCTTCTCCTTTTACTGTCCAATTACAGGCTGGGGAGAGGGGCGGGGTTCAGGTCCAGGACAACCCGGACTCAGGTGGAAGATTTAAATGAAGCTGGCCATCAGAAGACATCTAGTGACAGAAAAAAAAATACTGTGTGGGAAACTTCCGTATTGAAGATGAATATCGCGGCAAAAGCTGATTTTATTTTATTGGGCTATTACATTGGTTCTGCTTCAAGTGAGTCCAATAAATGTGGTTGAACTGTATTTTATTAACAGTTTTCAATTCAGGTATTTTTAAAAGTTAAAAAATAGACAGAAAATGTTTCAATGTTATTAGAATGAACCTTCTGTGGATAATCATTAACCGTTATTAAGGTTAATACAGCCAGGTGATTATTATTATAATTTTTTTTTTTTAATCTACTTCTGCATTCTGTTAAAGATAGATGTGATGATCTGGGGGGCTGCCAAACAGAGGCAGCCCCCAACCCTGCCTGCCTCACCTCCAGCGCTGAATCTCAAGTCCCTGTAATGCTTGTTTGCTCTGCTAGTGGTAGTTTATGATAGCAGGTGGGTAGATTGGTGAGCACAGGCTCACGTTCACCAATTTCCTTTTGGCTGTAAATGAACATGTTAGTGTTTCAAAAATGTTTCTAATTTCTATTTTTTTTTTTATCTTTTTTTAATTTTTTAAATTTTTTTAAAGTCTCTATAAATCCTTGAACAGATGTTTTTTTTATCTGGACTGGACTGGAGTACACGTGATTGATTTTCTGAAAAATCTCCAAATAATGAAATTTATTTACATAACATTTTTTTTTTTTTTTTAATTTATGACAAATGCATTCCCAGTTATTTAAAAAAAAAAACAAAAACGAAAGTTTAAATTCCCATAGTGGAAAAAAAATGATTTGGTAATTAAAATTTGCTAAAGTTTTTGCTACTGAACATTTTTTTTTTGATAAATCCCACCAAAATTCCTTTTTCCACGTGAACCTCCATTGTACAAAAGACAGCTCAACTCTGCCATCTAGTGGCCATCCGTGACACTGAATAAATGACTAATTAATTCTGCATGTACAACCGCCATAATCATTTAGTACCAAATATCAAACGGCACAAATTGGTTTGTCAAGACTTGACATTTCCAAGTGTTCGCTAGAGATGTTAAAAGCCAAAAGTTTTTTTTTTTTTTCTTCCCTCTTCCCTTTGTGATATTCATACGTTTTGAATTTTACATTCAGCTGGAAATTCAGTGTTATAAAAATATTCTCTGCCTCGACACGATAAGAGGATTTATAAAGTCTTACTATGGTAAATCATAAATATGATTTTAGCATAACCTTACAGCAAAGCATTGTCCTGAGCAAAACTGTTTTTCAGTGTTCATGGAGATATTTATGTGTCTAATTTATTTTACTACTCAACTGGATTTAATGTAGGTGAAGTTTGGCATTAAGGGTTTCTTTGAACATAATTCTTCATGCATTGTGCCACAAAAAATACACACAAACCAGTTTTATGATTTGTAGTGTATGCACTTTCCATATCTGAAGGTTGAATTTAAAGTACAACTAGAGGCAAAACTTTTTTTCCCCATTTTGGATAGCATAAGGAAGGGTTATAACCCGTGTCAGTTTTTTTTTTAAATCATCTGTATCCCATTAGCAGGTTTTCTATTCACTTCCTGTAACATAACCAAAACAGGGAGGAAATTATTTCAAAGTGAGGAGATGCCTTCTTGTCACCAGAACTAGTGTCCCCATTAGAAGATTTAACCTCTATTCCTGTTCTAGTGACAACCCAAGATTTTGAATTTTCTTGCATTCCCACTCTCATTGATAAAATTAAACAAAACAAATAGAGAGGATGGGGCACAGACCACAATAAAAAAAACTTGACAGGTGATTGTAAACCCTCAACTTGAAAAAAAAAAAAAAAAAACATTCAGTTTAAAGTAGAAATAAGAGCTAAAACATTTATGTGTGTATATATATATATATATATATATATATATATATATATATACATACACACACAGTATACACAGTATCTCACAAAAGTGAGTACTCACATTTATGTAAATATTTTATTTTATATTTTCATGTGACAACACTGAAGAAATGACACTTTGCTACAATGTAAAGTAGTGAGTGTACAGCTTGTATAAGTCCCGGTTCACACTAGGGCGACCTGTGAGGCGACCTGGTCGCCTCACAGGTCGCCGCAGGTCGCCTCCCATAGGGAAGCTGCGGACCCGTTCTAATAGGAGCGACACAAGTCGCTCCGACCTAGAAAAAGGGTCCGGAGCTTCTTTGGGGCGACCAGGAGGCGACCGCCATAGACTTCAATGTTATGAAGTGCGTGGCGGCCGCTCCTCGGAGGTCACGGTGCGAAGTAGCGTCGCCCCTATGTGAACGGGGCCTTACAGTGTAAATTTGCTGTCCCCTCAAAATAACTCGACACACAGCCATTAATGTCTAAATCGCTGGCAAAAAAAGTGAGTATACCACTAAGTGAAAATGCCCAAATTGGGCCCAATTAGTCATTTTCCCTCCCTGGTGTCATGTGACTCATTAGTGTTACAAGGTCTCAGGTGTGAATGGGGAGCAGGTGTGTTAAATTTGGCGTTATCGTTCTCACTCTCTCATACTGGTCACTGGAAGTTCAACATGGCACCTTATGGCAAAGAACTCTCTGAGGATCTGAACAAAAGAATTGTTGCTCTACATAAAAATGGCCTAGGCTATAAGAAGATTGCCAAGACCCTGAAACTGAGCTGCAATACGGTGCCCAAGACCATACAGCGGTTTACCAGGACAGGTTCCACTCAGAACAGGCCTTGCCATGGTCAACCAAAGAAGTTGAGTGCACGTGCTAAACGTCATATCCAGAGGTTTTCTTTGGGAAATAGACGTATGAGTGCTGCCAGCATAGCTGCAGAGGTTGAAGGGGTGGGGGGTCAGCCTGTCAGTGCTCAGACCATACGCCGCACACTGCATCAAATTGGTCTGCATGGCTCTCATCCCAGAAGGAAGCCTCTTCTAAAGATGATGCACATGAAAGCCCGCAAACAGTTTGCTGAAGACAAGCAGACTAAGGACATGGATTACTGGAACCATGTCCTGTGGTCTGATGAGACCAAGATAAACTTTTTTTCAGATGGTGTCAAGCATTTTTGGTGGCAACCAGGTGAGGAGTACAAAGACAAGTGTGTCTTGCCTATAGTAAAGCATGGTGGTGAGAGTGTCATGGTCTGGGGCTGCATGAGTTCTGCTGGCACTGGGGAGCTACAGTTCATTCACTTCACTGAACTTCACGTTTACTTTTGTTGCCAGCGGTTTAGACATTAATGGCCGTGTATTGAGTTATTTTGAGGGGACAGCAAATTTACACTGTTATACAAGCTGTACACTCACTACTTTACATTGTAGCAAAGTGTCATTTCTTCAGTGTTGTCACATGAAAAGATATAATAAAATATTTACAAAAATGTGAGGGGTGTACTCACTTTTATGAGATACTGTAGGTACACTGTACAGAAGGCACATATCAGGTTTATTTCTAAGGACCAGCTGACCCAAAGTAAACAATTACCTTATGTGAAAGTGGCTGTAATAAAATTCACTAAACGTGCACTGTTTAAGAGATATTCACACTGCATGCAGCCGGCGATGTCCCTGGCACATGTGCAATGAAGGGAAGGCATACCTGCATGCGTGGGAGTGACATCATCGCAGCACGGCCAATCAGACAACCTGTGAATGCAAACCCAGAAGGAAGACTGGGTGAAGATGGAACCCCTATCAATAGTGGGAGCACACCACTGGAGAGCTTAGTTTTAACCACTTAAGCCCCGGAAGATTTTACCCCCTTCATGACCAGGCCCTATTTTTCGATTCGGCACTGCGTAACTTTAACGGACAATTGCGCGGCCGTGCGATGCTGTACC
The DNA here is from genome assembly GCF_965119305.1 of Pelophylax lessonae. Lineage (NCBI taxonomy): Eukaryota > Metazoa > Chordata > Amphibia > Anura > Ranidae > Pelophylax > Pelophylax lessonae. The sequence goes on from NC_138775.1 coordinate 67,169,263, forward strand.
CAAATGAAATTGACGTCCTTTTTTTCCCACAAACAGAGCTTTCTTTTGGTGGTATTTGATCATCTGTGCTATTTTTACTTTTTGCGCTATAAACAAAAAAAGAGCGTAAATTTTGAAAAAATAACAATATTTTTCACATTTTTTTTTATATGAAATCCACCCCCCAAAAAATTTAAAAATGTAAATTTTTTAACATTTTTGGCCAATTTGTTTTATGCTACCTATGTTTGGTATAAAAAAATCACAATAAGCATATTTTGATTGGTTTGAGCAAAAGTTATTGAGTTTACTAAGGGAAAGATTTCTGTCATTTTTGGTGGGGTTTTTTCTAACGAGTAATGGCGGCGACCTGCGATTTTTTTTGTGGGACTGTGACATTGCGGCGGACAGATCGGACCCTTGACTGACATTTTTGACACTTTTGGGGTTACCAGTGACATTACTACAGTAATCAGTGCTATACATATGCACTGTTACTGTAAAAATGACACTGGCAGGGAAGGGGTTAACTTTATTAGAGAGCAAGGGGTTAACCACTTGCCGACCGCCGCACGACTATCTACGGTGGCGGTCAGCCCCTCACAGGCAAAGTGACGTAGGTCTACGTCGCTCGCCTGTGAGGGTTTAGGGAGCGAGCGCGCGCCGCCGGAGGCGCGCTCCCGCGTGGTCACGGACCCCCCCGCGCGTGTGACCGGCGGACCCGATCGCCGCCGGCCACTCTGCGAACGGCGGGGGAGAGGGAGAAAGTCAGGCAGCTTGTGTAAACAAGCTGCCTGTCATTCTCCTCTCTGTATGAGAGATGATCACATGGATCTACTATGTAGATCCATTGATCACTCTGCATACAGTTGAAGCCACAGCCAATCACAGTTAGAATCACGCCCCTAGGGACACACACAGCCCCTCCCTCTCAAATAAAGTTAACCCCTTCACTACCAGTGTATTTTTACAGTAACAGTGCATATATATAGCACTGGTTACTGTAGAAATGTCACTGGTAACCCCAAAAGTGTCAAAAATGTCAGTCAAGGGTCCGATCTGTCCGCCGCAATGTCGCAGTACCGCAAAAAAAATCGCAGATCGCCGCCATTACGCGTTAAAAAAAAAAACAACAAAAATGACAAAAATCTTTCCCTTTGTTAGTAAACGCAATAACTTTTGCGCAAACCAATCAAAATACGCTTTTTGCGATTTTTTTTACCAAACATAGGTAGCATAAAACAAATTGGCCGAAAATATTAAAAATTTTTGATTTTTACATTTTTTTGGGGGGGAATTTCATATAAAAAAAAGGGAAAAATATTGCTATTTTTGCAAAATTTACGCTCTTTTTTTGTTTATAGCGCGTGATCAAAAAATCGCACAGGTGATAAAATACCGCCAAAAGAAAGCTCTGTTTGTGGGAAAAAAAGGACGCCAAATTCGTTTAGGTACAGCGTCGCACGACCGCGCAATTGTCCGTTAAAGTCACGCAGTGCCGAATCGCAAAATACCCTCTGGTCGTTTAGCAGCCAAATCCTCCGGGGCTTAAGTGGTTAAGTGTGTCCCTAGGGGTGTGCTTCTAACTGTAAAGGGGTGTGGCTAGTGGTGTAACAACAGAGACATACGATCCTACATAGCAGGACCGTATGATCTCTGTTATTACACAGGGGAGAATGACAGGCGGCTTTGTTTACATTAGCCGCCTGCATTTCTCCCTCTCCATGGGGAGATCGCGAGTGACCGGCGGACATCGGGTCCGCCGGTCACTCGCGTGGACTGCTTAGGGAACGAGCGGGGGCAGGAGCTGGCTCCAGAAGAGAAGGATCTGGGCTGCTCTGTGCACAACCATTGCACAGGTAAGTATGACATGCTTGTTATTCTAAAGAAGAAAACTAACCTTACAATAATTTTAAGCAATTTAAAATACACTAAATATTTAATTAGTCTTATAAGAGAAAAGGGGAATGTCCCCATAAGTTGTTGTGTATGTTTAGGAATGGCTGTCTATGTAAGTTGACATGGTTTTAGTGTCACAAAGAACAAGTCTGAATGCTTCTTAACCACTTTACGACCAGGAGTATTTGCCCCCTTAATGACAAGGCCCTATTTTGCGATTCGGCACTGCGTTATTTTAACGGACAATTGCGCGGTCGTGCAACACTGTAACCAAATAAAATCAACATCCTTTTTTTTCCACAATTAGAGCTTTCTTTTGGTGGTATTTGATCACCTGTGCAATTTTTATTTTTTGCGTTATTAACAACAAAAGAGCGACAATTTTGAAAAAAAAAACAATATTTTTCACATTCTGCTATATGACATTTTCAAAATAAAAAAAATGTAAAAATCAAAGTTTTTTAACATTTTAGGCCAATTTGCTTTCTGCCAGATATTTTTGGTATAAAAAAATCGCAATAAGCATATTTTGAGTGGCTTGCGCAAAACTTATCACGTCTACTAACTCTGGGAAAGATTTATGTAATTTTTATTGTTTTTTTTTACTAGTAATGGTGGCGACCTGCGATTTTTTGCGGGACTGCGACATTGTGGCGGACAGATCAGACCCCTAACTGACATTTTTGACACTTTTGGGGGTTCCAGTGTCATTACTACAGTAATCAGTGCTAAAAATATGCACTGTTACTGTAATAATGACACTGGCAGGGAAGGGGTTAACCCTGTGGGTGATCAAGGGGTTAAATGTGAGCCTAGGGGAGTGATTCTTCTGAAATGACCATAGAGACATGTGATCCTATATAGAAGGATCACATGGGCTCTATGACCATTCCAGGGAGAAGAACGGTCGGCTGTGTTTACAACAGGCGACTGTCCTTCTCTCTCAGCGGGGAGCGATCGCGGGTGTCAGGCGGCAATCGGAGCCGCCTGACCCGTGCATCGGCTGCCCTGCTGACGATGCTGCATCGGCTTCCCTTCTGCGCGCTTGCACCCTAGCTGCCACCAAGCGACCGACGTACCCATACGTCGGTTTGCCTGGGAGAGCCACCCTGCCGCAGTATATATGCGGTAAGCGGTCGGCAAGTGGTTAAAGACGCTGACCACTGAAAAGTTACCTCTTTTTTTTTTTGCCATAGGCCAAAAGGCTGCTGTCAATCAAATCCAGTGCGGAGAAGGATTAAGGCTGCTCTTTGCAAAACCATTGCATAGAGCAGGAAAGCATAATATGTTTGTTAATCTAATGGATAAAATTAACTTTACAATCATTTTAAGCAATTTAAAATACTTTAAATATTTATTATTTAAGTCCTATCATTTTTTGTATATGTTTAGGAATGGTTGTCCAAGAAAGTCAACATGGTTTTAGTGTCACAAAGAAGAAGTCTGATTGCTCCTTAAAGACGCTGACTCCTGAAAAGTGACCTCTGTGCTTCCACAAAAATTCAAACAAAAATCATTACTTTGTTTAATTAACTTTCTCACAATACAAGGACTCATTCTGTCTCAATTCAGTGAACCTAAACCCGCCGCCAGCGCAATTAGTAGCAAAGCATTAATCTGAAGGAAGCTTACACCTGACAGACGGCATAATGAGCTCTATTCTGCAGGGTGAGATTAAAACTTAAAGGGCAAGTAAGTCATAAAAACGTTGTCATGTGGTGACTTGTGGCAAAGTGTGATCCCGCTCAGTCTGTTCACTGTACTCCTCATACTAAAAGTGCCACGTTTGTGATTGTCATTTGTGATTTTTTTATTTTTTTTGCCATTACAGCAGCCATATTTTGGCAAACTTCAGTGAGGGGAAAAAAGTAGTTGAACCCCTGCTGATTTTGTACGTTTGCCCACTGACAAAGAAATGATCAGTCTATAATTTTAATAGTAGGCTTATTTTAACCACTTAAGCCCCGGAAGATTTTACCCCCTTCCTGACCAGGGGGTATTTTGCGATTCGGCACTGCGTGACTTTAACGGACAATTGCGCGGTCGTGCGACGCTGTACCTAAACAAATTTGGCGTCCTTTTTTCCCCACAAACAGAGCTTTCTTTTGGTGGTATTTGATCACCTGTGCGATTTTTTGATCACGCGCTATTAACAAAAAAAGAGCGTCAATTTTGCAAAAATAGCAATATTTTTCACATTTTTTTATATGAAATCCCCCCCCCCCCCAAAATGTAAAAATCTAAATTTTTTAACATTTTCGGCCAATTTGTTTTATGCTACCTATGTTTGGTAAAAAAAATCGCAAAAAGCGTATTTTGATTGGTTTGCGCAAAAGTTATCGCGTTTACTAACAAAGGGAAAGATTTTTGTCATTTTTGTTGTTTTTTTTTTTTAACGCGTAATGGCGGCGATCTGCGATTTTTTTGCGGTACTGCGGCATTGGGGCGGACAGATCGGACCCTTGACTGACATTTGTGACACTTTTGGGGTTACCAGTGACATTTCTACAGTAATCAGTGCTATACATATGCACTGTTACTGTAAAAATACACTGGTAGTGAAGGGGTTAACTTTATTTGGGAGGGAGGGGCTGTGTGTATCCCTAGGGGCGTGCTTTCTACTGTGATTGGCTGTGGCTTGAGCTGTAAGGACACTGAGATCGCCGAGTGGCCGGCGGACATCGGGTCCGCTGGTCACACGCGCGGGGGGGTCCGTGACCACGCGGGAGCGGGAGCGCGCCTCCGGGGGCGCGCGCTCGCTCCCTAGACCCTCACAAGCTAGTGACGTAGCCCTACGTCACTTTGCCTGTGAGGGGCTGACTGCCGACGTAGATCGGCGTTAGGCAGTCGGCAAGTGGTTAACCGTGAGAGACAGAATAACAACACAAATATCCAGAAAAATGCATTTCAAAAAAAGTTATAAATTGGTTTGCATTTTAATGAGTGGAAAAAGTATTTGATCCCCTATCAATCAGCAAACTTTCTGGCTCCCAGGTGTCTTTAATACAGGCAGCGAGCTGAGATTAGGAGCACTTTCTTAAAGGGAGTACTCCTAATCTCAGCGTGTTACCTGTATAAAAGACACCTATTCACAGAAGCAATCAAACAGATTCCAATCTCTCCACCATGGCCAAGAACAAAAAGCTGTCCAAGTACGTCAGGGACAAGATTGTAAACCCACACAAGACTGGAATGGACTACAAGACAATCGCCAATCAACTCGGTGAGAGGGTGACAACAGTTGGTGCGATTATACGCAAATGGAAGAAACACAAAATAACTGTCAATCTCCCTTGGTATGGGGCTCCACGCATGATCTCACCTCGTGGTGTTTCAATAATCATGAGAACAGTGAGGAATCAGCCCAGAACAACACAGGAGAATCTTGTCAATGATCAGCTGGGATCATAGTCACTGAGAAAACAATTGGTAAAACACTACGCCGTAAAGGACTGAAATCCTGCAGCACCCAGAAGGCCTCCCTGTTTAGAAAAGCACATGTACAGGTCCATCTGCAAATTGCTAACGAACATCTGAATGATTCAGGGGAAACTGGGTGAAAGTGTTGAGGTCAGATGAGACCAAAATCGAGTACTTTGGCATCAACTAAACGCGCCATATTTGGAGGAGGAGGAATGCTGCCTATGACCCCAAGAACACCATCCCCACCGTCAAACATGGAGATGGAAATATTATGCTTTGGGAGTGTTTTTCTTGCTAAGGGGACAGGACAACTTCACCCATCAAAGGGACGATAGACAGGGCCATGTACCGTCAAATCATTGGTCAGAACCTCCTTCCCTCAGCCAGGGCACTGAAAATAGGTAGTGGATGTGTATTCCAGCCTGACAATGACCCAAAACACACGGCAAAGGCAACAAAGGAGTGTCTCAAGAAGAAGTACATTAGGGCTTGGAGTGGCCTAGCCAGTCTCCAGAACTTAATCCCATAGAAAATATGTGGAGGGAGCTGAATGTTCGAGTTACCAAATGTCAGCCACAAAACCTTAATGACTTAGAGAGGATCTGCAAAGAGGAGTGGGACAAAATCCCTCCTGAGATGTGTGCAAACCTGGTGGCCAACTACAAGAAATGTCTTACCTCTGTGATTGCCAACAAGAGTTTTGCCTTCAAGTACTAAGTCATGTTTTGCGAAGGGGTCAAATACTTATTTCACTCATTTAAATGCAAATCAATTTATAACTTTATTGAAATGCGTTTTTCTTGATTTTTTTGTTGCTATTCTGTCTCTCACTGTGAAAATAGACCTACCATTAAAATTATACACTGATCCTTTCTTTGTCAGTGGGTAAACGTACAAAACCAGGGGATCAAATACTTTTTTTCCTCAGAGTATATGATGACTGATTAGAGCATTGACTGTGGTGTAGGCAATGCAGAGGTTAAAGGGTAAACCCAAACAGTAAACTTCTCGATTTAGCTCCCTTTTGGTTTTTCAAAGTACCCTCTCCTTAAAAAAAAAAAAATGCCATTACAATGTAAAAATGTTGAGTTTAGCAATCACACTTAAAGTGCAGATGGTTCACTGCCTCCCCAGCAGTGGCGACCCGTCCATTAGGGGCGCAGGGGCGCTGCCCCCCCATCCATGCATCCGGCCCCCTAATCTACATGCAGGGGGCTGGACGCATGGATTCCAATGGGGTTTTTTTTTTTATTGAAGCATGTGATTAGAGCCAGAGGCTTAAATAGGCTTAAAAAAAGGTGGGCTCAGGGAGCAGAGCACTTATCTGGTTATCCCTGTGCTGACTCCTGACAGGCTTCTTCTTCCTTACTCTCTGTGTCTTTGTCTCTTATTTGTGCCTCATCTTGAGCATATTATCACACAGCACATGTGCAAAACTAGGCAGATGACATTATGCGGCTCATCGTACCACATTACAAGAGCTTTTTTCCCATTCAGTATATGTAATGTTGCACAGCAGACCTTTTTTTAAGCCTTTTTTTCCCTGGAGATCTTGCAGTGTGTAAATTAAATCTTCTTGCAAGACACTGGTGAGGTAACCTTCTTAGGGGGCATTTGTAAGGCCTAAGCTATGTCAACAATGCCTAAAAAGAACCAGGAAGGGGAAACACATTGGTCAGTCTTTTGGGATAAATTTAGTTTTTAGGCTTCACTGTAGTTCCTTGAAGCAAGGATCAGATTTTTTGATCTGGCCAGGATCTCCAAGGCTGAGTGATTGATTGCTCCTGCCTCTTTCTGGAGGGAGCTTTCAGAAAATAGAGCAGGAAAGGTCAATGTCAGGGAAATGGCCATAGGAGAACTGGCAACATTGTCAGTGATAGAAATGGATGCTCCTGACTCAACTGACACAGCCCTCTGCTGGTCTGTCAGCAAAATGGCCTATAAAAGGTGACCATAGGATCAGACTCATTGCTTATCTCTCAGCTTCCTGTTTCCTGTTTGGATTTCCTGTTGTGACTTGGCTTGATCCTGATTCCGTTTGATCTCCTGCTCCTGGTTTGACCCCTGGCTTCTCCTACTTACCTTGCTTCCGTTACCTACCGTGTATGACCCCTGCTTGCTTTAAGACCTCGGCTATTCTGGTGTTCTCCTGTGCATAAACTCGGCTTGTACCACGGTTTCCGCTACTAGAGACTATTCCTTGGCACAAGGTAGCCCGGCTGCTTCAGAGTCTTTGAAGACTCATACCTTGCTGTGATTCCAACCTGTTACAGTTCGCTCTCGGATTGCTCCTGGTTCTACCTACCTGCCTGCAGCTGGTAACCCGTGCCACTTGGTGCGCCACACACTTTGTACTATCTCCAGGGGTGTGCCGCACTGAGCCACAAGGGGAGCCCTCTCAGCACCTCGGCCTCGGATCAGGTAACCCTGACAGTCAATCACACAATGAATGTTTATCAGACCGTAGCCGATCGCTGGCAGGGGGAACCCAGAAGGTGACTGAGGAAGGTGTTAAATATATAGAAGACCTTTCCAGAGTGTTCTTCCCTCTGCTGCTAGGAGGGGAGGCATCTAGGGTAAGAGAAGATTTGCAGTGTGGGTCTCAGCAGTTGCTGGGCTGAGGTCCTAAAAAAGATTTGTTAAAAGATTTTTGCTGGAGGGCACTGTTCTAGAGTTCTGGTCTGGGGAAGGATCTTTTGTCTACTTCACTGAAGAGTGTCACGTGGAAGCTGGGTGGCAGTCAGCTCCTGGGACAGCGAGCTTCATTCACAAAGCCATATTGTTCCCCTTAAAAAATTAGGTAAAATACTGCTCAGTATTCTTTTTAAAGTTTTTTGGCATTCACAAAAAAACACTACTAAAATACCGCATAAGTAGTGAAAACATGCAGTAATTTAATGCGTATTAATTAACATGAATAAATAAGTGTTATTAAAGAGCAGGCGGCCGCCCGCATTCTTAAAGACAACTAAACAACATGGTTGTTAAGGAGAAGGTGGCCACCGCCTCCTTAACCCCCCTGGTGGTATTCCCGAGTGTGGCTCGGGGTTAACTTTCAGTACCAAAAGCGGTAACCCCGAGCCACACTTGGGATTACCCCAGAATCATACTCACCTTCCCCGCGAACCCCGCCGTCCTCCCCGGCGCCCTCCCTGGCGTCCTCACACTCTCTCACCTCTCTGTGCATGGCCGATTGCTGACACTTGCCTTCCGGTTCCCTTCCTTGCGAGCGTTGCGACTCAGGGGGTTGAACCGGCACAAATTCAAAAGTGTAAATACACAAATGACATGATGCAAAGCTGTGATCCTATTCGTCATCAGGTAGGGAAAGTGACAACAGCGACGATTTTGATGTCTCTTTCTGGCACATAGATTTTGGAATTTGGGAAGTATATCAAATGATTTTTCAGAATTTCCAACGGAGCTATGTGAAAGAAAGAGACATTATAATCGTCGCTGTCGTCACTTTCCGTATCTGACGATGAATTTCCCCACGAATCGCTATCGCTCAGTTCTTCAAGTAATTCAGTTTTGCTTTCACTGTTTTCCAGTTCGTCTAAAAGCGTTTTTGTGCAAAAAGAACGCTTTTTGGACGCCATGGTCGTTCTCAATTTTCCAGGCACAAAGAACTGGAAAAGCACAGGCAGGGCACTGGAAAAGTCACCAGGTGCAATCCTGTGGTGAAATGGCATGATACAGTGTAATCCGTTAAGATCACAGCTTTGTATCATGTCATTTAGTGTATTTACATTTTTTAAATTGCCGCCAGTTCCACCCCCCCCCCCGCGTCGCAACGCTCGCAAAGAAAGGAACCGGAAGACAGGTGCCGGCATCGGCCGAGCACACAGCGAGAGAGGACGGCAGGGGATCACAGGAGAAGGTGAGTTTTAAAATGTAAAACAACTAAAAAGAATTGCCCGCAAAAAAAATCTGGAAAAAAACGGCGTGGGGTCCACCCCATAAAGGCATACCAGGCCCTTTGGGTCCCCCCCTCCAGAACCATACCAGGCCACATGCTCTGAACCTGACGGGGGGGTGCTTTGGGACAGGGGTGCCTCTGCATGTTGATAGGGATAAGGGCCTCTTCCCCATAACCCTTGCCTTGCCAGTAGATGTGGAAGTCTGCAGGCGGGAGCTTATCGGAATCTGGAAGCCCCCTTTAAAAAGGCTGGCCCCATATTCTGCCCCCCCATATGAATGAGTATGGGGTACATTGTACCCCTACTCATTCACCCAAAAAAATGTGTAGTATTAAAAAAGACAATAGACAGTTTTTGACAAGTTCTTTATTTAAAAAATAAATGTCCCCCGCTGTAGATCTATCGTCAATCAGGATACCCTCCACCATCGCTGACTCGAAAGAAGAAAAAAAATCAGCTTGCTCCAAAGGCTCCCACCATCTGCCAGCTCCGCCGTCTGTCAATTTCTAAAAAACTAAGGGGTGGAACAACCCAGTGATGTCACTGGGTGACCCCCACCCCTTTTGACGTCATCAGCCAGGGGCTTTCCACCGAGGATCTCTTTTAACAGAGTAATGTATGTGTTAATGAGCCCCAAGTGTTCCTTATCGACCACTCCCCCTTTCTGCTTTAGCAAAGTGTGGAAACTTTGCTAATTTGTAATAGAAAGTTGTAGCTCTGTTGATGTAACTTAAAGTCTGCACTGCGTAGGAGGATACCAAAAGTGATGTCACAGTTGTTCAGTTGTCCAGCTTAGCACTGACCCAGACAAGAATAAGAATTAAATGTGCGTGCCATAAAATACTGATGCAGTCTAGCATCTATCTCACAGCCTTTTGACATTCCATGTTCTTGGAGAACCCTTCTCTAACAGAATGGTTTGAAAATGCCACCAGTCCCAAAGACTCATTGATTGCCACTTCTGTGAATGTTATAACGATATCCATTGCACTTGTTTGACATTTTTAAGGTCATGAATGCACACAGTGCAGACCACTCAATCCAATGTATGCTATATCAGAAGCCTGTAGCCTGTACTTAAACTAGTTTTAACCCCTAGACAAGTAGACTAAAGAATGCTACAGCTTTTATGTTATTACTGCATGTAAAGAAAGGGAGGAGAAACATAGACAAAGCACATCCCTTACTGTGAGGAAATGGCTTAAATTGCATCTTATATATGTGTACTTAGAGGAACATGCCAGTGATGGAGTGCCATAATAAATATAATTATTAGTTTAGATAAGAGAGAGATGGTTTTGCAGAAAAGGAGAAAATTGCATTAGTAAAACATGAAGAGAAAGATAAGAGCAGTCTACAAACCGCAATAGGAAAATTAGCACTTTGTCGTTGAAGGTAGATCTAAGGCATCAGATGCATTTCTGAACCTGAACATTAACTCATTATCTGCCATGGTGGATGGTAAGGAAAGTACCTTGGCTGAGGCATCCTGAGATTACAGAATCTTTGACTGAATTTAGAAACAACTAAAACCCTTTGTGAAACACAACTATTCTTTATTGGTGGGCATGGAAAATACTCTGTACCACCAAATGATTTGTGGACACGTGACCATCATCCCTATGCAACCTTGTTGGACATCTCATTCCAGAACTATGGGCATTAATAAGGAGTTACATAGTAGTTGAGGTTGAATAAAGACAATAGTCCATCCAGTTCAACCTGTGTAGGTGTGTGTGGCCGTAATCATCTCTCATACCCCTGAATGTTCTGATCATTGAGATGTATGTCCAAGAGTCTTTTGAAAGCAACCATACTTCCCGCAGAAACCACCTCTTGTGGTAGAGAATTCCACAATCCTGTAGCCCTAACAGTAAAGAACCCTGCTTTGCCTGAGGTTAAAATGCTTCTCCTCTAATCACATTGTATGTCCTCGAGTCCTCATGCAATCCTTTCGACTGAATAGCTATTTTTCTATGCTGAGATCACCATTGAGGTATTTATAAATTGCTATCATGTCCCATATCAGGTGTCTTTTTTCCAGGGAGAATAAATCAAGCGATTGCAGACGCTCTTCATAATTAAGGTCCTCCAATACCCAAATTAGTTTAGTTGCCCTTCTCTGGACTCTCTCCAGCTCCAACACATCCCTCCTGAGGACTGGCGACCAGAACTGGATAGAATACTCCAGATGTGGTCGGACCAGAGTTTTATAAAGTGGTAGGATTATAGTTTTATCTCTGGAATACATCCCTTTCTTTATGCATGCTAATATTCTGCCAGCTTTGGCAGCTGCCGCTTGACATTGCATGCTATTGCTTAGTCTATCCTCTACCAAGACTCCCAGATCTTTCTCCATTTTTGATTCCCCCAAAGGTTCCCCCCCTAAAGTGTATTTGGCTTTTATGTTTTTAGTCCCAAAGTGCAATACCTTACACTTCTCCACATTAAACCTCATTTGCCATGTCGTTGCCCACTCCGTTATTTTGTCCAGGTCATTCGGTAGGATATCTGCTTCATGCCGTGCAGTTATTGCCCTGCCCAATTTTGTGTCATCTGCAAAAACTGATATAGAACTACTGATCCCATCCTCAATGCTGTTTATGAATAAATTGAACAGGGTTGGCCCCAGGACTGAGCCTTGGGGATCCCACTTACCACCTCAGACCAGTCTGAGTATGCGCTATTTATTACCACCCTTTGGACACGCCCTTTTAGCCAGTTCCGTTTACAAGAGCAAACCTTGCGGTCGATGCCTGCAGACCTTATTTTATAAATTAAGCGCTTGTGGGGAACTGTATCAAATGCCTTAGTGAAATCCAGGTACACCACATCCACTGGTCTGCCCCTATCTAGCTCACAGCTCACCTCCTCGTAGAATGTTAAGAGATTGGTTTGACAAGAACGTTCACAGATTGTGTAGTGGATACAAAGTGCACCAGCATTGTAAACAGAATTGGAGACCGACAGGTCCGCTCATCCGACCGTTGGTTGTAGACTGACCCATTTCCCGGATTGCTCGGGGAGGAGACAACTCCCTTTTACATGCAGCTCACAGGAGTGAAGATGAAGCAGCATTGATTTCTCGCGTCTCACTCGGGAACTCAAGTGATATCCACTCATCTGGTCTGGACACTGTAGAGTTAGCATCACAAAGCCTTTTCCAAGATGGAACCCATTGTCCTCATTCGGTGCATAGAGCATGTGCAGGCATGCGGGGCTGAGTCAACCATGACGTTGGAGCATCACTCACATGGTGTCCTGACCACCAACATGTTTTGCCCAATCAGCTTGAGCCTCCTCAGGGAGTCCGGAAAGCATTGCACCCACGATCAGTAGATCATGGGTGCAATGTGGGCTCTTACAGACATGTCCTCTGGCTTTCAGTCCATACCTCTGCATAGGCTTTCTGTTTGAAGCCAGAGACATGTCAATGGACTATGAGACTGCTCATCAGCACTTCTTCAGCCCAATAAAACTACAGGTCCATCTGCTGTGATGGAAGTTGGTACTTGTACTGTATGAATACACCGAAATCTGTGAATGAATGAGGCGGCTGTAAGGAAAGAGTCCTGCATGGCCTTGTTAAATTCAAAAAGTCAAGTAGATGTCTCCTGCGCTCAAATGTTGCGTAAAAACCAAAAAAACAATGGCTAAATCCTTTGGTTCTATGCTTATACTTAGCATACTCTTTTGAGTATAATGTATTTTTCAATAAATGTTTTACGATATTGCACTAGGTGGGTGTGTACTTCTCTTGTTTCTTATGATTTCAAAAAGTGACAGAGGGTGCAGGGAGAAGAACCCTCTTCAGCTGTCATGGAGGAAGCAGGATCAGGTTGAGAGGTGGCACGAGCTGGAACATGTTTCATGTTCTATCCTAAATATGGGTGGAACATGTAACATGTTACAAAGGTGAACTTATTCTTTAACTTATCAAAAAAAAATTCCTGGTACACTTTTCTGCTAAAATGCTGCACCCAACCAAGACACATTACTTGTACGACTGCAATGCCCTATAATTTCATCATGATGTAATAAATAAACGTGATTATAAGCTACAGTCTTTGTGCATACAATGTACCTCTTTATGTATGCCAGCCTACCATCGAGCATTTGTGCTACAACATTCAAGTCATTTGTTATCTCGCCATTATGTATAATGAAACAAGCCTTTATAATCTACCTGAGAACCAGAAAATCAATACAAAATCTATTTCAAAAGGCAACATTATGTTTTAAAGATAGTTTTATGTTATAGCATTTTACAATAATTCACTCTGTTTTCTGTTCTGTTCTCGGTGCTAGAATGTTATTTGTCTCCACGAATGATGTGTTTGTGCACAATAATACCTGCAACAGACATAATAATACTGTGTAAATTATCTATATATATTCCTTCATCTTAGATGGTCCCTGGATTTCAGCTTTAATGGATGAAGCTGGATTTCAGATGACAGACTGTAGCCATTGTGAATAATATACTTAGAAAGAATGTGAAACATTCTATTTCTCCAGTATGCTGCAAAGAAATAATGGACTCAATGTATGCAATCTAAAAGCTAATGTGGAGGTGTTGCCCATAGCAGGACATAGAAACTTGCATTCTTTGTATAATCTATACCTCAAAAATATCACCTAGAAGTAGTGTGTGTGTGGGGGGGGGGGGGGTTCGACTGAGCTGTGGTAAGCCATGTACACCTAACCAACAGAGTAAGGGCAACTGCACTGGAATAGACATATACAGTATATGTCACTTATGGGCCAGAAGCTTAGTGTCAGAAGTGGATGTACTGGCCTTTTGGGGAGGGAGGGGGCACAAATTAAAGCCTTCCCTAAGAATCTCTTTCACATATCACTTAAAGGATATCTAAACTCAAAAATAAATAAATGAACATATTGCAGCTGATCATTTAATTTTTTTGCAAGTACAGGAAATGACCAGTTGATCCTGCAAAAAGTTTCAGTGGATTGAACTGAGATTGCAAATAATGCAGTTTTTTACAAATATGGTAAGTAAGTGTTGTTACTCTAGGCCAGGAAATGTGTTACTGGCAGGATCATCACCAGGCTTTAAGTTTGGGTACAGTATGCTTTTGCATGTATAAAAATATACACTATATTGTCAAAAGTATTGGGATGCCTGCCTTTACAAGCACCTGAACTTTAATGGCATCCCAGTCTTAGTCTGTATGGTTTAATATTGAGTTGGCCCACCCTCTGCAGCTATAACAGCTTCAATTCTTCTGAGAATGCTTTCCACAAGGTTTAGGAGTGTGTCTATGGGACAGTTTGACTATTCTTCCAGAAGCAAATTTGTGAGGTCAGGCACTGATGTTGGACAAGAAGGCCTGGCTTGCATTCTCCACTCTAATTCATACCAAAGGTGTTCTATCGAGTTGAGGCTGGTCAAGTTCCTCCACCCCAAACTCTCTCATCCATGTCTTTATGGACCTTGCTTTGTGCACTGGTCCAAATCATTTGGTGGTGGTGGGGGGGGGGGGGTAATGGTGTGGGGTTGTTTTTCAAGGGTTGGGCTTGGCCCCTTAGTTCCAGTGAAGGGAACTCTTAAGGCATCAGCATACTAAGTCATTTTGGACAATTTCAATGCTCATGCTTTCCCTTCCTTTTCCAACATAACTGCGCACAAGTGCACAAAGCAAGGTACATAAAGACATGGATGAGCGAGTTTGGGGTGGAGGAACTTGAATGGCCTGCACAGAGTCTTGACCTCCAACCAATAGAACATCTTTGGATGAATTCGTGCGGGGACTGCAATCCAGGTATTTCCTCCAACATCAGTGCCTGACCTCACAAATGCATTTCTGGAAGAATGGTCAAACATTCCCATGGACTGTTATAGCTGCAAAGGTGGGTCAACTCAATAATGAACCCTACGGACTAAGACTGGGATGCCATTAAAGGTCATGTGTGTGCAAAGGCAGGCGTCCCAATACTTTTGAAAATATAGTGTATACCTGATCCAAAATCTGTATTATATGAGCATGTCACATATACTGTAACTATTCCACTGTCTAATCTGCAGGCATTGTCATGGTAACATGCATGATGCAAACAGTTCTAAGGCACACTTGCTTAGTGCAAGGCTGAAACATACCATTTCCATTGTCAATTTATCTATAATAGGAACGTAGTGATTAAACAATAATGATATTTGAATGGATGGGAAGATACCACCCTAAACTGCTGGTTATAATTGCTAAGGTGAAGGTTTTTCAACTTTTCTTAATAATATCATGGAAAACTGATATTCTTATAAAACGCAAAAATGTAAATGTGTCTAATTATTATTTTTTTTAAAACAATTTTTATTGAAAATTAAGAATGCAATACAGATATGTATATGAAAACAAAATACAGTAAGTGTATAATAATCCTAAAATTGACAACAATCCACATCAAGGAAGTGTACACAAAAGTCATGGACATAACAAGTGAGATTTGAGTTAAGAAGTCTCAAAATGGATTTAAATAGAGATTGGTTAGCACAGCAAAATTAGATCATAGCACCAATCCCATTCATCCCCCTGGGTTGGGGGTATGAATTTCTGGTAGATGTAAAATTAATGGCGAATCTTAAAGGTGGGACAGAGGCACAGGGCTAGAATAGGCCGGAGGACGTCAGGGAGTGGAGGTTCAATCAGATATGAGCAAGTCCTGGAATGAGCCCCTGTTCTGGGTAAACCCAGACTGGGGTGGGGAGAGTTGTCTGCAGAGCAATATGGCAGGTTAAGCGTATGCAATTTACGTTGCCTGTTCTGTAAGTGCGCACTATTCATACCAGCCGAATAGCGACCTATGATGGCAGTGAGGGGTCAATAAAAGCAGGGGAAGAGAGAGAGAGAAAAAAAAGGGGGGAGTGTAGGAGGGGGATATAGGGTAAGAGGGGGCAGGATAGGGTTAGAGTGGGGTAAGTTATACCTTATATGCTGTAAGGTGTATCTTTCTTTTGCCGAGCAGTATGAAGAGATTTAAGGGTAGTAATTAAAAGTTTTTACCAAGGAGTGCGTTTATAAGGCAGAAGGGATGAGGAAGGTGAAATCCAGATATTTATAGGTATATTATGTATATTTTGGTAGTCTTCTCTACTTGTGGCATAATTGAATGAATTCCTCAGTGGTTGTGTAGTGGATCCAACACACCCACTTTTTGTGAAATTTTGTAGGTGTGTCTTTCACAACGTGTATTAGCTCTTCCATTTCGGCAATCTTAAGAATTCGCCGCAGTCAGTCTTTGACCGTTGGGGATTGTGTAGAGTTCCTGCAAATGTCCAATTATGTGTACACACGCTATTAGTTTGTTTGGTCCTCTTTATGGATTTTCAGAGCTGAGTAATTGATCTTCCTTTGGGATTCTGGAATGTAATGTTATGGCGGTGTATGCTCATAGCTGTCATTTCATATCCAGGACCCCAATGTTCTATGTTTTATTGTATAATCATGATCTAGATATAGAATGAACTCTGCATGAAGTAAGGTAATTCTCATCAGGAAAGATGCCTAACTTGGACCTGCCAGCTGATTGAAGGCTAACTTCCTTCTGTCGATAGGTAATATGGGTGCAGACAGAAGGGTGGAAAGAGCCCTTGTTCTGTATTAGTCCCAGAAAAGTTTGTACAAGTTCAAAAACAATATGCAAGCGCTAGTGGCTGCCTTCTGTAGAGTAAGCCAGGTCTATAGGATCAAAGACGGGGGAAAGAAGAGAAAGCGCCATATAATTGGAGCATATGAATATAACTTTAATAAAAAAAAAAACAGTTTTAAAAACTCACATGATCTGTATACTTAAAAGCTCATCAGTAATCAATACTATAGCAAACATCCCATCCTGCAGGAACCGCTGTACTGGGTGATGAAACTGTCTTGCCAGACGAGGGAAGCCGAGGACGCTGGATGGTTTCCCGGGGCTGCCTCACGCTGGTTTGGAGCGCATCCGGAAATCTCTCGTAAGCATATGTGACATCAGATGGAGGAGATGAGGCATCTAGAAGGAGCAGTCTGACCAGAGCGCGTAGCCTGGCACACAGCGAGTCATCTCCTCCATCTGACGTCACATCCAATCCAGCATCCTCAGCTCCCCTCACCTGGCAAGACAGTTTTAGTATTGTATGGTATTGATTACTGCTGAGCTTTTACTTATACATATTGTGTGAGTTTTTATAATCGTTTTTTTAAAGTTATGTTCATATGCTGCACTTAGATGGCGCTTTCTCTTCTTTTCCCTGTCTAAATTCTTTCTGTAAAGGTACCCATTTATCCGGGTCATGGTTTAACTGGCAGCAGCTAGACACATTGAACTGGACTTGTTCTATAAACGTTGAAAATGTTTCACCACACATACCCAAGCAGCCTCCTCAGTTCTAATGAGTATCAGGAACATACCTCAGTATTTATAGCCACATGGATAACTCAGTCACCCTAATCCGATCACCATGGAATGTATCAAACCAAATGCTGATTGTCCAAGTGCATAAATATCACAAGCCCAATCTATGCTTCTGGGTATTGGAACGCATTTTTCAAGACTCCAGAGGCGGAGACTGGAATAGAGCCATACTTGAACAGGAACACTGATGGATTCATGAATTGAGTGAGTAATCATAAGATTGCACAATACTATTGAAGCCATGGATGTATCACAGGCGTCTGGAAACACTACAGGAGGACATTGATAATTAGCTGGATATGGGAAGGTAGAGTGGTAAGCACGAATTGGATGATCTGCAAGTGACTGTATGTAACTAACGCTGTGCTTGGCTCCCTTCTGCTTGTACTAACGCTAATACGCTTTCTGCAACATGTACTTCCACACAGGATGAGAAGGTAGAGTGGTGAGCACTTAAAGGATGTTAAGGACTAAAAGGTGACTGTACACTACTACTGCTGTGCTTAGCTCCCTCCCTCCCTGCTAATACTATCACTAATGCATTCTATCATCTGCTAAGTGCACCTCCAACTTGCTGTGATTCATCTGCCTTTGGTAAAGTGGCTTGTCTACATTTGCTACACCTCTTCTTTGCAGTAACCTACCTGACAGCTTCAATTGGGACTGTACTGTATATGGTTACTTATGAATTGCCTTTGCGATTGATGACATTAGAACATTAGCTGACTTTGGTCAGTCCTGCGACATATTGACATTAAAGAATAAATATATGCTCTTGTGAAAGCCCTCTAGGGTATGTGCCACATCCCTATTTGATAAACCAGACTCACCAGTCCGGAGTGAGTATAAAGGGAACACTGAATATGACCCCTGTAAATATAAAGGCACTTACATGTGTGGTTCCTGCAAATATTGCTGGTATATGCACACACAGAATAATCCAACTTTGCCTAACGGATACAAATTCAGAGCCAGACACTTTGCTAATTGTCGCACGCACGGGGTAGTATATCTAATGCATTGTGACTGCGGCTGCTTTTATGTTGGAAAGACTAAACTCGAGTTTTGGAAGCGAGTCTACCAACATATCAGGAGCATGCAGACCTGTGACCCCGAGCTACCACTGGGCCGACATGTCAGTTTAGTACACTCGGGAAGATTTCCCAAGCCAAAATTCCTCATTCTTGACCGCATCCATTCCAGCTCCAGAGGCGGAGACTGGAACAAACGTCTCCTGCAGATGGAGCTGAGATGGATCTATTCGTTAAAGGCTACTGAACCTCCGGGCCTTAATGAGGCAGTTTCCTTCAAACCCTTTTTGGAGGGCTTTAATTCAGGGGGGGGCATGGAGAAATAGAACGTTTAGAGAAATAGAGAGAGTTAGTTTCTCTCTCCTTTTTTCCTTCGTCCCCCCCCCCCCCCCGCTCCACTTCCTCCCTTTCTGGTTGGACCTGTATACTTGTTTATATATTGTGTTAAACTTTAGGAAGTTACATGTTTTCTTTTCTCTAATATATGCTGTTTTATTGCATTAAACAGGTATTGGAGCTTTGACCGTTGCCGGAAATGGAGTGGAATGTGATGAAATCAAATGTTCTAGTTTTACATTCATCTTTTGTCTACATGCCAATACTATAGTATTGAGCCCTTCTTTAAACACCTCAATTCATTATAATTCCACATTTGTAAAAAAAAACAATTTTATTATGTAAATACAAATTCTTTACCAATTAACTAAGTTGTCTCTCCCCAGACACACAATCTAGGTAAACGTCCTCTCTATCAGTCAGCCCGGTGTAACGTTAAAAATCCATACCCCGTGAAGAAACCATACCCTCGTCACTTCCTGTCTGAAACAGCTGAGCAGCGCAGCAGTGCGCATGCTCAGAGCCCCGGATACGCAATTGAACATGAAAGAATTTGAGAAGTGCGCATGCTCGGTGGGCATGAAATTATCATGGCACTGTATCTAATGTTATACTTGCGGCGGGTACATCAAAACACTTCGGCTGCAACATCAATCATCTCCTCTGCTATCGCTGTAACTTCCCTCATCTCCGGTAATAAATATAAAAGCGGCGGCGGGTGTATGAGATGTAAATGACGGCGATCGCGGCTCCGTGATCCGCTTTTATATTTATTACCGGAGATGAGGGAAGTGACAGGGGAAAGAGCGGAGATGATTTATGTTGCAGAGGAGCTGTTTTAATGTAAGCCGCAAGTTTAACTACCGTGAGAAATCCATACCCTCCGTAGGTGCACCGGAAGTGACGAGGGTATGGTTTTCTCACGGGTATGGTTTTTTCACGGAACACCGGCAGAGAAGGCGCCATCTACTGGGCGCCGTGAAGGTTGCGCAGGTTTTTTCCTGCTGACAGCTCTCCGAGCTGTCCACCTCGCTTCCTACTCTTGCCCCGCCCGCGTGTGACGCGGTCAGGGCATAACTTCCCTGCCGGTGGAACGTAGGTAGCCGGCCACGCCCCCATGGCGTCACACGCTATTGGGGGTGTCGCTAATGGGGGTGGGCTTGGCACCTGCGATCCAGGGAGCCCAGGGCACATACCAGCTGAAACAACCCATGCAATTAAGTGCACCTGCACAGACAGTACTTAACCAAGCTCCCAACGGCGGCTAGTTGCACAGCCTGCCGTTGGAAGCCCAGGAACACATGCTTCTCACATCTCTTTTGCTGTGCATGCCAAAATGAGGTAAGGGATTTTTCCTCTAATCCTCGGTCTAATTGTCCCAGGATATAATGCAGTGTTGGGGTCTCTGTCTATACAGATACCTCGCTTGATTTTCTGCTGTTTATATTTACATTGAGCTGCACACTATCAAACAAGGATTTTATCCCCAAAAGCATTATATACTCCCCTTTATAATCCTGTCGTATTCAGCAGCGCTGCTTATATTAAGAGTCCCTATAGGGGTACTACACAATTAGATCTCTTTCTTTGATCATATATAAGATATAGACTTGATTTTTTTGATCCTACTACCCACAATGCCCCATAGCTGACTGGGAGTTTTTGACACAGTCATGGACAAAAACATTTTCAATTGCTTTAGGTAGAAAAAGCATGTCCCTAATCTTTTCTATTTTGTCTATTTTTTCTATTTTCTGTTTTCTTATTGCAGTCCTTACATGGTGTTGTTTTAAGCTGGTCTGTTGTAGCCAATTGGACTCCAGCTGGTCCAAATATAGAGGACATATTACCTATTAATCACACTGGTAATATTGATCTGTATGGGTTCCACTCTATAACCACACAGCTCCGGCCAGGCTCCAATCCATCCTGTTTTTATCAAAGCAAGCATCTATTACCTGTGTACAGTCAACCATGTAAGTCAAATGTTCTTCTTTTTTATGATCATTTGCCACACTATATTATTATTGTATTTTATGAATATAGACAAAAACTAAGATGGAGTATTGTCATTACATATATTCTCTAAATACCAACAGAAAACCATCCAGAGTCATCCCTGATGAAGAGGCTGTGACCTTGAAACGCGTCGGGCATCTTCTTTGGATTGGATGGTTGAGTCTGACACTTTGCACATGTTTATGCTTGCTTACATTTTAATGTGAAGACATTTTTTGTATATTTTTTTGTATATTGTGTTTAATAAAGTTTCAGTATTTTAATATACATTTTTGTCAACAAATAATTTTGCATTGTGCCTTTAAAGTCCCACCTCAGGGGAAACCACAATTTTTGGTTTATTGACATTAAAGGAGCACTATCATACCTTTAGACTGCGCAAAGGAACTCATATAGGCCTCAAATGGATTGCTTTATTTCAGTACAAACGATAAAAATCTGTTTATCATCGAAATCACCTATTGCCTTTTAAAATGAGATAGCCATACAATCAGTGTCACTTATTCATTCCCTCAGGACACAAATTCCCAATTCAGACTATGAGTACATTGACTGACACTGAATCGCTGGACAAATTAATATTCTGCTGAGTTAGGAGTGATAACTGGCTCCATCATATTATTTTCCCTCCGGGATTGTTTTTAACAATGTCTTGAGTTATGTGTTTTGTCATATGTTACTGGAAGGTGTGTTACCCACATGGAATATATTTTTATATTTTATGTTTAATAAATATTGACTTTTGTACTTCAAAAGACTTGGCTTGGTCTACTTATAGCCTACTTTATACAGCCTGTACTATATAGCTGCATACCACCTTTTATTTTCCTAGCTCAATCATAGGCTAGTACCACACCCATTTGGTGAGTCAACATGTACGTTATTCCCTCATGACTAAGTGGTCATCCACTTAGTATATACCTTTCCTTTTTTTTATCTCTTTACCCTAACTGAGGAATACAAAAAAAACTAACTGAGACATGAACTTTATAATACTGAATACATATAGTATTGTAAGACTTAAATCTAGTTCCCATACTACGAAGTTCCATTTCCAACCTTTACATTTAAACACCAGATAAATCTTTCAAAAACCTGACTTTACGTCATAACTTTCTTGGAAAAACCCAATAGGCATACCTAACAAACCAGAGGTATGCCAATAATAAAATAATTACTTTTAATGTTTGTAATAGTACATTGTAAAATTGCATATTTACTTTGACAATTTTACAAATTCTATATGTGACATTGTATCCATGTAAAACCCGTTCCTAACACTATATGTACTAATGTATGTGTTATTATCCCTTCTAGTTTTTTTTTTTTTTTTTGTTTTTGTTTACTCTTTCTTTTCCTTTTGACTTATACCATATTATAATATGGTATAAGTCAAAAGGAAAAGAAAGAGTAAACAAAAACAAAAAAAACTAGAAGGGATAATAACACATACATTAGTACATATAGTGTTAGGAACAGGTTTTACATGGATACAATGTCACATATAGAATTTGTAAAATTGTCAAAGTAAAATATGCAATTTTACAATGTACTATTACAAACATTAAAAGTAATTATTTTATTATTGGCATACCTTTGGTTTGTCTTGTATGTATTCTACCTAACTTTCAATAAATGCTTATTAAGAAAATAAATAATTTTTATGTTTTGTAGACATTGGCTAGTTTCAGGACAGTATGTGAGCACTTGGATAGGCAGCATATAGTGTGGGCTTTTTGCTTCATATCCACTGCCAACAGCACCATTGGGGTCTGCAGCTTCTCCCTGTTGTGTATTGGCTGTGGGAAAAGTACCACACGTTTGGGTACCACACGCATGAAAAAATGCATGTCTTTTCACTACAGACCTCAGTGGAAACCATACCTCAATAAGATGCACTCCTCCTCAAGAGTACATAGGTGTCTCTTTCTATTAGAATGCTGCTAACATTTTCCTCCACTTCCGAAAGGGCACATAGCAGTCACTTTCTTTTAGAGTGCTGCTAATGCACCCTATTTCTCTTCTCCTTCCTCAAGGACCTTTTTTTTTTTTTATTAAGGCAGCTAATGTACTGTTTTCCTACTCCTCCTTCTCTAGTGGGTATAACAGCCATTCTTGGTGGGCTGCTAATATGCCCTTTATCTCCACATTAGGGTGCTGGCAGTGAGAAGCAGGGTTGCGATTCTGGCTTGGAGGATGAGGAGTGTTGTGATGTTGGAAGTAAGAATTCTCTAAATATCAAATAGCAGCAAAAATACAAGAGGCTGCCTGTCTTTTCACAATGCAGGGGGGGGGGGGGGAGGGAAACAAAATAGGCATAGGCAGCCAGGTGCTGGGCTACAGCAATAGGGAGAAGGAGACATTACCTTTTATTCTCCCTCTACTGAGATACTGATGTATGCTGCACCATTCTCCTCCAGCCGGCAGGGAATATTTAAAGCCAAGCAAGTCCACAGACTTCTGGGGGCCTGCTCCGAGATCCGAGCCTGAGACTGGGACTGGGGGTGAGGATACCTGGGGGCAGTGCAGTGGGCCCACTTGCACTGCTGCCACAGGGAGATTGGAGTGTCCACTCACCTTCTGCTTCCCACCATTGATCACCTGAGGCTTTTGGGGAGAGACCAAGGGGGCCCCCCTTCTACAGAAAGAGGTCACAGCAGCATCCCCGGAGCTGGTGAGAGGGCTATTTTACCATTTTTGTTACTGCTAGCAGGGAATGAGCCAATAAGAGCATGACAACAAATGTATCCAATCCATACTGGACCCATACTGCAGTTTTATTCCAAACCTAGACTGCACCTTTACCAACTTTATACTGCATTATACCGAACCATCACCACATCTCAGCCCCATCTACCTTGCACCTTAGCCAAGACTATACGTATCTTTACTGTACCTACACAGCATGCAGGTTAACTGGGACAGTCATTCCAGTTAATGGGCCCCAACAATAGCCAGCAGAAGAACATCTCAAAGGATTGCTCCTCCCATAATAATTATTCTGCAAGCCTCCTTTGTTCCCCTGCTTCTTCTGCTACCACCCTCCTTTTATTTTGGACAGTGAATACCTAGTCAGTCTAGGACTAGCATTGCCACAATTAATGTGCTTTGGCAGTATGGTTCCAGCACTCAGTAGATTAAACTTCACTACTGCTCACTGCTGCACAGCTCTGAAAACTGATCTTGATGCCAAATGTCATCCTATGCCTAGTCTGTACTGTTGAGCACTTTGTATGCTAAATTGCGTTATTTCCATTGTTAATCCATATCATGCTTGCCTAGTTTCCAGCCATATTGGGTGACAAATATTAGGTTTGCCTTTACTACCTGATTTGGTGCTTCTTTTCTTTGATATAGCACTACTATTGGGTATTTAGTATTACTTTCAGTGAATTTCTGTAATATTGTATGTTTTTACATTCAACCTAGTGTGTCAAAGGGGCTAAGGTCCATGCAAAGAACAGAGGATCCATCCTTCCCAGTGGCTCCTAGGGGGTAACGCTACACTTGAAATTCTACAGCTATAGGCTTTCTGCCCATCCTAAAATCTTCTTTCAAAATGACATATATTAGAAAGGCAGTCTTGATAGAATAGGTCATCAAATCTCATAGATCCTAGCTTGTATATTTTGCATTTGTGTATGTTATATACAATTATTTTACATTATATTAT
The DNA here is from genome assembly GCF_965119305.1 of Pelophylax lessonae. Classification (NCBI taxonomy): domain Eukaryota; kingdom Metazoa; phylum Chordata; class Amphibia; order Anura; family Ranidae; genus Pelophylax; species Pelophylax lessonae. The sequence continues at coordinate 67,193,949 of NC_138775.1, forward strand.
TGGCAAAGTAAAAAAGGGCAAGGATAGCAATACCAACTTGGTACTACCTTTAAAAAATAAGATGGTCCTAGACCCAAACCTAATCCCAATGCAGAGATAAAAAAAGGCTGCACTACCCAGGTGGACGGGTAGGTAGCAGCAAATGGAGAGGAGAAATTCTTTAACCTCACCAGTGGTAAATGGGGCAGGAGGCAGTGAAGTGACTGATACAGTTGTCTTTCTTGTGGTGATCACAAGTGGATCAAAGCGCATGAATATTTTCTGGTTTGTTACTTCCTTGCCTGACAAATATGAAGAGTTTGATGAGAATGCAACCTCCAGTGCTTGTGGAAGAATCACCTTTTTGTTGTGGAAAAGGAAAGAAAAAAATTATATGTGTTTAGGCAGTTACTGAATAACTCCCACTTTTGTGAATGCTTTTTAAATAGTTATATAATTTTCTGTCTTGTTCTGTAAGGGCCCTTTCACAAGGGCTGTCCAATCAGGTCTGACTGTCAGTTTTTCAGGCGGACCTGATTGGACCCTCCATTCACCCTAATGAAGCAGCAGATGTCAGCGGTGACATGTCTGCTTATATCTGCCGCTATCCGATCTGATCCTGCTCGCAAAAAATAGACAGATGGTGGTTCTATTTTCTATCCATTTGGCGGATCAGATATGATCATGACAGGCGGTCTGTTTTCACCTGATCTCCCCATAGAGGAGAGCAGGACCATGTCCATCTCCGCTCTACACAGTGACAAAAGTGCTCCGCCGATTCCCACTGAGCAAGCGGATCCTGCAAAATCGAGGCGCCTGTTTAAAAGGGGCCTAAGTCATACTGACTATTTTTATTCACTTATTAGTAATTGTATGAAAAGTTGTAAAATGTAACAAATAAAATATAGATAGATAGATAGATAGATAGATAGATAGATAGATAGATAGATAGATAGATAGATAGATAGATAGATAGATAGATAGATAGATAGATAGATAGATAGATAGATAGATAGATAGATAGATAGATAGATAGATAGATAGATAGATAGATAGATAGATAGATAGATAGATAGATAGATAGATATAGCAGTGTAATATTCGAAAATTAGCCAGCAGCAGGGTTTTGTTTTGTTTTTTAAATCAGGGATAACAGGCCTAACTAGTGAATGCCTACATTTTATTTTATTTATGGGGATAGGAAGTACAGTGAATGTAAGTGTTGTAATGTAAGGTAGTTTAAAGTAGTAGTAATCATTCAGGATAAAAAAAAGCTCTCCCTGCAATGTAATGCCATAATGTACTAGTATGCAATGCATACTAGCACATCATGAAAGACTTACCTTGAAACTAGGCTAAAAAAGCCTAAAAAATATGTTTCTGTGCTGCTCAAGATGCATGCGTCGCTCAGGAATTTTCTTGGGTCTTTTGTTTTTCCTTTTTTTTTTAAGAAAAGGCCTTTAAAGTAATTACAGCCATTAACAATAAGGAAATATCCCCTGTGAAAATACACATTGAGCTGGTTATCAGTGAAATGCATGTGGAAAGGGACAGGTTGCGAAAAACATCAATTGCAGCCAACAAAAATAAGAAAATATCCCCTGTGAATAAGCACATGTAGCTGGTTAGCAGTGAAGTGTATTTGCACTGGAACTGTTTGGGAAAAAAACTGCAGCCAGCAATAATTAGGAAGTATACCCTGTGAAAAAAGCCGCCCGCCTTAACTGTCTGTCGCTGTCCAGGATGCTTGGCCTAAACCCAAAGCTCACCCCAACTGGCACCAAAAAGGAAACCCAAAGTATTAATGTCCGCTGCATGGGCCATGAAATGCTGTAAACACAATGCTTCCCAGGGGCTGATTGGCAACTTTAGGCCCAGAAAGCAAGTACAAACCAGAGGCCCATGGTGCAGCGACTCGGCCCCCCTCCCACTCTCCCTCTTCTGGCATTCTCCGGACCCCCATTCCAGGCTGATGCTCTGCTTCAGGTACTCTCTACCCACTTGCCAAATCCGGGTTCCCAACGTGTCCAGCAAGGGGCATTTGAGGGGAGCTGGGAAAGCTTATTCGGGGCTGGACGGGGGGAGCAGAGTGTCCAGTGGGGCATGGAACTGGCCTCTGCTCAGACACAGTTTACACCATCCATGTTGGGGGGAAGCCTGCGCTCTGTCCTTGTTTTCATCCCGCACTCAGCGGTGGGGACAAGGTCAGCGGTGGGGACTTTTTACTTCTCTTCACAAGAAATATTTTAGGCATGTCTGTGGCAGAAGGGGTGCGGCCTTTTTACAGGGCATCAGGGTGGCTCGGGGGGCAATTGCCCCCCTGCCTCCTGGCCCAGTCCTCCCCTGATGCTTTCTGTTTGCTACACTGACAACCTTCATTGAGGAACAGGAGGAAGAAGCATGTGCTGTTGTCCAGAGAGAATAAAACAGGGAAAATATTGTATTACTTGTAGAAAATATCACTAACTACAGACTTCTGGTAAGAGGAACATGCAGATATGGAAACGTGAACTTCTTACATGCATACTTTCATTATCTGGATTATAATGATCCTTTAAAGTTGTATATAAACGAATACAAAAAGCAGCGTGCTGCAGGTGGTCTACATTTACATATTTATTATCACAAGCCGAAAGCTTCCGCCCATTATTTGAGAGTAATGGGAGCTGTTTAATATAAGAGTTTGGAAAGTTCACTGATTTCTTTAATGCAGTAAAACTGTCACATTCCGAGGCAAAAACAATACAACAGATGTTAGATGGGTATTGGTTACATTAATGTTTCATATAATATAAGCCTGATTGTCTTTGTTACTTCTCGCCCTCGTCTGACATTATTCTGCTGCAAATCACAAAACATTTATTGTAGATTATATTGTGAAGTGACATCTAAAATGTCATCTGGAATATTAGAATAGAATCTGTAGAGCTCATATCTTATTTTCAGTGTGAATTGACTGCCAGTTCCTAAAGATTTAAATATAAATTATGCAAAGCTCTACCTTAAAGAGCATGAGAACCTCCTTAAAGAACATAATTTATGTTTGATCATTTTGATAGCATCCCTTAGTAGTGTACTTAAAGAAAGTGAAGTGTTTCTAGACAACCAAAGAAAGGTCAGTTTAAAACATATGTCTAGCTAAAAATGTGTTATCTACTTTTTGATAGTGGGAGAAAGGTTAGAACTTCTGATGGATTTTTACTGCTACCCAGGAATTCTTGAAAGAAATTTTGTCTCATTTTCTGTCCTGATGTCAGCAGTTTAATGGACAGGAAGTTAGAGAAAACTCTAAACAGCAACATTAACAGAAACAAAAATGGTCCTCTTAGTAGAATACGTGAAGGCTACAACCCTGTCAGACTTAGGCCCCTTTCACACGGGGCTTATCTGCTCAGCGGACTCCGCTAGCTCAGCGGTGATTGCTCTGTTGATCCCCGCTGAGCAGGCGGATGACAGGTTCGTCTCTGCTCACTGTGCAGAGACGGACCTGTCAGAGTCTCACTCTTCTCTATGGGGAGATCAGATGAAAATGGACAGCATGTCCATTTTCATCCAATCTCATCCGATCCGACCCGCTGACATCCACCTCTCCATAGAGGAGAATGAGTGGCCCAATCAGGTCTGCCTGAATAATGGACAGATGGACCTGATCGGTCTGATTGTGTGAAAGGGGCTCCTATACTTCTGTTATTGTCCCTGTTGCAGATTTTTACCTTGCTTCCTGTCTGGTTATGCTGTTGTCAGAAGGTGAGGGTAATATCTCTAATGGACATACAACTTGACCCTTCCCCCTCCACAAAGTTCTAAACCACAAAGTGAGGGTAATATCTATAATGGACATACAGCTTGACCCTTTCCCCTCCACAAATTTCTAAACCACAGAGGACAGGAAAGATCTGCTGCTCACTTGACCACTGTGATTGGTGAATAATAAGATAATGAAAGTCACAGTGGTCACATGATTATGAATTGGTCCTACCAGCTACTGATCATTAGTGGGCACCAAGATCTGATTTTCATTATTTGCTTGCGGGGACAAAGAGCTGTCTTTCATAAACATTGACACCCAGTTATGCATATTTAAGGTCCACATTAAAGTCCACTTTTTTGCCCATATGTGTTAGGCAGTCGTAAAGTTGTTAAGGGCAAGGCGAATAAAGTGATCACTGATGAAGTCATTTTGGTGGTCTCTACTCCTAATCAGAACATTTCAGTGCATAACATTAGGCAATGTTGTAAAGCCAATTTGACTTAAGCCTCGTATACATGATCAGATTATCGGACTCATTTTCGTCTGTTGTTTGTTGCATGTTAGTCTCATATCGAAAGTGAAGAGGTTACTCAACATACAAAAATTCTCTGCGACATAATTCTACTTCAGAAGTGATGTCATGTGTTGAATTGTTTTGTATGTATTCTTTAGTTTCCGAGCATGTCTTGCTCTTACGATTTTTTTTTGTACAAAAACTGTACTAATGAAATTTAAATTGGACGTTGTGTTCACATACGATAAAAATGTTATAGCCTGCACATTCAGCTTTTGTCGTCCGAAAATTTGTAATTGGCTGTCGAAAGCACTATACTAACGATCCGAAAATCAGAAGATTGTTCGTCGGACAAAATTTTACTTCCGATTTTCTTATCGTGTGTATGGGCCTTTACCATACTTACCCCTCCTTTCCTAGTCTAAATGCCTATGTCCAGGAGATTGGAGAAGGCAAGTCCAAACACTGACTGCAGTGCTATTAAAAATACATTGAAGTATTTTTTTAATAATAAAGAACTGTATTAAATGGATCTTTAATATTTACGTATGCTTGCGAAAAAAGGAAACATGGACTTTGCAGGCACTGGGTATCATAAAATTACATACTTTATTTTACAATGCATTTAAAAACATAAAAAAACGAGAAAAAAAGCATACGACAGTCATATCCCATATGAGGGCAATATGAGATACAGGATTAGTAGGAAAATAATTTACATTGGTGGTAATAATACACATTAATACAGTCACAATAATATGCCAGTAGTAATGATACTTCACATCGGGACGATCATGGCCACAGGTGACAGGGAACGGTATTGTCGTCCCGGGGTGATCGGACAATGTGTGTTAGCAGTAGATCATACAGTATCATTGAACCATATTGCTCGACATGTTTCGCCTTATGCTTCCTCTCGGAGCTAATGGATTAATATTCTGTAGAGTTCAGTAGGCAGTGATGGTACAAGTAAAAGGTATACATAACAAGTATCTGTATTCACAAATGCCTGGTAAGGCCAGAGGGATATCCCTTAACATACACCCGATCCCACAGCATACATCCTCCCTGGAGATAACAGATACTTGTTATGTGTATGAGTATTTTACTCTTTACAAGTATGCTCTATTGGCACATCAATTGAGGTGTCTTATACCAACTTGTGTTGATTTTTAACACCGGGTTGCGTGTTTACCTATACAGCCACCCAAGTGACAAATCTGATCCTTCATATATACTTCCTGTCGGGTATTTGTTATACCTTTTACTTGTACCATCACTGCCTACTGAACTCTACAGAATATTGATCCATTAGCTCCGAGAGGAAGCATAAGGTGAAACATGTCGAGCAATATGGTTCAACGGTATTGTATGATCTACTGCTAACACACATCGTTCAATCTCCCCGGGACGACAATACCGTTCCCTGTCACTTGTGGCCATGATCGTCCCGATGTGAAGTATCAATACTACTGGCATATTATTGTGACTGTATTAATGTGTATTATTACCACCAATGTAAATTATTTTCCTACTAATCCTGTATCTCATATTCCCCTCATATGGGATATGACTGTTGTATGCTTTTTTTTCTCGTTTTTTGATGTTTTTTTAACCAATTAACCCCCGGAATATTTTACCCCCTTCCTGACCAGGGCCTATTTTGCGATTCGGCATTTGGGTGCGCGGTCGTGCGACGCTGTACCCAAATGAAATTGAGGTCCTTTTTTTCCCACAAACAGAGCTTTCTTTTGGCGGTATTTGATCACCTGTGCGATTTTTTGATCATGCGCTATAAACAAAAAAAGAGCATCAATTTTGCAAAAATAACAATATTTTTCACATTTTTTTATATGAAATTCCCCCCCAAAAAAATGTAAAAATCAAAATTTTTTTACATTTTCAGCCAATTTGTTTTATGCTACATATGTTTGGTAAAAAAAAATCACAAAAAGCGTATTTTGATTGGTTTGCGCAAAAGTTATCGCGTTTACTAACAAAGGGAAAGATTTTTGTCATTTCTGTTTTTTTTTTAACGCGTAATGGCGGCGATCTGCGATTTTTTTTTGCAGTACTGCGACATTGCGGCGGACAGATCGGACCCTTGACTAATATTTTTTACACTTTTGGGGTTACCAGTGACATTTCTACAGTAATCAGTGCTATACATATGCACTGTTACTGTAAAATTACACTGGCAGTGAAGTGATTAACTTTTTTTGAGAGGGAGGGGTTATGTGTGTCCCTAGGGGCGTGATTCTAACTGTGATCGGCTGTGACTTGAGGTGTAGGAACAGTGATCAACGGTCCTACATAGTAGAACCGTGTGATCACTGTTTCTACACAGGGGAGAATGACAGGCGGCTTGTTTACATCAGCCGCCTGCCTTTCTCCCTCTGCACCGACGATCGCCGAGTGACCAGCGGACATCAAGTCCGCCGGTCACACGCGCGGGGGGGTCCGTGACCGTGCGGGATCCGGGGCGCGCGCTCGCTCCCTAGACCCTCACAGGCTAGGGGCTGACTGCCGATGTAAATAGTCGTGCGGCAGTCAGCAAGTGGTTAATGCATTGTAAAATAAAGTATGTGATTTTATGATACCCAGTGCCTGCAAAGTCCATGTTTCCTTTTTTTGCAATTTTTGACACAATTTAGGATGTGGCACTTATTACCTTACCCATACGCCCAGTACACCGTTATCTGGGAGCGTATTTTCCAACTTCTCATTTACCTATACTTGAAATAAGCATGACAGCCAAACACAACCTTTTTTAAAGGGGGAAGTTTGCAAAGACAGGCCATATTTTTCTTCTCAGTAAAGGTTTGCTTTTAAAGATGATTCCATGGATTATAATTATAGTTTTACTGTTCGACCAGATTATCCTACCCTAAGTGGCAATAGTGTTTATGTAAAATGTTAAAACATCCTGCTTTAATTAAGCCAGGGGTTTCCTTTAATTAAAAATACTTTAAAAAAATTGAAATGTTCTTTCATATTACAACTTCAAAGGCATTTTTAAACCAGCAAATACATTTAGAAAATGTTCTGAGAAGTGTGACACTTCAAACAAATGTGAAGCTAAAATTGATACTGGCTTGTGGTGGCTAACCATAGATTCACACTTCTCACATCTATATGGAGAGTTTGCAATCAGGTGACAATTTTGTCAGCTAGCTAGCCTGTCTATACTTGAGATAATGGAGTGCTGAAATACTCAGAACGACCAATTTTAGACCAGACTTGCTGTCAGATATCTGCCTCTAGACATCTTTACTTGAGTGCTCTGTAATGGCTCAGTTAGAAAAAGCTGATCTAACAGAGGTAATCACAAAATTTCTTCAACACTCTGCCCAGCAAACAAACAGACCTGAAACCTCTGTGCAAAATAGAATAAAAAACTCAAAACTTTTCTAATCAAACAAAATTTAATATACCAATGAGGTGTATAAAATGAATTAGTTTTTATGATTTAACGTTTTTAACCACTTAAGGAACAGAAGGGTATACCCCTTAATGACCATTTTTTGTGATACGGCACTGTGTTATTTTAACTGACAATTGCGCAGTCGCGACACTGTAGCCAAATAAAATTTATGTCCTTTTTTTTTTTTTCTTCACACAAATAGAGCTTTCTTTTGGTGGTATTTGATGACCTCTGCGGTTTTTATCTTTTGCTCTATAAACAAAAAAAGAGTGACAATTCTAAATATATATATATATATATATATATATATATATATATATATATATATAGGTATATATATATATATATTTTTTACTTTCTGCTATAAAACATATCCAATAAAAAAAATTAAAAAATCAATGTTTTTCATCAGTTTAGGCCAATATTTTGATAAAAAAAAAAAAAATAAGTGTATAGTGATTGATTTGCACAAAAGTTTTTGCGTCTACAAACTAGGGGATAGATTTTTGTAATTTTTATTTATTATATTTTTTTTTTACTAGTAATGGTGACAATCAGCAATTTTTAGCAGGACTGCGACATTGGGGTGGACAGATTTGACACCTAACTGACACTTTTGAGGGGACCAGTGACATTACTACAGTAATCAGTGCTAAAAATATGCACTGTTAGTGTACTAATGACACTGGCAAGTGGAAAAGGGGGGAGAGGACGGGACTTTAAATGAGACGCATGGTGGGATTGACCGTGCGACTCCATCCCTAAATTCATTTAGAAAATATAGAGGGTTTGGGACTTTGCATGAGAGACATGACCATGTCCAACCTTGTCATGGTCATGTCTCTCATGCAAAGTCCCAAACCCTCTATATTTTCTAAATGACACTGGCAAGGAACAGGGTTAACACTAGGGGTGATCAAAGGGTTAAGTGTGCTCCTAGGGAGTGCTTTCTAACTGTGTGGGAAATGTACTCAATAGATGAACACAGAGACCTGTGTTCCTAAATAGGAGGAACACAGGATCCCTGTGTTCATCTGTGACAGAACAGCGGTCTGCCTTGTTTACATAGGCAGACCGCCATTCTGTCTCCATGGGGATTGATCGTGGGTGGCCGACGGACATCACGTCCACCGGACCTGCTAAATTGGCTCCCCCTCTGGCCAATCGGCGCACGCGCTCCTACTGTTTATTACACAAAGCAACATACAAGTACGTTGTTTTGCATAAAAGAGCCGACCTGCCGCAGTAAAACAATGGTGGCTGGTCGGTAAGTGGTTAATAATGGATCAACTCTCACCCTTGTAATATGTGCTGGGGGTTGAGTTGTGTACAGTCAGGTCCATAAATATTGGGACATCGACACAATTCTAATCTTTTTGGCGCTATACACCACCACAATGAAACAAATAAGTTGTGCTTCAACTGCAGACTTTCAGCTTTAATTTGAGGGTATTTACATCCAAATCAGATGAACGGTGTAGGAATAACAACAGTTTGTATATGTGCCTCACACTTTTTAAGGGACCAAAAGTAATGGGACAGATTAACAATCATAAATCAAACTTTCACTTTTTAATACTTGGTTGCAAATCCTTTGCAGTCAATTACAGCCTGAAGTCTGGAATGCATAGACATCACCAGACGCTGGGTTTCATCCCTGGTGATGCTTTGCCAGGTATCTACTTCAACTGTCTTCTGTTCCTGCTTGTTCTTAGGGCATTTTCCCTTCAGTTTTGTCTTCAGCAAGTGAAATGCATGCTCAATCGGTATCAGGTCAGGTGACTGACATTCCACTTTTTTACCTTAAAAAACTCTTTGGTTGCTTTCGCAGTATACTTCGGATCATTGTCCATCTGCACTGTGAAGCGCCGTCCAATGAGTTCTGAAGCATTTGGCTGAATATGAGCAGATAATATTGCCTGAAACACTTCAGAATTCATCCTGCTGCATTTGTCAGCAGTCACATCATCAATAAATACAAGAGAACCAGTTCCATTGGCAGCCATACATGCCCACGCCATGACACTACCACGACCATGCTTCACTGATGAGGTGGTTTTCTTTGGATCATGAGCAGTTTCTTTCCTTCTCCATACTCTTCTCTTCCCATCACTCTGGTACAAGTTGATCTTGGTCTCATCTGTCCATAGGATGTTGTTCCAGAACTGTGAAGGCTTTTTTAGATGTTGTTTGGCAAACTCTAATCTGGCCTTCCTGTTTTTTAGGCTCACCAATGGTTTACATCTTGTGGTGAACACTTTGTATTCACTCTGGTGAAGTCTTCTCTTAATTGTTGACTTTGACACACATACACCTACCTCCTGGAGAGTGTTCTTGATCTGGCCAACTGTTGTGAAGGGTGTTTTCTTCACCAGGGAAAGAATTATTCGCTCATCCACCACAGTTGTTTTCCGTGGTCTTCCAGGTGTTTTGGTGTTGCTGAGCTCACCGGTGCATTCTTTTTTTTTAAGGATGTTGCAACAAGTTTATTTGGCCACACCTAATGTTTTTGCTGTCCCTCTGATGGGGTTGTTTTGGCTTGCTTCACTGATAGTGACAGCTCTTTGGATCTCACATTGAGAGTTGACAGCAACAGATTTCAAATGCAATTAGCACACTTGAAATTAAATCTGGACCTATTTTCTGTTCCTCGTAAATGGGATAATGAGGGAATAACACACACCTTGCCATGGAACAGCTGAGCAGACAATTGTCCCATTACTTTTGGTCCCTTAAAAAGTGGAAGGCACATATACAAACTGTTGTAATTCCTACACCTTTCACCTGATTTTGATGTAAATACCCTCAAATGAAAGCTGAAAGTCCGCAGTTAAAGCACATCTTGTTTGTTTCAATTTAAATACATTGTGGTGGTGTATAGAGCCAAAAAGATTAGAATTGTGTCGATGTCCCAATATTTATGGACCTGACTGTATGTTCCCAGTGTAGTAGAAATGGTCGATGGGAAACTGTGGTGGGCAGCTGAGGTTGCAAAATATTCTTAACGGTTGGGCAGAAGACTCAGAAGTGGACCAACGCAACGAGGAGAAAGGTACAGTGACAATCTACTGGTAGTCCAAGCAAGGGGCTGCCATCTACACAGTTGGCAGCCCCTTGCTTGAACCAACAATAGATTTTTATTGTACCTTTCTCCTCACTGGGAGGATTATCTAACTAAAGAGGTGATTCGGTGCAAAAGACTTCTGAGTCATGCCATCATGTCAAAGTGTAACGGTGAGTATGGAACCTGTAGCCACTGATCTGATCAAGTAACCCCAATACTTCCAGCTATGGGGGAACTGAAAAACAAAGTCATTGTCAACTGTTTTTCCAAGCTCTTGTCCCCTCCTTGCCTAAATCTATTGATGACTCTTTCCTTTAGGAATGACTTCACTTCATAATGGGTCAGTGTCTCATTAAATTATAACTAAAGTTTAAAAATAAAACAATTGTAAACATGCATTGACTTTATTGCTGAAGATTTCACAATAGCCTGTAGAATGTACACAGAGCTGCTCATGCACAGCTCAGTTTACATTCTGTGTGCCGGGATGACTGCACTCCTGCACATGCGTAGGAGCGATGCCATCCCACACTTACCAATCAAAATGGCTGAAGACTGGCAGCCAGAAGAAGCCAGAGAGAAGATGCTGGCAAAAGTGAGTGACTTTGTGGACATTAGACCACTGAATCTAAAGTAAGCATTTTTACCTTTTATTTCACTTTAAATTGGTAGGTTTAGTTCCACTTTAAGTTGTCAAGGGAGGACAAAGATGATGGCTCTGGAGCTTCCATCTTTAAAAACCAAGTAGCAGTTCAAACATTTATTTTATAGTAGGTTATCTGCATTTACATTGTTTCCTAGTTATATAAACTATCAGAAAATATAGAAATCCTAAAACAATCAGAAAACTTCTGTAGAAATCAATGACATTTGCCATTTTTGACTTTACATTTCTAATAATAATAGTGCTTTAAAAAAGTGGAAACACTCTATTCCTTTCTAGGAGCTTTTTGCTTGTTTTTATTTTATTTTTTTCAATGACAGGGTTGCTTTAAGAAGGATTGTAGGTACTAGTTACACATAGGATTTATACATTTATAAAAGCAGTTATACATAAGATTTATACGTTTATAAAAATATTACCTTGAATATTTACATCAGTTCAAATTTGGATTTCACCATTGCCTATTTTTCTTTTATACGGTTAGGAAATGTATTATCATCATGGATCATTACAAAAATCATATTCAGAAGATGTTTTACAGACTATATACCTTTTTGTTACATTTATATTTTTATGAAACAGCATTTTTTTTAGTACACTTCTGGTATCGGTTACGAGGATCAACTAATCTCAGAGGGATTTTACAACTAAAAAAGCTATTGTTTAACATGAACAACTGAGAAATGCGCACAGACCTTTACCAATTCCTTACAGATGGCAACATTGATCCATCCTAAATGGGGCTGTAGTACCAAATCATTGCCATCATTACTTTACTTGAAGCCAAGGGCTCTATGAGATTTTTGATGAAGAACAACAATCTCACACAAGGTTGCAGAGGGGTCGCTGAGATGAAGATTACCAATTGATCAGTGTTAATGGACCGTAGTAACAATAAACAACAAAAGGCTATGCAAAGATATTGCAGCTTATAACGCTCCGGGGAACAGAACAATTCCCACTACAAACTAACAAATAGGTCAGACAAGTGGAAAAAACAAGAGCACTGATTTTTAAGGAGGCTCTGAAAGCAGAGAACAGAGAACATTGCAAAAGGCTGTATGCAAATATTGAGTATATAACTTGGGCAGAAGATAAAGCATCTAAACCAAAGAACAAAATGTATTATACCGCAGCTTACCAGAAGTGGTGGCCACATAGGTTTCCGTTTTTTTCTGGCTCAAACAGAGTGATATCTATTGATCCTGAAATCCAATGTCCTTGTAACTTCCTGTGTACTAAACTAAATTCTCAATGTTATCAATTTTCCCAGCTATCTTCTTTGAACTATACAACCCCTCTTCCCTATGTAAAAAAGATGAGGAGAAGGGAGGTGTTTGCATCAAAATCAGGTGAGCAGCCCAGAGTGACAACGCTACTCCACCATAGATACAGTGCAGGAGGAAAGCAATGTTACTCTAGGACAAGAAATGTGCTACTAGCAGGATCACCAGGTATAAATAAAGGAGTAAAAAAGCCTGAAGGAAAAAGAAAACAAATGAAGCCATCTCACCTAAGAACTGATAAGCTGCAATAAATACAATTTTTGGTTTTAGGTTTACATATGCTTTAACAAAGGAAATTTCATGAACATTAACCACTTTGCCGCTGCTCACTAGAGCTCTACTGCGGCAAAGTGGCTCTTGTAGGTCTGACGACGTAGACCTACGTCGGCAGAGACTCCCCCTTCCCGGCGGCGCGCGCGCAGCCGGAGGCTCGCTCCCGCTGTTTTCAGTCACAGCGGGAGTCGGGCCAGGGAAGGAGCAGCGGCGATCGCCGCTGCTCTTCCCTGATCATCGGGGAATCGAGTCTGGAGATCCGCCAGCTCGTGTAAACAGAGCGGGCGGATCTCCGAAGTGACAGGCGGGGTCAGATTGCAGGGTTCAGCATAGCTGAACCTGAGATCTGTCCCTGTGTCACTCAGTCACCTCCCCCCACACACGTCAGTAAGCACCAGGCATACATTAACCCCTCCCTCTCCAATAAAATTAACCCCTTCCCTGCCAGTGTCATTTTTACAGTAACATTGCATATTTATAGCACTGATTACTGTAGAAATGTCACCGGTAACCCCAAAAGTGTCAAAAATGTCAGTCAAGGGTCCGATCTGTCTGCCGCAATGTCGCAGTCCCACAAAAAAAATTGCAGATCGCCGCCATTACTCGTTAAAAAAAAAACACAAAACGTCAGAAATATTTCCCTTAGTTAGTAAACGCAATAACTTTTGCGCAAACCAATCAAAATATGCTTATTGCGATTTTTTTTTACCAAAAATATGTAGCAGAAAACAAATTGGCCTAAAATGATAAAAAATTTTGATTTTTACATTTTTGGGGGGGGGGGGGGATTTCATATAAAAAAATGTGAAAAATATTATTTTTTCAAAATTGTCGCTATTTTTTTGTTTATAGCGCAAAAAGTAAAAATCGCACAGGTGATCAAATACCACCAAAAGAAAGCTCTGTTTGTGGGAAAAAAAGAACATAAATTTCGTTTGGGTACGGCATCGCATGACCGCGCAATTGTCAGTTAAATTCGCACAATGCCAAATCGCAAAAAGTGGCCCGGACGTAAGACAGCAAAACCCTCCGGTGGTAAAGTGGTTAAAAAAAAAAAAATGATGACATAAAAAGTTAATTTTGCAAAATAAATTTGCCAGCCACAAACTCTAGGTCTATGAGTGACCTCGTCCTGCCAAGCCTAACTTAACTATCAAATGGTCTGCACATGCACAGACCTTTCTCAGTAGAGCCTAATGGAGAACCAATTTCCTTTTAGTCAATTGGACCCCTTCTCCGTTATAGCCAAGGAGAAAAAGATACATATCCACTGTACCAGGTAGCCCACATCTGGTTAATTAAATCCATTTAGTTCTAAGTATCCTTTTCTTTGAAATGGTTGTGAATATTAATCCTTTGAAAGCGTCCCAGGGTTCTAGCCATAACTATGAGCTTACTGCAACAATTTCCACTCACATTAGAGCATGGCGGATACGTTGTACAGCACAGAATCACATGATTAAGGGGCTTTAGTCTTAGCCAGGGACAACCTTAAAAATCTAGTTGCATTTTTTATAAGTCTGTAAAAGGAGATTTGGCATAACACTGTATGCAATCCAGCATAAAACAGGATCCAAGGTCTAAATTGTGCATGCCAAAGCTCAAAAATAATTACAATTTACAAAGCTTTTCTCAATCTGTGAAATATTCAAAACATGTTCACACATTCGACTAATAGTTTCTTTTCCCTATTCTTGTAAAATTGCCATTTAGTTAGCTGTAAAGATTAGAAAACAGTCTCCTGCGGAAATGACTGATAATAAATATATGTAAATGGCACAAAATTTTACTGGGTCGAAAGCAGAAAGGGATAAGTGTTTAAGCAAAGCACATGTGAACTGTCTGAAGATAAACACTGACTTATAATAATAGTTTTCTACAAGTTCATCAGGAAAAAGAGCCTTCGGGCAGAGCATTAGAGAATTTTTAAACGGCAGAAAAACAAAAGGAAGAAAATGAGCTCAGAGTGAATTAACTCTATGGGATGGAGAAAAATTAAATGCTAACAGCTTGGGGGGGAAAGTGGCATGCAGCTCCCATACAGATCACCAAGCGCCAAGACAAAGAGCTACCACTTAGCCAAGTTCAACCTGTCACTTTACAGCAGCGAGAACATTGACAAGGAAAAGTGATTGTCAATCTGTTATCTTATAGCTTATCACAGTGGGCATACTCTAACTGCATTAGCTTGTCACAATATCAATCAGGACATGTCGGAGTTCAATAAACTTTATTGTTCGAAATAGTACATACAACCTCGCTAGGCTCCTCTTTTATTTTGCCTGTCAATAAGCTTAGTCATTACTTTGCTAGCAAACTCCCTAGTCAGGGCCTATTACCACCACATGTGTTGGACTGCATTGCTGTGGGCAGCACTGTGGCTAAGTAGTTAGCACTACTGCCTAGCAGCATTAGAGTAATTGGTTCAAATCCCAACCATGGCACTACCTGCACGGAGTTTGCATGTTCTTCCTGTTCCTGTGTGGGTTAACTCCCACACTCCAAAGAAATGCTGATAGGTTAATTAGCACCTGTCTAAATTGACCCTAGCATGTGCATGCAGGAATGTGAGTTAGGTAAGCTCCTAAAGGGCAGAGACTGATGTAAATGTACAATATATGTGTAAAACACTGTGTAAATTGACTGTGATATATATATATATATATAGTAAGTACCTGTATTAATTAACATAGGCCCAAAGCAATGATAAGCTAAAAATTAATGATTCACTAGGCCCAATATCAATATATTGCACTGGGTGAAAAGGGAACATGCAACATTAAAACACAGAGCAATGTGAACTAAGAAAAAAAAATAGCATTGGGCTCCAGTTGTACACCAAACAAAAAAAGTCACAACAAGTTAACAAAATGCATATTAACTCAAGTGCAATTAGCAAGTGCTAAATACAACATAAGTGTTGTGTATCCAGGCTTAGTCAATACCAAGGCCATGTTTATCATTTTTGCATATGCCTAAGGCACCAAAGTTAGAGAATACAGGCTAAACCTACAGTTTGTGTTGACTATTTATTATTTTTTTTTTGCTTTATTTGGCTTTATCCTGCTCTGCCACCTCAAGGCCATTAACGTTTAAAACTGAAAGACTGCCTAAAGACATTCTGATGTGGGGTGGATTTAATAAAGGCATATAGACTGTGCACTATACAAGTGCAATTGCACTCATTTTCCCCAGAGCCTAGTAAATGTGGTAAAGTTCTGCTGTTTTCCATCATCCAATCATGTGCTGGCAAAAATGCATTTTTTTCTTATCCCTGAACCTGATTGCCTGATTGGGTATTTTTTTTAAAAGTGAAGCTTTACCACATTTACAGTTACTAAGGAAAATGAGTGCAACTGCATTTTCAAAGTGCACAGTCCATTTGCTTTTAGTAAATCCACCCCAAGTATTTTAGTTATTATCCTCACCAGAAAAGCCTTTACTGTTTACCTCTCTGACAAAATTGTATTTTGTTCCTGGGGCTTTCAAATTTCTGACTCTGCTAATGGCCACCTACCTGTTCAACTATAGTGTCTATACTAAGTGCTAAGGCAGCCATCAGAAACAAAGAAAATTCCTGAAGGCATATCTTACACAAGGGTTATGGATTCACTGTGGATCGTATGTTTTTCAATCAGCCGGTGCGCTGATAGAAAAAAACCTGACTAGTTCCACACAAGCAGGGTGGATGGAGGAATCCTTCCTGTTGTGTTATTGTATTCTGACAGTGGGGACTCCCCCCCTGTCAAAATATACTGATTAACTCTGCAGCTTATTGGTTGCAGTCGCTGATTGAATTACATTTTTTATAATAGAACTGTTTGAGAGAAGTCGATCACTAGATTGACTCCTGTTGAGCAGGAACAGCAATAGATGGATCAAAATTAGCCAGGTTCAGCAGGCAACAGACAATTTTCGATCCATCTATGGCTAGCTTAACAGTGCTGATTGACCCAACTCCACTCATGTGGAGTGAGTCACATGCTCCTCCCTACTCACAAATAGAAACAAGCTTGGGCGTGTTGGAGTTCCCACGTGCCCGATCCCGCCAGGAGGTCGACACTGCACTCCACTAATCACAGGCAGTGAGACATTTCCCAATCTGTGCAGCTATGGATCAGGAAATGTCTCACTGCCTGTGATTAGTGGAGTGTAGTGTCGGCTTCCTGGTGGGATCGGGCACGTGGGAACTCGAACACACCCAAGCTCATCCCTGCTCACAAGTACTGGCTATCTCATTCAGCTTCTGACACTGAACAGAAGGGTGGAGGTGCAAAGAAAAGGCAATTAAATGCCTAGTAGGAGTGATTGAAATAAAAAAAACTTGAATAAGCAAAGCACATGCTTAAATGTGAAATACATTTTACAGATAAGGCCCATGGCTATAGTTCCATGCATGCTGATATATTACTGTAATGGTAAAATAAAAAAAAAAAAATGATAAAGGTATGAAAGGTGAAATCAAAGTAATCAAAGTAATCACCCATAGAACTCAATCCGCTTACAGCTTGGGGAGTAAAAAAAAACTTACTAGCTGCATAGGCTCTTTCAGCTTTCTCAAACACTAGATTCTGCTATCTCTCACCATCCCAGTACAATACCTTTTTTTTTTTTTTCTAGAACCTTTTTCTAGAACCTCCCCTTCAAATAATGATACCGTTTTTTGTAACATAAATAAAGTCATAAAGTGACTTACCTGTAGTTCGGCATCAAATTCATGCTTCAAATGTGCCTCCTCTGCTGCTTCAACCAGTCTCTGTAATGGAAGATACATAATGTGAATTATAGTAGACAATTCAACTTGTTAATTATTTTTCTAGCATACAACAGCCTGCTATGCTCCTTACACATAAAAGTACCCTCTTTTGGACCAGGAAGGAATTCATCCAGTGTCCTTGGTGGACTACACGATATCATGCTACCACTAATAATGCTGTATATTTCCTCCACTAGCACCAACCACCTCCTAAAGCTGAAATGTATCCAAGCTAAATATGATATATTTTATTTTCAGATGCTCTAACATAAGCTTAGGCAAATAATATCAATTATTGTCTCCTATTCGCATCTCTTGCCTGGTTCCAAGGCTATAGTTAGACATTCAGCTACCCTAAATATAGTTAAATAATGATGTCCCCTTTTTTTGCAAATTATTATTTTTGCATGAACTACTGCTAGAATTAGAGGCTTCACGCTTCCTGAACTATATAGAGCTTTCCATCTCCTCTATACATCCTCTGCACCCCTTTCCTTCTACAGTCCTCTTATTGAATATAGCACAAAAGGGGATAGAAGAGTGAAAAATAATAGGGAAAAAATATCATGTAATATTTGTAAATTTGGTTGGTGGATGCTACCTCTATAATCTGCTGCCCCAGGTACTATCTCATTTATTCTAATACAGTGAACACAGTCCTGACATCATAATAACCATACAACTTCTGGCCTCTGTATGCAGCAGAGCTAAGTGGTACCAGCATAGCCTCTGCCATCCCATACACTCCCAATCAGCTCCATGATCTCTGCACTGCCTATGACCACCTTGACAACTATCACAAGTAAAAATACAGTAAATACAGAAGTTACATGCTTTATCTTTATGATAAACAAGGGATGTGAATAAAGGACTAAAGTTAATATTATTTAGTAGCACTTTGAATATTAATGGTAAGGCACACTATCTACAGTATGTTTGGGCATCTGAAAATAAAGCAGGATATTTTTAGCTTATTATTGCCCTCATCGTGTAGCCATCTTGGCAACCCTGCAGACAGTATTTGGTCTGACTTTCTCAAGCCAGTGAAGAAAAAATGTTCTTTAGTTTGGATTTTATAAGTTAGATGACTTTCAATATCTTATTTTTTCTGAGCTGTCTGCCCCTTTTGTTTGTTTTTTTGTAATTTCTCCCTTTGATCTTTTACAATGGAGCTTCCTGAGAGAAATATCTAAAGTGACACAGGGGTACCATAGGGAGCACAAATTTGAAATGTCATTGTAACAGCTGTAATAATTAGAAACATAGAAACATAGAATGTGTCGGCAGATAAGAACCATTTGGCCCATCTAGTCTGCCCAATATATCTGAATCATATGAATAGTCCCTGGCCCTATCTTATATGAAGGATAGCCTTATGCCTATCCCATGCATGCTTAAACTCCTTCACTGTATTTGCAGCTACCACTTCTGCAGGAAGGTTATTCCATGCATCCACTACTCTCTCAGTAAAGTAATGCTTCCTCATATTACTTTTAAACCTTTGCCCCTCTAATTTAAAACTGTGTCCTCTTGTGGTAGTTTTTCTTCTTTTAAATATGCTCTCCTCCTTTACCGAGTTGATTCCCTTTATGTATTTAAAATTTTCTATCATATCCCCTCTGTCTCTTCTTTCTTCCAAGCTATACATGTTAAGGTCGTTTAACCTTTCCTGGTAAGTTTTTTCCTGCAATCCATGTACTAGTTTAGTAGCTCTTCTCTGAACTCTCTCTAGAGTATCTATATCCTTCTGGAGATATGGCCTCCAGTACTGCGCACAATACTCCAAGTGAGGTCTCACCAGTGTTCTGTACAGCGGCATAAGCACTTCTCTCTTTCTACTGCTTATACCTCTCCCTATACATCCAAGCATTCTGCTGGCATTTCGTGCTGCTCTATTACATTGTCTTCCCACCTTTAAGTCTTCTGAAATAATTACTCCTAAATCCCTTTCCTCAGATACTGAGGTCAGGACTGTGTCAAATATTCTATATTCTGCCCTTGGGTTTTTACGCCCCAGGTGCATTATCTTGCACTTATCCACATTAAATTTCAGTTGCCAGAGTTCTGACCATTCTTCTAGTTTTCCTAAATCCTTTTCCATTTGGCGTTTCCCTCCAGGAACATCAACCCTGTTACATATCTTTGTGTCATCAGCAAAAAGACAAACCTTACCATCGAGGCCTTTTGCAATATCACTTATGAAGATATTAAACAAAATTGGTCCCAGTACAGATCCCTGAGGTACCCCACTGGTAACTTGACCTTGTTCTGAATGTTCTCCATTGACTACAACCCTCTGTTGTCTGTCACTCAGCCACTGCCTAATCCACTCAACAATATGGGAGTCCATGCTCAATGACTGCAGTTTATTGATAAGTCTTCTATGTGGGACAGTGTCAAAAGCCTTACTAAAATCTAGATATGCAATGTCTACTGCACCTCCACCGTCTATTATTTTAGTCACCCAGTGAAAAAAATCTATAAGATTTGTTTGACATGATCTCCCTGAAGTAAACCCATGTTGTTTTTCATCTTGTAAGATGTTCCACAATCCTATCCTTTAATAGGGTTTCCATTAATTTGCCTACTATTGATGTCAGACTCACTGGTCTATAGTTGCTCGATTCCTCCCTACTACCTTTCTTGTGATTGGGCACGACATTTGCCAATTTCCAATCTTCCGGGACGACTCCTGTTACTAATGATTGGTTAAATAAATCTGTTAATGGTTTTGCCAGCTCACCACTAAGCTCTTTTAATAATTTTGGGTGTATCTCATCAGGACCCTGTGACTTATTTGTCTTCACTTTAGACAGCAATCTTAGAACGTCTTCCTCTGTAAAGACACATGCATCAAACGATTCATTAGTCATCCTTTCAAGTGGAGGCCCTTCTCCTTCTTTTTCTTCTGTAAAAACTAAACAGAAGTATTCATTAAGGCAGTCGGCTAGCCCTTTATTCTCTTCTACATACCTTCCGTCCTTTGTTTTTAATTTAGTTATTCCTTGTTTTAATTTCCTTTTTTCATTTATATATCTGAAGAATGGTAAGAGGGCACAAGTAATAGGTGCCCTCGCACATGGGACAGGGGATGTTTAAAAAAAAAAAAAAAAATTTTGTGTCAGAATTTATTTAATTTATAAGACACTGTCCCTTTAAATGTTGAGCATGGTTTTGGCGGGCTGCACAGCAGCGCGCGCCCCTCTAGAAGGTTCTGACCCAAGGCTTTATTAAGGGGTCTCTGAGGTAATCCCCCTCAGTTAGGAAGTGACTGCCTGGCGAGCTCTCCTCTCCTCAGCGGCGGTTGCGGCATTCGCTGGCTCTTCTGCCATAATGAAGACCCTTGTCCGGCAAGTATTGGAAAGAGCAGCTTTAGAAGGGGGAGAAGAATGGCTGCGGAACTGTCTCATGGTGAGCGGAGCTGAGCCTGAACAGCTGAGGGAGGAGGTGAGCGGAATGGCTGCATCTGCGGCGGCAGTGCGGGCAGAGGAGACGGCCGTGAGGAGTGTATCCCCCTCACCTCAGGCACCAGTAGCAGGGAAGGCAGGGACTAGACAGGGTCAGCGGAGCCGTCCTCCGGAGCGGCCAGCATCCTCGAGACAGGAGTCAGACAGCACAGCTGCGGGACTGTCAGAAGCTGCGGGAGGGCTGAGAAGGAGCCGAAGAGGCCCGAAGAGGAAAAGGTTTGCTTCACCATCACCGCCACCCAGTGGTGAAAGGCGGGATAACACCCGGCCTCACAGAAGCAGAATTGAGAGAGCATCTGAGGAGAGGGTTGCTAGGCAACCTAGGGAAGATAGTTCCAGTCAGGTACCAGCTGAAGAGGTTTTTCTTAGCCAGGCTTTACGTCCACAGGTGAATACAAGCAGTGCAGAAGTACAGCATATGGTGCCTCCTGTTAGCCAATCAGCTACGCTGCCGACAGGAGTTGGTGAGTTGGCACAATTGAACAATTTAAATGTTATTTTAGAATCTTTATCTAAATTTGCGAGTTTGTTGAATGTTACACCTGTTCCTGCTGTTAATGTTCCTAGTTTCAGCATACAAGGTCCTGGTAATGTATGGTCCCCAGTCAGCAATATGAATCAAGTGGCGACTGTGGTAAGTAGTGTTCCGGTCACACCTGTGTCAGATGGTGGTACCAGAGTTAGTCATTTGGCACACACGGTTCCTGAGACGTGTCTGAAGGAAGTGATGCCATGCGATATGTCGCCGCTTGGTTATCACCTCACAGCAGGGATCAAAGAGAAAATTTGGAAGGGTGAATTTATCGATTTACTTTCATTGTTGCCGTCAGCAAAGGAATTTGCTTTCAAGAATGAAAAAAAATCTGATGACGGGCAAGAAGAAAATAGGAGGCGTCCGGTTTATAGGTCATTCAATAACTGGCTTCAAGCCTTTTGCATTTATTCGTCGGTTTTGGGTGAAAAATTTCCAGAATATTGTAGTGGGTTATTCCAGCATGTGGAACATATCCTGGAAGCGTATAAGAACTTTGGTGGTCTGGGATGGTTTTATTACGATGAGTCCTTCCGACAGAAACTATCAGTTTATCCCAGCCTGAAATGGGGCATGAAGGACGTAGGCCTTTGGTTAAATTTAATTATTCCTCAAAAGTTTACGCCAACAAAACAGTCAAGTGCTGCCCCTATGGCATCCCCCTATAGGAAGGGAATTTGTTATGCGTATAATGAAACGCAGTGTAAGTGGGCAGCAGCGTGCAAATTTAAACATGAGTGCTCATTTTGTACGGGCAATCACCCAGCAATAAAATGTTTTAAGAGGGCAAGTCAGCAGAATCAGTCATCCAGGGATATTTTTCAGAAAAGCCTGCACTTCAGTGAGGCTGGAAAAAATGCTCCCGTGGCTGCAGGCATATCCAAACAAGGAGAAGGCCCAATTATTAATTAATGGTTTTCAATCAGGTTTTAAGCTTCCATCTTTTAAAGGATTGGGTTGTAAGGTTGAAAAAAATTTAAAGTCAACAGATCAATTTATAGATATAGCCAGGGAGAAGATTCGCAAGGAAATTGAGGCTGGGCGAGTAGCAGGCCCATTCTTGGACCCGCCTTTTAAGAACTTTCGCATATCTCCTTTAGGTTTGGTTCCTAAAAAGGAGCCTAACTCCTTCCGAGTAATACATCACCTGTCTTTTCCTAGAGGTGATTCGTTAAATGACGATATAGACCCTATTATATCATCAGTTTCATATACTACGTTTGATGAGGCGGTTGATATGATTAAGCAATATGGCCCTAGTGCATTATTAGCTAAGGCGGATGTTCAATCGGCATTCAGATTATTACCTATTGATCCGGAAGCCTTCAATTCCTTAGGTTTTTATTTTGATGGCTATTTCTTTTTCGAAAGCTGCTTGCCGATGGGATGCTCCTTGTCCTGTGCCTATTTTGAATCCTTTGCGACTTTTCTTCAGTGGGTGATGGTTCGAGAATCGGGTTGTCAGGGGGTCTTACATTACTTGGATGATTTCCTTTTTGTGGGACCCCCTGATTCTGACATCTGCCTGTTGCTGCTAAAGCTATTTTCCCTTATTTGTAGACATTTTGGGATACCATTGGCTGAGGATAAAACGGTTTTACCTAACACTTTGATTGAATTCCTGGGTATCTCTATTAATACAGCCATTGGCGAGTGTCAGCTCCCGAGGGAAAAAATCTCTAGGATGCAGTCTACAATTAGTGAATTTTTGAGGCGAAAGAAAGTTCTCTTAAAAGAGCTTCAGTCTCTGCTAGGCCTGCTAGCATTCGCCTCGCGTATCATGCCAGTAGGTAGAATTTTTTCGAGGCGTTTGGCTCTAGCAATGTCTGGCTTTAAGTCTCCTTTGGCGCATATCCGGCTAACGGCGGAGTTAAAAGATGATCTGCGCGTTTGGTCGCGTTTTTTAAACGACTATAATGGTCGTTCATTTTTTCAAAAGGACTGGGTTTTTGCTGCTGACCTCCAGTTATTTACGGATTCAGCAGGGTCTTTAGGGTTTGGGGCCGTCTGGGACACCCATTGGTGTTGCGGATCTTGGCCTACGTCATGGGTTGAGAGTAAATTTACTAATAATATAGTCTTATTAGAATTATTCCCGATTTTGGTTGCCCTTGAACTTTTGGGTGCTAATTTCAGGGACAGGAGAATTTTGGTACACTCGGATAACAGAGGAGTTTTGTATGCAATAAATGCTTTGTCATCAAAATCTACATTGGTACTAAAACTTCTCCGTTATCTTGTTTTCTTATGTTTGAAATTAAACATCTGGTTAAAGGTCAAATATATTCCTGGAGTGTCAAATTGCATAGCTGATTCCCTATCCCGTTTTCAGTTCTCTCGTTTCAGGGAACTTCATCCGAATGCCGATCCGGTGGGATGTCATTGCCCAGATCACCTGTGGACCTTGATTTAGATCTGGTCTTTGATGCGATAAAGTGCTCGGTGGCACCTCACACTTGGTCGGAGTATGGTTCTGCTTATCAGAGATGGTTGTTATTCTGTAATGAGATGGGTATTCCATCTGAGCCGCCTAGGGAGGGTGATATGCTAGCTTTTTTATGCACATTGATGAAACAGCAGCTATCATATAGCCACATTAACAAGATCCTAGCCGGGGTTTCATTTTTTCTGAAATTGAAGAATTATGTAGGGTTTATGAGTTTTTTCTCAATAAGACAAGCCCTCAAAGGTTATAGAAAGAGGATGTTCACCCCTGACACACGCAGACCTATATCAATTGATTTACTTAGAAGATTATGCTTGGCCTCCCCTGCTGTCTGTTTTTCGGAATATGAGGCTAGACTTTTTTCGGCAGCCTTTGTGCTTTGTTTTTTCGCTGCGCTTCGTGTTTCCGAATTGGTCTCAGACAATAGGGTGGGCCAATCAGGCCTTAATGCTAAAGAAGTCATTGTGGGTAAGGAGAAGGTTAATATTTTCATTAGCCAATCAAAAACTGATCAGTTTAGAAAAGGCCATTGGTTAGAGCTGGCAGCTTGTGGTGATCAGTATATATGTCCTTGTGCGGTTCTTAGCAGATATTTGGAGGTCAGGCCCCCCTTTTCAAATAATTTCTTTATTCATATAGATGGTTCAGTAGTCACAAAATATCAGTTTTCAGCTGTTCTAAAAAAATGTCTTAAGTATTTAGGTATGGATAAGCTTAGAATTACCGCACATTCGTTTAGGATAGGAGCGGCCACGGAAGCGGCCAGGATGGGTTTAGATGAGTCTATGATAAAAAAGTTGGGAAGGTGGGAATTGAAAAGTTTTAATCTATATATCAGACCTAATTTATCTGTTTGATTCCATAGGTGTCAAAGTTTCCGTATGGATCATTGGACACTCGTTTGTTCACTGGGCACGAAAAAGAGCTGCACACCGGTGTTATACTGAAAATTTGTCTTTTGATATTGATCATTTGCATATATTTTGGAAAGGAGTGAGAGGTCTGAGTTGGGTTAATTTGTGTGACTTGATTTATAGATTAAAAGAAGTTTGGCCAGCCCCATCCGTATTGATATTCCACTTGGGAGGGAATGATGTGGGAGTTTTGAAGTCATTAGATTTATTATTCAAGATTAAAAAGGATCTATACAATTTCAAGTTAATTTTTCCGAATTGTACAATGGTGTTTTCGGAAATTGTTCCTCGTTTGAAATGGTTGTCTTCAATGGAATTTAAGCCCTTGGAGAGGACCAGGAGGAGAGTAAATCATGCAATGGCAAAATTTATGCCATTGGTTGGTGGTTTTGCTTTCCGACACGTGGACCTTGAAGGTGGTTTCCCTGGCCTTTACAGGCAGGATGGAATCCATTTATCTGATATAGGTCTAGATATACTCAATTTAGGGTTTCAAAATAGCATAGAAATGGCCGCGGTGGTGGGGGGGCCGGCACAAGTTTGCAACTAGTCCCGGCGTTTGGGGGACTTTGGTGGTTTTTTAAATATGTTTATTTTCGCTCGAGTTCTGGGACTGAGCGATACAGATTTATGTTTTATAATTTTGTTGGAATTGAAAATTATTTGATGGAATTTTGAATAAATAATTATTTAATTTATTTATAACCAATAAAGTGCCGCGGCCATTTATTTATGCCAAAAAATTAATTTGTGTTTGTTTTTATTTATAGTATTAGTTTAGTTATATTATAGAAAAATACATCCTCCTGGCCCATGGTAAGAGGGCACAAGTAATAGGTGCCCTCGCACATGGGACAGGGGATGTTTAAAAAAAAAAAAAGAATTTTTGTGTCAGAATTTATTTAATTTATAAGACACTGTCCCTTTAAATGTTGAGCATGGTTTTGGCGGGCTGCACAGCAGCGCGCGCCCCTCTAGAAGGTTCTGACCCAAGGCTTTATTAAGGGGTCTCTGAGGTAATCCCCCTCAGTTAGGAAGTGACTGCCTGGCGAGCTCCCCTCCCCCCCACCCGTCGCTGGCACTTTATGTGGTAGAGTCACCCTTGGATCTAAGGGGGGACTTTGGTGGTTTTAAATATGTTTATTTTCGCTCGAGTTCTGGGACTGAGCGATACAGATTTATGTTTTATAATTTTGTTGGAATTGAAAATTATTTGATGGAATTTTGAATAAATAATTATTTAATTTATTTATAACCAATAAAGTGCCGCGGCCATTTATTTATGCCAAAAAATTAATTTGTGTTTGTTTTTATTTATAGTATTAGTTTAGTTATATTATAGAAAAATACATCCTCCTGGCCCATGTCTTATCCCCCTTTTTCATAGACTGAGCTAATTTTTCTTCTGCCTGCTTAGAAGTTCTTATAACTTGCTTGGCCTCTTTCTGCCTAATCTTGTAGATTTCCTTATTTTCATTGCTCTGGTTTTTTTTTTATAATTACAAAATGCTAGCTTTTTATTTTTAATGATTTGGGCCACTTCTGCTGAGTACCACAGTGGTCTCTTCCTTTTTTGCTTTTACTGACAAGTCTAATGCAATTTTCTGTTGCCTTCAATAATGCACCTTTTAAGTAGTCCCATTTCTCCTGGACTCCATGTAATCCGTTCCAGTCTGATAAGGACTCATTTATGACTAATTTCATTTTTGAAAAGTCGGTTTTTCTAAAATCTAAAACTTTTGTTTTTGTGTGGTGTGACTCTTTCACAGTTCTTATATTAAACCACACTGACTGGTGATCACTAGATCCCAAGGTTTCGCCTACAATGACATCATATACCGAATCCCCATTTGTGAATACCAAATCCAAAATGGCCTCCCTCCGGGTTGGCTCCTCAACCACTTGTTGCAGAGACAACCCCAGTAGGGAATTTAGAATATCTGTACTCCTGGTAGAACTTGCTATTTTGGTTTTCCAGTTTATATCTGGAAGATTGAAATCTCCCATAATGATAACTTTTCCTTTCATTGTCATTTTAGCTATTTCTTCAACTAGTAGATCATCTAGTTCTTTAACTTGACCAGGTGGTCTATATATCACACCTAAACGAGTTACTGCATGATTAGCAAACTGCAACGTAACCCAAACTGACTCTATGTTGGCCTCACCAACTTGTATTAGGTTAGATTTAATGCTATCTTTCACATACAGGGCCACTCCTCCTCCTTTCTTGCCTTCTCTGTCTCTTCTGTATAAAGAGTACCCTGGTATGGTTATGTCCCAGTCATTTCTTTCATTAAACCATGTCTCCGTAACAGCCACTAAATCTACATTCTCAGATGCCCTTATTGACCCAAGTTCATTGATTTTTTTACCTAAACTGCGAGCATTTGTAGACAGGATTCTGAGCTTATCATTTCTTAACCTCTGTGCTTCTGACCTGTTCTGGCATTGTTTCGGGGGGCAATTGGACTCTTGTATTTTCACTCTTTAGCCCCCCCCCTTCCTAGTTTAAATACTCTTTCGCAAATTCTTGGAGTTGTTCACTAAGTACATTTGTTCCTTTGAGAGAAAGATGCAAACCATCTTTTTTGTACAGTTCCTTTCTATTCCAAGTAGAGCTATCATGAGAAACAAAGCCAAATCCTCGCTCTTGACACCATTTACTAAGCCATATGTTGAACTCCTTTATGCACCTCTGGCAATCATTCTGAACATTATGCACAGGCAGAACTTCAGTTGTCTCATGTAATCTGTCCCCAGACTCTGATAGTCTCCTGAACATGTTCTTAGTCTCCAACAACTCCTATATCATCTAAACCCTAGACATAGTTAAATAATGATGCCCCCTTCTCTTTTTTGTAGTCTTTGACCATCTCCTGTAATATGTGCACAGTTTCTGATCTTCTCTTGTAGCATGCCCATAATCTCTGACCATCTCCTGTAATATGTACACAGTTTCTAAACTTCTCTTGACGCATTCCCATAGTCTCTGACCATCTCCTGTAATAATTTCTAAATTTCCCACATATGTTAGAACCTAGTGTCGGTTGCCAACATCCCTATATATATGACAAAGCAAAAAAATATCCCCCTTGGGTTGGGACTTTAAAGCGGCAACTCAAACACCGTTTCATATAAAAACATCATGGTTTATTCAAGTATACAAAATATATAATTCATAATTACATATACAATACAAAGAACATTAGTTTAAAAATATGCGTCTCACAGCCAGTTGTATTAAACCTTCCAATGAAAATACAGTGCAATGCAAAATTCTCCTGAACACCCTACACGTTTCGGGACCATGCCCTTCCTCAGGGGTGATAAGGAGGAGATGAGATAATTCACAATTTATATTTTTTTCTAAAACAGAAAGTACAAATATTACCATTACTATATTGACAATGCATTGCATAGTATGCTAGTAAATTAGTTAATGAGGTATCCGACTGGACTGGATCTCCTGTAATATGTTCACAGTTTTTGATCTTCTCTTGTAGCATGCCCATAGTCTCTGACCATCTCCTGTTGCACATCTACAGTCTTTGACAGCTTTCTGTGACATTACAGTCACTGAATATTATATGTGACTATTTGCTGTCACCAACCGCCACATTGTGGGGATCCCTTATTTCTAGTAAGTTGACCACCACAGCCATCCTCTATTATCTGACTGGTATTTAAAAAGAATTCCAGATATGGCTATTTCTGCATAGTTACGTTAGCCAAACTTGGGCCAAACAATGTAACTATGCATATACCATACCAGCTGGAAATCAATGTAGCAGACATGGCTACTCCTGTGATCTCTACCAGCTTCCGGGTTTTTATGCCGAGTGGCTGTCCTGCTGCATTATAAATTTAGTGGGTAATTTCCTCAAAACAGCTGCCATTCAGACAACAATGAATGCAAAGAATTCTCTGATTGGTTGAAGTGGAGGGGAATGCAGTGGTGTCACACTCCCCACCTCATCCAGTAAGAAAATGTTTTAAATGTATTTAGAAAAATTATAAGCATTCTCTGAACAGCGCCACCATGAGACCCAAGAGCTAGTGGAGATCATTGCATTAGAGGTGCCTACTACACTGATTTCTGGCATCCAGGGGAATCTCACAGGTATGGTATATGCATAGTTACAGTACATTGGCTTGATTTGGTTTAGAACCGATCAGTCATCAGGTCCAGGCCAATGATTTTTGGCCTGGACCTGTTGATCGGTCCTGCCCAATCAGATTCTATTCTGAGCCTGTGTAATGTAAACACAGGCTCAGAAAAGACATGCTCTCCCCTCCCATGATCCTTTTTGGATTCATCGAGAGGAGAGCACATCTAAACTGTGAGTACTGCACCAAGCACACCCACATACACTTAGAAAGGCACACTTAACCCTTGATCGCTCCCCCAGTTAACCCCTACACCCCCTGTCACAACACACACTGTATACAGTATATAGCATTTTCCTATATACCTGTATAAGTGGGATTTGTGACTAGGTGTAGCGCTTGCGCCCCCCCCCCCCTTTTTCACTTAAAATACCAACCCCCCCAATAAAGATTTAACCCCCTGATCCCTCCTGATCACCCCCAGTTAACCCCTTCCCCCCTGTCACATTGCACACTAATACAAACGTAATATACTGTATTTTGTATTAGTCCAATTGTGACTTGAGTTAGCACTAGCGACTTAGTTTCTGTCCCAAGGATGTTTAGGGTCCCCGCCACCCCCCTCCCAATAAAGATTTAACCCCTTGATCCCCCCCTGATCACCCCTACACCCCCTGTCACAACACACACTGTATACAGTATATAGCATTTTCTATATACCCGTGTAAGTGTGACTTTTGACCAGGTTTAGCGCTTGCGGTCGTTCCTTTTATCCTTAGGATACCCGCCACCCCCTCCCAATAAAGATTTAACCCCCTGTTCCCCCCCTGATCACATTCAGTTAACCCCTTCCCCCCTGTCACATTGCACACTAATACACACGTAATATAGTTTTACTGTATTTTGTATTAGTATAATTGTGACTTGAGTTAGCGCTAGCGAGTTAGTTTCTGTCCCAAAGGAGGTTTAGGGGCCCCGCCACCCCCCAATAACGATTTAACCCCCTGATCACCCCTAGTTAACCCCTTCATTGCCCTGTCACAGTGTCACTTTTATAGTGTACAGTTTTTTTTCTGATTACTATTATTAGTGACACAGGTGACATTAGCTAGTGTTAGTGTCAGTCTAAAATAGCGCCGATCCCCGGCGCATAGTTAGAAATAACCCCTTGATTACACATACACACACACACACATGCACATACACTTCCATTACTAGTATAGTGTTTGAACAGATCAATATCTGATCTGATCAGAACTATACTAGCGTCCCCATAGTTTAGGGTTCCCAAAATGCGGTGTTTGCATGATCAACACTGATTCCTGCCAGCACCTGCATTTAACCCCTCCGCCCAGCCCACCCCACCCAGGCAAGTGTAGTAATCAATAGATTACTGTCACTTACAAAAAAACACAACACACAAAACCGCTGTGTTAGCAGAGTCAGGCCTGATCCCATCATGTCAGATGAGAGTGATGGGGAAGCCTCACTGGCAGAATCAGGGTCAGTATATGAACCTGATGACAGCAGCGGCTCCCTGACAGATAGCTCTGACAACGGATGGGTCCCTGTTAGACCCAGGTGTACCCGACCCCATTCTGGAGTTGTTGAGATGCAGGAATCGCAGGGTGCTCGTATGGAGCAGAGTGTCGGTACTAGTGCCACTCATCCTTCTGGCGGCCTGGCAAGCACCAGCGGCCTAGTACACCCTGGACCTAGTACAACCAGCACTGCAGTAACACTTGGTGACGTGGCGAGTCCCATAAGTGCAGTTGAAGCTAGTGCGGTGGCTAGCACGAGTAGTGGCCCGCAGCCACTGCGTATTCGAAGACAGGCCCATAGAGCCCATAGTGCCCTCCCTGATGCGCTGGCATATCCCAATTGGCAACCCACTGATTCTACAGCGCCAGTACTTCCCCCATTCACTGCCCAACCTGGAATCCACGTGGAGACAGCTGGTTTTATGTCCCTGAACTTTTTTGAGCTGTTCTTCACGGAAGATCTTTTCGGATCTATTGTGGATCAATCAAATTTATATGCACAACAATTTATCGCCGCCAACCTAAATTCGCCCCTTTGCCAGACCATTCGGCTGGAAACATATAACGGTTCCCGATTTTAAAATCTTTCTGCGCCTTTCACTCAACATGGGCATAACCAAACAGAGTGAATTGCAGCTATATTGGTCCACTAGCCCACTTCACCATATGCCCATGTACTCTGCCTCCATGTCCAGGGCGAGATACGAGCAAATTCTGCGATTTATGCATTTCAGCAACAATGAAATCTGTCGTCCTCAGGGAGACCCTGCATATGATCGGCTCCACAA
Organism: Pelophylax lessonae; assembly: GCF_965119305.1. Taxonomy (NCBI): domain Eukaryota; kingdom Metazoa; phylum Chordata; class Amphibia; order Anura; family Ranidae; genus Pelophylax; species Pelophylax lessonae. The sequence continues at coordinate 67,225,458 of NC_138775.1, forward strand.
AATTTGGCCCCTCATAGACCACTTCAATCAGCGGTTTGCAGCCTTGTTTACGCCTGAACAAGTTGTCTGCGTTGACGAGTCCCTGATTAAGTTTACTGGCCGCCTTGCTATGAAACAGTACCTCCCCAGCAAGCGTGCCAAGTACGGGATCAAGCTGTACAAGCTCTGTGACAGGGCCACAGGTTATACAGTTAGTTTCCGAGTCTATGAGGGAAAAGATAGCACTGTGGAGCCCCCCAACTGCCCAGACTACATAGGGAGCAGTGGCAAGATAGTTTGGGACTTGATGTCACTCATCCGGAAAGGGGTACCATTTTTACGTGGACAACTTCTACACAAGCGTGCCACTATTTAGTCATCTTCTTGAATTACGAATTGGCGCATGTGGCACCGTGCGACCTAATCGCCGGGGCTTCCCCCAACAGCTTGTAAATTCCCGTCTTAGTCGGGGGGAGAGAGCCTGCTTGAAAACGGACAAATTGCTTGCGGTGAAGTGGAAGGATACATGGGATGTTTATGTTCTGTCCTCCCTTCACGCAGACACGACGATCCAAATTCCTACGGCAACTGGCGTTATGGAGAAACCCCTCTGTGTCCACGAATATAACCTTAATATGGGAGCGGTGGACCTTAACGACCAGCTTTAGGCACCGTATTTAGTTACCCGTAAAGCCAGACGCTGGTACAAAAAAGTGTCTGTTTATTTATTCCAATTGGCTATGCTGAACGCCTTTGTCCTATACAGGGCGTCAGGAAGAACTGGATCCTTCCGAGAATTCCAGGAAGCGATCATCCTTGCCTACCTGTACCCAGGAGGCATGCCTGCCCAACTTCCCCTTCCAGATACAGTGACCTGGCTGCATGAGAGACATTTTCCACATGTCCTCCCGCGTACCCCTACACAAACTCACCCCCAAAGAAGATGTCATGTCTGTAGCAGGCGCGGATATAGGCGTGACACCCGCTATTATTGTCCCAGATGTCCTGACCAACCTGGTCTCTGCATCGGGGAATGTTTCAAGCTTTACCATTACTAATACACTAGTAGAGTATTAGTGTAGGGTACAGCACGACATAGTGTAGGGCACACAAACACAGGGTCTCGAAAGATGTTCGATGGCTATCGACATTTTGAGAGACCCAAGCTGGAAAATCGCAGTTTACAGAAAAAAAAAGTGTTCCAAAAAAAAAATAAAAAATCCAAAAACAGTTGTCGTGTCAGTCATTTTTTATGTTCTTCTACTCTTCTTACTGTACTTTTACTGTACTTTGTTTGTTTTTCATTCTTTTGTTAACCTGTTTCTCTTGCAGGTACCCGTCGGCTGCCACATTGATTTTATATATTCTGACACAAACAGCGTTTGAGCACAGCATATATGGATACCTCTGATGGCAGCAGCTGTGGTAGGCTGATTTCAGCACTGCAGTTATAATACCTTTTAGGTATACGTGGAATATTGTCATGTATACCAACCATTAAATTCAGTGGGTGGCTATTTGGGCGGTTGATGGTGTGTAATACTACACAATATTCCTGTGGTGATTTTTGTTAGGTTATCTTTTTTTTCGTTCAGCCCACAGGCTGCATGAAAAAAAAAACCTACACTATATGCCAAACAAGGACCAGCAATGTACTGGTACGTTGCTGGACTTTGAGTGGTTATACCAGGATGATGCCTGCAGATTTAGGCATCACCTTGGTATAGTTTTTTACAACCAGAGGTCCGCTTACATGTTAAAGCAATCCTAGCAGATAATTGGCCGCTACACTGCCTTTACATGCAGTGAGAGGGGACACCCCCCCCTACCGCCGCCTTCCGCCGCCTTCCATGGTTTTTCTCGGGCTCTCCTGTCCCACCGTTTAACCCGAGAGTGCAGCCGGCGGTTCAATTATCTAACCATAGAGCGGATTGGAGATGAGAATGGCTCCAATCATCTCTATGGCCTAAGATACCGGAAGCTACGAGTATCTCATTACTTCTGTTTCGTCAGAAATAAACAGCGCCATTGGGAAATTGGGAAAGTATTTTATCACACCAATTTTGGTGTGGTCAGAGGAGAGATCTAGAGTCTAAAAGACCCCAATTTAAAAAAAAAAGAGTCACTACAGATTGCTATCATAGGGGATATTTAAATTCACTGCGATAACAATAAAAATGATTAAAAAAAAAAAAAAATGAAAGGAAAGGTTTCAAAATAACATAAACATGCAAAATAAAAAATTTAAAAAAATCAAGCCCCCCCGTCCCTACCGTGCTTGCGTGCAAAGGCGCACGCAAGCATTGGTCTAGTGTCATATGTAAACCGCAATTGCAGCATGCATGTGAGGTATCGCCGTGAATGCCAGGTCGAGTGCAGTAATTCTTGCAGTAGACCTCCTCTGTAAGTCTAAAGTGGTAACCTGTAAAGACTTTTAAAGGCTTTTAAAAATGTACGTAGTTTGTTGCCGCTGCACAAGCGTGTGCAATTTTTAAAGCATATCATGTTTGGTATCTATGAACTCGGCATAAGATCATCTTTTAAATTTTACCAAACAATTTGGAATTATATAGTGTATTTGTGCAATAAATTAAAAAAAAATTATTTTTTTTCGCAGAAATTGCGAAAATCTGTGCGCAAATACCGTGTGACAAAAAAATTTGCAACATCCACCATTTTTTGTTCTATAGGGCCTCTGCTCTAAATAAATATATAATGTTTGGGGGTTCAAAGTAATTTTCTAGTAAAAAAAATATATTTTTTCATGTAAACAAAAAAGTCACAAAAAAGGCTTGGTTTTCAAGTGGTTAGAAGAGTGGGTGATGTGTGGCTAAGATTGAGCATAAAATGCCAGTGTTCTAAAATTTTCTCGGACCCATGAAAAAATCGGACCTCGTCACTTCCGGTGATCCCACTTCATGAAAAAGCTGATGGGAGTCTCAAGTGCGCATGCGCACAAGACATTATTTTGGTTTGATAAAATTATAACACATAGCGGGCAGTTGACTGAGAGAAGGCGGGGCTGAGGTGGGACAGAAGACACCGCCGCGTCATCTGCAGAGCTGAATAGAGGAGGCGGACGGAGGTGCGGCCGTGTAATAAATGCAGGTTTTAAGCGACTCCTTCTGTTTTATTATCTTTAGTAATTATCGTATTATTTATCCTTAGGAATTCATTACATTTACTATTTCTATAATACAAAATAAGAAATACTAAATGTAATGAATTCCTAAGGATAAATAATACGATAATTACTAAAGATAATAAAACAGAAGGAGTCGCTTAAGTCCTGCATTTATTACACGGCCGCACCTCCGTCCCGCCTCCTCTATTCAGCTCTGCAGATGACGCGGCGGTGTCTTCCGTCCCACCTCAGCCCCGCCTCCTTGCCTTATAATTTTGGCAAACCTCGGAAAATGTCTTCTACGCATGCGCACGGTCGACTCCGCATGCGCACAGACGACTCCCCTGTCCCCTGAAGTGACGAGGTCCGATTTCTTCACGGGTCCGACAAAATTTTACAACACTGGGACAGTTCAAACACCCCCCAAATGACCCCTTTTTGAAAAGTAGACACCCAAAGCTATTTGCTGAGAGGCCTATTGAGTCCATGGAGTATTTTATATTTTGCCCTAAGTTTCGGGAAGATGACAATTTTTTTTTACAGAAAGTTGTCACTAAATGATATATTGCTCACACATGCCATGGGTATATGTGAAATGACACCCCAAAATACATTCTGTTGCTTCTCCTGAGTTCAGGGATATCACATGTTTGGGACTTTTTGGGAGCCTAGCTGTGTACGGGACCCCAAAAATCAATCCCCATCTTCAAGTTTTCTAATGGCGTAAATTGCTTATTTTACCTCTGCACTACCTGTCACAGTTTCAGAGGCCCTGAAATTTCAAGATAGCACAAAACCCCCCCAAATTACCCCATTTTGCAAAGTAGACACTCTAAGCTATTTGCTGAGAGGCATGGTGAGTCCATGGAATATTTAATATTTTGCCACTAATTTCGGGAACATTATTATTTCTTTTTTTTTTTTTTACACAAAGTTGTCACTAAATGATATATCGCTCACACATGCCATGGGTATATGTGAAATTACACCCCAAAATACATTCTGCTGCTTCTCCTAAATACAGGGATACCACATGTGTGAGACTTTTTGGGAGCCTAGCTGTGTACGGGACCAAGAAAAACCAATCCCCATCTTCAGGTTTTCTAATGGCATAAATTGCTTATTTTACCTCTGCACTACCTGTCACAGTTTCAGAGGCCCTGAAATTTCAAGATAGCACAAACCCCCCAAATGACCCCATTTTGCAAAGTAGAAACTCCAAGCTATTAGCTTTTTTTTTTGTTGTTTTTTTACACAAAGTTGTCAGTAAATGATATAATGCTCACACATGCCATGGGTATATGTGAAATGACACCCCAAAAAACATTCTGCTGCTTCTCCTGAGTACAGGGATACCCCATGTGTGAGACTTTTTGGCAGTCTAGCCGAGTACAGGACCTGGAAAACCAATCCGCACCTTCTGGGTTTCTAAGGGCGTAAATTGTTGATCTCACTCCTTACTACCTATCACACTTTTGAAGGCCATGAAATACCAAGATGGCACAAACCCCCCCCCCCCCCCCAAATGACCCCATTTGCAAAGTAGACACTCCAATCTATTTGCTGAGAGGCATGGTGAGTATTTTGCAGCTCTCATTTTTTTGGGAAAATTAAGAAAAAACAGGAAAATGCATTTTATTTCCTCTTTTTTCAATTTCCAAAACTTTGTGACAAAAAGTAAGATCTGCAAAACACTCAACATGCCTCTCTGCAAATAGCTTAGGGTGTCTACTTTCCGAAAGGGGGTCATTTGGGGGGGGGGGGGGGTTTGTGCTGTCTTGGCATTTCATGGCCTCCGGAACTGTGATAGGTAGTCAGGAGTGAAATCAACAATTTACGCCCTTGGAAAGCCTGAAAGTGGGGATTGGTTTTCGGGGTCCTGTACTCGGCTAGACTGCAAAAAAGTCTCACACATGGGGTATCCCAGTACTCAGGAGAAGCTGCAGAATGTATTTTGGGGTGTCATTTCTCATATACCCATGGCATGTGTGAGCAATATATCATTTAGTGACAACTTTGTGTAAAAAAAAAAAAAAAATATATATATATATATATATATATATATATATTTCCCAGAACTTGTGGCAAAATATAAAATATTCCATGGACTCACCATGCCTCTCAGCAAATAGCTTGGGGTGTCTACTTTCCAAAATGGGGTCATTTGGGGGGGGGTTTGTGCTATCTTGAAATTTCAGGGCCTCCGAAACTGTGATGGGTAGTGAGGAGTAAAATCAAAAATTTACGCCATTAGAAAACCTGAAGATGGTGATTGATTTTCGGGGTCCCGTACACAGCTAGGCTCCCAAAAAGTCTCACACATGGGGTATCCCCATACTTAGGAGAAGCGGCAGAATGTATTTTGGGGTGTCATTCCACATACACCCATGTCATGTGTGAGAAATGTATCTTTTAGTGACAACTTTGTGTTAAAAAAAAATAACAAAAAAAAATTGTAATTTTCCCAAAACTTGTGGCAAAATATAAAATATTTCATGGACTCACCATGCCTCTCAGCAAACAGCTTGGGGTGTCTACGTTCCAAAATGGGGTCATTTGGGGGGGTTTTGTGGTATCTTGACATTTCAGGGCCTCCTAAACCGTTATAGGTAGTGAGAAAATGCAATGAAAAATGTACGTCCTTTGAAATTCTGATGGTGGGAATTGGATTTCGGGGTCCTGTACACAGCTAGGCTCCCAAAAGGTCTCACATATGTGGTATCCCTATACTCAGGAGAAGCAGCAGAATATATTTTGGGGTGCAATTACACATATACCCATGGCATGTGTGAGCAATATTTAATTTCAATGACAACTTTGTGTAAAAAAAAAAATATATATATTTTTTTTTAGTCATTTTTCAAACACCTGTGACAAAAATAATGAAATATTCAATAAGCTCAACATGCCTCTCAGGACATTCCTTAGGATGTCTACTTTCCAAAAAGTAGTAGTTTGGGGGGGGGGGTTGTACTGCCTGCTATTTTAGCACTTCATGAATGAGATAGGCAGTCAGAGATTAAAGCTGCGTAAATTTCAGTATTTACACCATAGTTTGTAGACGCTATAACTTTTGCGCAAACCAATAAAAATATGCTCATTGAAATTTCTTTTGTCAAAGACATGTAGCTAAATACATTTTGGCCAAAATATATTACATAGATTGAGTGTGTTGGATAATTTTTAATAGACAAAGTTGAAAATGTCATTTTTTCTCAAAATTTTCGCTCTTTTTTTTTATTAATATCACAAAAAATAAAAAGCCCAGAAGTGATCAAATACCACCAAAAGAAATCTCTGTATGTGGGAGAAAAAGGACGTAAATTTAGTTTGGGTACAGCATTGACCGCGCAATTGTCAGTGAAACTCACGAAGTGCCAAGTTGAAAAAAGGGGTCTGGTCAGGAAGGGGGTAAAATCTTCTGGGGCTTAAGTGGTTAAAATTACTAACAGGTTCAACTGTGACTTTCTGAGTCATGCACCTTTACAGTGATAGTGTTCATGTGATCTGTATCACTACCTTCCTCTGAAGACCCCTAAAATAAGTTTTTAGTTTCCAGTGAAAAAAAGATTTTCACAGTAACAAATAAAGTAATAAGTCACCTGCCACCGCAACATAATTGTGAGATCTGTGATTACTTATAGGTTATTGCAATAAACAAAGACATAAAAAAGATCTGCAGCAATGTATATACAATCGCCCACATAATCTGAGATAAACACAGCATTCCCTTTGTAATCACAATCATTGAGTTGTGGATTATGGGGAACAGAAAATGATGACATGTTCAATACTGCAGCCTTTCAAGGAGCAACAATGATTTGAATGTGTCTGACTCACCTAATGAGAGACAAATAAACACTGGATCAATATCACATCATATTGGAAGCCAGAAAACATCATTATAAATTACAATTACAGCATTATTTCACTGTAATCAATGCAAGGAGCATAGAGAACATCACTTATCTGCATTGCTCTATTACATTCGTTGGATCAATATGGAATGTGCTGATGTAATTACTGAAACATTATCTTTTATTATATTTAATATTGGCTTTTATTTTATAAAATATGGGCATCCATGGTACATTTTACATTCATCCACAGATATTGTTTTTTATATAGCCACAAATGGCAGGGCTACCTATAGCGCTTTCTTTAAATGTACTGTGGAATTCGTAATAATTAAAGTGCTAACAGTGAATCAAGATGGTAAATAATATTGCAAAATAAATACCAGTGTAATATCAATTGTGATGGGCCCACCTGTGTTGCTTACTTTAAATAATGACAGTATTATATTTTATATAAATCAAGGTGATAATAGTGTATAAAAACATCAAATAAATACGACCTCTGAAGACGACAATGTAATGACGAAACGCACGTAAGGTGGAACGCACTATGTATACATCACGGGAGCCGGGTGGAACGCAGTACTGTGATCACCGCTCTCCACTCCAGGGCTCCATTTGCTGACGTTTTTTCATTATTTTATCGTGTCACAATTGTATCGTGGAAGGAAATAAAGTATGTTAAACGTTATCACACCAGCTGGAGCTCTCTTTTTATCCCATAACCTGGTTGGATGCTTGGATGGAGAGGAATAAGGATTGCCAGCACTGAGAGTTGAGGCACTACACCCCAAAGCGGGACCCATCCTGGCCCTGGTGGCCAAACAAGCGCTGCCCGATCTTGATACTATAAGGTGTATAAGACCCATTCCTTCTGGTGAGTGTGTTTTCTTACTATCTCCCACGTTGGAAAACGAGTACCATCACAACATCATTTGGAAGCTGAGCACAGAGCACATGCACTCAGGAATTATTTGAACGATTTGCATCACAAGTCACCTTATGAACTCTATTTTTTGATTTTTATGAGATTTTTTATGAACTTTTCTGAGCACATATGGGACATTAGCCATCACATTTAATACTGCACTGTTATTCAATTTTTCAATCATTTTCAATTGTATTTATTTGCTGTTTTTATACACTACTAGCACCTTGATTTATATAAAAAATACTACTGTCATTATTTAAAGTAAGTAACACAGGTGGGCCCATCACACTTGATATTACACTGTTTTTTTTTTTTTTTTTTTCTTTGCAATATTATTTACCATCTTGATGCACTGTTAGCACTTTAATTATTATAAATACTACAGTACATTTAAAGCAAGCGCTATAGGTAGCCCTTCCATTTGTGGCTATATAAAAAAACACTTCTTACCTTTACTATAGCAGCTGCACACTTACATGTACACAATTGGCTAGTTATCCAAATTACCACTGCGGCGCGAGGGATATACTAGAAGTATATTCATATCCACAGATATTGTTTGTTCAATGAAATGGGTGCATGGGATAGTAGGCAGGATATTTTACCTTTGAATACTTAACCTTAATGTATGCAATAAACTAAGACCATAAATCTATTAACTACCTCAATACTGGGCATTTAAACCCCCTTCCTTCCCAGACCAATTTTCAGCTTTTAGCGCTGTTGCATTTTGAATGACAATTGCACGGTCATGCAACACTGTACCTAAACCAAATCTGTGTCATTTTTTCCCCACAAATAGAGCTTTCTTTTGGTGGTATTTGATCACCGTCAGGTTTTTTCTTTTTTGGTGCACAGATAAAAAAAGACCGAAAAGTTTGAAAAAAACTTTTTTTTTTATGCTATAAAATGTTGTAAATAGATATGTTTTTTCCTGCACTGATGAGGCTGCACTGACAGGCACTGATGAGGAGGCACTGATGGGGTGGCACTGATGGGATGGCATTGATGGGGTGGCACTGATATGCAGCACTGATGGGCACTGATAGGTAGCACTGATATGCAGCACTAATGGGCACTGATATGTGGCATTGATAGGTATCACTGCTATGCAGCATTGGTGGGCACTGATAGGCAGCGCTGATGGGCACTGATAGGCAGCACTGATGGGCACTGATCGGCGGCACTGGTGGGCACTGATAGGTGGCACTGATGGGCACTGATCGGCGGCACTGATGGGCACTGATAGGTGGCACTGATGGGCACTGATCGGCGGCACTGATGGGCACTGATAGGCAGCACTGGTGGGCAATAATGGGCACTGGTGGGCGGCACTGATAGATGGCAGTAATGGGTACTGGTGGGCAGCACTGATAGATGGCATTGGTGGGCAGCACTGATAGGGAGGGCACACCCTGGCAGGCTCTCTGAGCCCTGATTGCCATCCCTGGTGGGCATCCCTGGTGGTCATGGGTGGGCATCCCTGGTGGCTCTAGTGGCACCCCCCCCCCCCAGGGCTGCACTGGTAATCAATGTTCTGATTACCAGCACAGACCCCCCCCCCCCCCCCTGTGATCAGTGAGTGATTAGTAAAACTCACTGATCCCCTGGCTGCAGCACAGATCATCTTCTTCTCCTCACTGACAGGATCTGTGTGAGGAGAAGAAGAGATCAAAGCCGTTACAACGGCTGTATTTACATTACATGACGGCTGTGATTGGACACAGCTGTCATGTGATCAGTAGGGCCAATCACAGGGCCCTCCTGCAGGAACTTGTTGCTCTGTGTCAGAGGGACAGAGGCACATCAAGATTGCGCCGCTGCGCGTGCCCGGGGCGGCGCGATCTCGCTCCTTCTGCAGGACGTTCCGGGAACGTCCGATCAGAAGGACGAGACTCCCACCCGGCCGTATATGTACAGTGGCCGGGTAGGAGGTGGTTAAACATAAAATAAAGCAGACACACCATATTGGAAATAACTTGGCCGAGGCCGTTTATTATTGGTCTAAAATTAAATTCATATTTATTTTGAAAACAATATTAAAAACTCTTAAAAAATTTTGGTATTGCGATAAAATTTCTTTCATCTGGCGCCAGTTGGAATTTTTTTCTTCAAAAATCGCAGATACTAACATCACCCTTACTCCATCTAATTGCTTACTTTTTTCACCAATTATTAATTTATCCATACCTCACACTAGATTAATTCACACTATCTCAGTTGCTATACAATGGCTGATTGCCATACATTGGAAATCAAACTCTTTCCCGGTTTCACAACTTAAATCAAGAATAAATTTGATATATATTATGGAAAATATTTTTTTTCATACTATTTACAACACTATATTACAACTATGAAATTTCACACTAACAAATGGGACCCATGGATTACACACATATTACATATATTTTTTTCTAACTACTGTATAGATGACTAACTATTTAAAACCCTTTCATTTGACACCGGGTCTCCAGCCTAACGCTTAGTGTTATGGAACTCTCTTTTCTAACAATACTGCTCTGTACCTATATCCAGGAACTATATTTTTGATTTCCTTGTTGTTATTTTGATATCAAATTCCCATATGGAATGGAGATAACTTGAAATTACTTAAGATTGTTATATTTCTGTTTACTCTACGTGATACCATTATTTGTCATATTAATGTACCAATTCTCTTTGTACCACCATCTTCTGTTTCCTTTCAATAAAAGTTTGTATACAAAAAAAAAAGAAATAAACTCTTAAAAACAGCCCAGCCGCTACAGCTCAGGCTGCATCAATAAAAAAAATTCAGTAATTTCAATAACTCCCAACTTTCAAAAAATATACCACTAGTCCTCCTTTGCTTCTACAAAGGTGACCCACCACATAAAAAACAGCGGCAACATAAAGAGAGGGAGGGATGGGGAACACCACAGCTTGATGCCTTCTGAGGCGAATGAGCACCTCGAACGGAAAGCTCTTTTTATAGGCCCCCCTAGCCTGTTCTAGAAGCTTCCTCAGAGATCACGTGTCCCCGCAGGTGCAGGTCAGTCACCTGCCAATACACGTGAGCCCTCAGGCTACCTCAGACAGCTCTTTCCGCCCTTTTTCCCTGAGGAAAAGGTAAGGGAAAAGCCGCCTAAACCTGACTGGAAAAACTAAGAGCCATTCTTCCCGCCACTTCTCCCATGAGGAAAAGGGGGCATATAGAATGCCAACCCTTTTCCTGTCATTCTTTAAACCATACCTATAGTCTTGCAGGCTATAATAAAATAGATGGTTAGGTAAGTCAGGTATTAAAATCTTTATTTTTAAATTATAAACATTTTGGCATATTTTTGAAGGCTGATATCCAAATATCCAAGGCCACCTCAGGTACAAATTAGGCTCCACTGACTTGCTGCCACTAAAAAAAAAAAGGCCAATATTTATTTGCAGTAAATAGCATATTACAGTATCTAGTAGTTTACAGAGCACATAGAGGGATTCGTGTCAGTCTTTGTAAGGTCTGTATGTTCCTACCTAAGTCATAGATACACTATGGGCAAGTTAGGAAGAAGCCAATCCCTTGGCACTATGATTATGGATTGCCAAGTGAAAATCTACATTATTCTTTTTTTTTTGTTAAATAAAACGGTTCTAAAGTCAAAATGTTTATTTTACCTTAATTAATTTCCTGTATTAAGATAAAAATGCATCACTAACTGTTCTAGCCACCCCTTCCCTAAACACTTACCTGACACCTGTCATTGTTGCAGTGCTGCTCCAGCTTCAGCACCAACTCCCTTACTTCCTGCTTTCACATTGCCATAGGCTCCTGCTGCTGTCAATCAAACTCCATTGAGGAGGGAGCGGGGGTGTGGCATACCAGCACTGTGTATGTCTGTGGATGCACACAGCCCGATTCATGTGCACAGATGCCCCCTGAGCACTCCAGCTTGCTAAGGAGGCACCCAGAACAGGGAGACACAGACAACTCTGGCGGGGGACTTCCAGAAAAGGAGGTAAAAAACTGCTCCGTGCAATAACGTTGAACAGAGCAGGTAAGTATAACATCTTTTTATTTTACCTTTTTTTTTTTTTAATTGCCTTTAATATCAGTTTAACTGCATACAGGAGTTTATGACAATTAATTTCCTTGCTGTTCGTGGCAAAGTCTAATTAGCAATAGTTTATTACCCACTTTACCACCGGAGGATTTTCCTGCTGTACGTCCAGGCCACTTTTTGCGATTCGGCACTGTGCAACTTTAACTGACAATTGCGCGGTCATGCAACGCCGTACCCAAATGAAATTTACGTCCTTTTTTTCCCACAAACAGAGCTTTCTTTTGGTGGTATTTGATCACCTCTGCGCTTTTCATTTTTTGCGATATTAATAAAAAAAATGCGACAATTTTGAAAAAATAACAATATTTTTCTACTTTGACAGTTAAAAAATATCCAATATATTAAATTTTTGTCATATATTTAGGCCAAAATGTATTTAGCTACATGTCTTTGACAAAAAAATTCTCAATGAGCGTATTTTTAACCACTTTAAGACCGGAAGATTTTACCCCATTCCTGACCAGTCCATATTTTGCGATTCGGCACTGCGTTACTTTAATGGACAATTGCGCGGTCTTGCGATGCTGTACCCAAATTACATTTATGTCCTTATTTTCCCCACAAATAGAAATTTCTTTGCTGGTATTTGATCACCTGTGCGATTTTTACTTTTTGCGCTATATACAAAAAAAGAGCGACAATTTTGAAAAAATAACAATATTTTTCAAATTTTTTTATATGAAATTCCCCCCCAAAAAAATGTAAAAATCTAAATTTTTAACATTTAAGGCCAATTTGTTTTCTGCTACATATTTTTGTAAAAAAAATTGCAATAAGTGTATTTTGATTGGTTTGCACAAAAGTTATCGCAGCTACTAACTACGGGAAATTTATGTCATTTTTATTGTCTTTTTTTAACTAGTAATGGCGGCTATCTGGCGGCGATCTGCGTTTTTTTTTGCGGGACTGCGTCATTGCGGCAGACAGATCGGACCCTTGACTGACATTTTTGACACTTTTGGGGGTACCAGTGACATTACTACAGTAATCGGTGCTATAAAAATGCACTGTTACTGTAAAAATTACACTGGCAAGGAAGGGGTTAACTTTTATTGGTGATCAAGGGGTTAATGTATGCTTGGTGCTTACTAAGGTGTGTGGGGGGAGGGGACTGTTTGACACAGGCACAGATCGCAGGTTCAGCTATGCTGAATCCTGCAATCTGTCACTGTTTGTCACTTAGGAGATTGTGTAAACAAAGCGGGCGGATCTCCACACTCGATCGGGGAAGAGCGGCGGTGATCACCTGGCCCGACTCCTGCTGTGACTGAATACAGCGGGAGCGAGCCTCAGGCGGCGCGCGCTCCGCCCACAAGGGGAGGCGTCGCTGGACGATATCAAGCCACTTTGCCGCAGTACCAGCTCAGTGAGCAGTCGGCAAGTGGTTACCTAATATTAATTTGTGTTTAAAACATTTATATCATGGGTAATGGATTTCTAGATAACAGATCCTGTCCTGGTACAATACCTTCTAATACTTTAAAATCTACAATTAAAATATTTTAAATATAGGATTAACCTTTTCATATTTCTACTAAATCAATTCTGCCCCCTACTCTCTTAACCAGGGGTGTCAAACCTGCAGCCCAACATGACTATGAATGCGGCCAGACACAAAATCACAAACGTACTTAAAAATGTAGATTTATTTTGGTGAGGAACTTTATGTAAAAATGCATTTACACTTAGCGAATACATGCGAACAAATAAAAGTTTGACCGTGTCTGTTTATTGAATTTTTGTAAGTTTTATCCCACTCTTCCCAATCACACCTTATTCATGTCATCAGTTTTTGGTAGCAACCATATTTGTGAGCGACTTTTTTAAAGATGAAGCATACGAAGGAGAAACCGATGAGCACCTTGAGAATTCATTGAGAATTTTCTGCTACATCCATCAAACTTAATATAGATGCGTTAGTTATTTCAAATTGTGCACTAGTTTTATGTTGCTCCTTTACTTTTATAATAAAAAATATTACAAAAAAAAAAATGAAGTTTTATTACTCAGATAGGTAAATTATCTATATCTGTGATTGTTAACTTGTGATCTGCCAGACCTTTTCCGCTCATTAGCTATCCTCATTGTTTATGTTCTTTATGTGTTGCCCAATACAATTTTTCTTCTTCCACTGTGACCGAGGAAGGTCAAAACTTTGGGCACCCCTGCTCTAAACAGATACAGATGATATATATATATATATATATATATATATATATATATATATATATATATATATATATATATATATATGTATATATATATATATATATGTATATACATACAGTAAATTCCGGACCCAGCCGCGAAAAAGTGAAAATCCGTGAAATAGAAAAACCCTATTAAAATGCATTGTAGGCATGTTTTTTTTACTGTCACGTGTAAAAGCATTTTAAGGTCTTTAAACACACTTTTAAAACAATAGAAACTCATTTAAACACATAAAAGATACTGAGAGACATAGCAAGAGCTATGGAAAACACAAAAATATTTCATTTTTAATGATTTATATAGTAAAATAACATTACAAAAAAAAAACGCAATATAACGGGACCGCAAAAGCTGAACTGCGATGGAGCGGGGGTTTACTGTATATATATATATATATATATATATATATATATATATGTATTTATACATTATATGAAGACTGTTATACTGGCCAAAGGATTTTCATTTCTGGTCATCCATTTCTCAGATATACACAGCTCTGTCATATAGCACAGCCCTATATGATAAGAAAGATGACCAGATTGTTTCTTGGTTGCAGGTAACTATGTCTTGTCCCTCCCAAGACAATAAAATGAGAAAGAGCAAAACGATGAGCTCATTGCTTTGTCACTCTGCTGTCTCCTCTTATCAGCATAAATCTTAATAGCACATAGACACTACAGCACATGACTGCAAGAGGATGATGCCAGTTTAAATACAAATAGCTATACTGCTTGCATTGACAAATATTTGTAATTACTGTATGTATTAATGAATACAGAGTTACATTAATGTGTGTCTTTATCTGCCAGAGTTTAGCTTTAACCAAAACTGGCCATTTATTTGGCATATCTTTTCTATGCTAAGAGCCTTAGGTTACCTACTTTCAGATTACATTTTTCAAAACTCTCCAAAATCAAGAATAAAAAAGCATAACAAAAAAGGAAAGAAATTAAAAAAAAAAAAATGTGTTTTGTGTAATTGACGTTAATGCAGCAGAGCATAAAGTCTGGATTAAACAATAAGATAAAATTAATTGCAGCATGTAATATAGGAAACTGGATAAGGATAGCGATTCTCGGCAGAACAGATAGATTATCCACGCAGGCAAAATTATACTTAGAGACCGGCGCATCCAATTTCAAACACGAGGCTAAAGAACGGGAAGTTCAGGAGTTTAATAAGTAAGTATTGACCTCTGATGTGGCTATGCTATGGACTGTATAGTCAGAAAATGTGTGGAAGGATGTAGATACTTTCCCTTACAAGCGAGAAGCAGGGTTCTGGTTTTCATTTAACCACTTCTGGACCGAAAGATTTCCCCCCTTAATGACCACAAAATTCTACTTTTTTAGAACTCATTCACCAAAGAGCCCCAATCTTCACGCCAACCACCCATTAGAAACACTCACATCGCACTCTTCCACTGCTTTCACTACCACAAATGTGAAAACCGATTTATCGGTTATAAATCTATCTGACTATGAACTTTCCCCAGATGAAATTGAGGTCCTTTCAAAAGGCCTCAGTTTCTGTCCAAATACTCCTCTGAATAAATTTGAGTTCATTAAAGATCTCAACCTATTCGCTCGAAAATTGAATTTCAAGACCATATTTGACAAAGAAAATGCATCTGATACATCCAAGACCAAAAAAGATCCCATCTTGGACACACTAATATCCTTACTAGAGGAAAATGATGATCTCATTGACAAAGTAGACCTGCCATCACTCCTGGCAGGCATCGACCCCAAACAATCAAACCCTAGCTTAAAAACAGGGTCTCTGAGGAAAAAGTCTGACAAATTCCCCAATCCCACTAATACCAACATTTCCGCCTTTGTCAAGCTTGTAACCAAAGAGATCGAAAAAATAAATATTCGACCATCAAAAACACCTAACATTACAGCCAACCAAAGACTGGCTATTACTAAGCTTTCACAAAATCACTCCATTACAATTAAACAGGCTGACAAAGGCGGAAATGTTGTTATTATGAATAACTCACAGTATACAGCTATGTGCTACAAAATTCTCAAAAACCAGAACTGGTATCGCAAAATTACAGCCAACATTGTTTTAAAATATCAACAAGAATTCTATCAATTAATTGATACAGCATATTTAAACAATGTGATCCCTAAACATACATGGGAATTCATCCGCACACCGTTCCCCATCACCCCAACTTTCTATTCGCTCCCAAAAATCCACAAAAATGCCACTGAACCACCAGGGAGGCCAATCATATCAGGGCGGGGTTCGATCTCCGATAACGCCAGCAAACTGGTAGATACCTTCCTCAAACCTTTTGTAACAAAATTACCTTCACACATCCGGGATACTATACATTTTTTACAACGTATAGAAGATGTATATGTCCCACAGGATTGTTTACTTGTTACCGTTGACGTCGAGGCTTTGTACAGCTCTATCCCCCACGACCGGGGGATAGCAGCTGTGCAGCATGCAATATCATCTAGCCACAACCTCGACGCCTATGGTGAATTCATCCTGTCTGTACTACATTACATTTTATTCCATAATGTATTTACATTCAATGGCTCCCACTACCTCCAGATACAGGGCGTAGCGATGGGCACATGTTGTGCCCCATCCTACGCCAACTTGTATCTGGGGGAGTGGGAGGAATTCTTTCTTACCAGTGAGGACACATCTATGTATACGGACCACATTATTATGTGGTTACGATACATAGATGATGTCTTCATGATCTGGCAGGGGTCACCTGAACTTCTCACCCATTGTATAGACAGGATGAATAGAAATGAGTTCAATCTAACATTTACAGTAAATTCAAGTAAGGACATGATCACATTCTTGGATGTGGAGGTTAGGAGAGGGGAGGATGGTGTTCTCCGCAGTGGCCTTTTTCGGAAGCCCACTGCTGGAAACACCATCCTCCATGCCTCTAGTTTTCACCCTCGGTCTCTTGTGCACTCCATACCATATGGAGAGTACAGGAGAGCCAGAAGAAATTGCACAGATCTCAACAGTTTCCGCAAAGCAGCGGACGATTTGAGAACCAGACTTCTTGCCAGGGGATATACAAAAACGATCCTAAAAAAAGCCTACAAAAAAGCAATTTCCAGTGACAGAAATGAATTATTAACTCCTAAGGAAAACAAAAATGAAGATCCCGTTCTGAGGATTATAACAACATACTCGGAGCAACATCCAATGATCAAAAAAATTGTATCCAAATACTGGCACGTACTTGCTTTGGATCCCACCCTTAGTAGACATGTCCCAGAGCACCCCCATTTTACCTACAGAAAGGTACCGGCATTAAAGGACAAATTGGTCCAGAGCGAATTTAGAGACGAAAAAAGACAGGACCCATGCAAATATAGGGGCACCTATATGTGCGGCAGCTGTAGATACTGTGGGTTCATGCTCACTTCAAAAAACCCAATCTTGCCGAATGGCAAAACATTCAAGCCCAAACACTTTGCCAACTGCCGCACTCACGGAGTGGTATATTTACTGCTCTGTGAGTGCGGCTGCTTTTATGTCGGCAAGACTAAATTAGATTTTTTCAAACGTGCCAATAGGCACATTAGAAGCATTAAGACCTGCGACCCGGATTTACCTCTGGGGCGGCATGCAGGACTCATCCATCGAGGAAAATTTCCAAAAATCAAATTTTTAATCCTAGATAGAATCCACCCTAGTTCCAGAGGAGGAGACTGGAACAAGATCCTCCTGCAAATGGAACTACGGTGGATATATCTCCTTAGGGCTACTGAACCCCCAGGATTGAACGAGATGATATCCTTCAAACCTTTTTTAGAAGGCTTCACCTCAGGTGGAATGGAAAAGTAAGTTTTCCTTCCTCATGCTTAAGATTCCATCACTATCAGTGAGAAGAGACCATTCTGCTTTCATAGCGCTCCAACAATAGGGGTCACTAATGAGGATGTCAATATAATGTCTAGAACTAAATATACACATATGTATTTTCTGTATATACATGTAATCTTTTCTTCCATTTCTTTGGCTTCTAGTCTCCCAACAGATGTGTCTATGCTCTCTTGAACTACTTCTGGGCCGTAGAAGATAGTCTTCTTCTTTGTCTCTTTCTTTGAAAGATCGACATACAGAAAAAGTCTGAGGACACATAAACCAAGCCATATGGGCTTCTAAGTATAAAACTTTTCCAACTCCATTCCCTTTCTCTCCTCTTTTGCTGCCCTTTTTGTGTGTCAACACAACTTATACAGCAGGAAAGAGAGATAATCATTCTCCTCCTTTGACTGATATCTTGATATATCTCTTGTCTCTGCAGGATGGAGTAAGGTGCTTCAAATGGATATTTGATTTCTTTTTACCAAGCAGACAACCCGGCACGGTAAGCGGCCGCCACCTAGTGGCGAGCCGCATTATGAGTCTTCTGCTCTGCATCAGTCTCGTACATCACGAGACTTGCAGACAGTAACTCACATCATGCCCCGCCTGCGTTCCACGCTGACGGGTCATGTGACGTGCCGGTGGTGCGCAGAAGCCGACCGCACTTCCGCCACGTCGGATATCCGGCAAATGGACCGGGAGAGCGTTCGGCCTCTCCACACCAGGGACCCCACAGGGCCATTAGCGGCAGGAAATTCCAATTCAGTTAAGTGCACACAGCTGCGGAGTCAATTTGACTCCACATTAAAACCCCCGAACTTCAGCAGTGAGCAGAATGCTCGCTGGCTGTCAACATCGAGGGCGGTGTGTCTGTAATGACCCAGACCGCTTACCATCTTAACAAGGTAACTTACTATATTCTCTTTTACTCCCTGATACCCATATTTTTCCCTTTCTCTTCTTTTGGTGGAGGTCATTATTTGTGGCCATTGCCAAATTGGGACAATTAATACAAAGTCAAGCTCAGAGACTGGTATATATTTTGTATTATTACCAAAGAAACTTTTTTCCCTCTCCCCTCTTGTCTCTATATTAGTGGAGACAAATCAGTCCCTATATATGCATAGCCTTTAGATAGTCACTTCTAAACATCAGACCATAAGCGACTTACTTCTTTTTTCCTGATGATCTTTAAATCTTTTCCTTCCAGCTGTCCAGCCTCAATTTGGGATCCAGTTGATCTGACTTGGTATCCTTCAAATACCATCCACCAAGGAATGGCATACTTTTCTTCTTTTTAATACACTTGCATGGGGTCTTAGCACCTCAACCACACCTTGAACACGGCCACAGTACAAGTTCGGCAGAGCATATACAGCATCTGATTTTAACACATCTTGGCAGGTACACAGTGCCATTCATCACTGCATAGAATGTAAGTTTTATCTTCCTTCTATTTTTGAATGTTTTGTATAAATTGATGTAATGTATACATGACTGTACCATTCTGTCTATGTGACTTATTTTTGTCTGATCAAATTATCCACAGACCACCATCCAGGGTTACTCTCCCCCCTGAAGAAGGAGTAATTATATAACTCCGAAACTAGTCGGGATTTGAGTCTCCTCCCTGAATTGATGTGGTTATTTCTAATTGCACATGTGATGTATATTACTTTACTTGCCTTTTATAAATTATTGTCATATTGTTTTTTCTAATAAAATATTATATTTTTCAAAATTTGTGTATTCAAGAGTGCCTTTAAAGTCCCACCAATAGGGGATTTCTTTTTTTGAGATTACATATTGGGATGTGGCACCATCAATTAGTACCCAACACAGGTATCCCTTTTTGATTTCCCCTTAATGACCAGGCCATATTTTGCGATTCGGCACTGCGTTAATTTAACGGACAATTGCGCGGTCGTGCGAGGCTGTATAATAAAATTGATGTCCTTTTTTCCCACAAATAGAGCTTTCTTTTTGTGGTATTTGATCACCTGTGCGATTTTTATTTTTTGCACTATAAACAAAAAAAAGAGCGACAATTCTGAAAAAAAAAAAACACAATATTTTTCACATTCTGCTATATAACATTCCCCAAAAAAATAATTTAAAAATCAAAATTTTTTAACATTTTAGGTCAATTTGTTTTTTGCTACATATTTTTGGTAAAAAAAAATTCAATAAGCGTATTTTGATTGGTTTGTGCAAAAGTTATAAAAGGAAAACAACTGCGCTAATTCAAAACAATAAGCAGCAACTTCAAGTGTGACAGACACCCCAAAATAAATAGTAAAGATAAGCTGCGCTGTATGTTGAACCATCAACTGAAATAGTCCATAAAAAAGTCCAATGCCAAATAAAGGTTGTGAAAACTTGTGCAGGTACCCCTTACCAAATAGTTGATATAGAAAGGCCAGGTGATGAATATTCAATTATCCTCACAGACGGGACACACTATTCACCCAATGACATTGGGGCAGAAATAAGTTGATGTAAGGCCAAACAGTATAAGGAGACTCCAGGTATGCCTTAGATAATGAGGATCGAGGGACCTTAATGATGTCAGTATGGAACTCCAGCAACGTGTAGATTGAGTGATGAAAAATAAAACAAGGCAAACGCCATAGCGTAAAACCAAAAAAACAGGACAAAAAACACCCAAGTGATGTGCACACAACAGGTCTCGTGAGGGAAGAGTCAGTGCATATGGGGGACCAATCACCAAATAAACTCCATAGGTACCCCTTACCAAACACTAAAGGGTTGGGAGCAAAAAAAAGGAGTATGTGGGGTGTCAAACCAATGAAGATGGCTGCTTACCGGATGGATAGGAAACAGAAAAAAGAGGGACACCAAACATGCAGACCAAAAGACCAGTGGTGTGTATGGGTACTCTTACCAGCTTCAATGGTTAAACAGGCAGGGATGTGAAACTCAGCTCAGATTCCCAGGAGAAAAACGACCAGCTCAACAGATGATTGAATGGGTAAGGGAATCCAGTAATTGACACTCAAAACGGGACTTCTCCAAGGGGCTCAGGGCTCAGAGGTAGATGAGAGGGCAGCCAAAGAACACAGAGGAGAGAGCCATAGTGTAAAACCCCAATAACATTTATTGTAGAAAAAGAATAAAACTTACAAGCGTCGGAAAAAATAAGCATATACAGGGAGATGTGCGAGCCGCCGGCCGGATGGCTCCGCTCGCCCGTCCTTCAAAGGTGGATCACGTGGGGATGACGTCAGCACGCCGCGTCCTGACGCGTTTCATCAAAGATGATATTATCAAAAGCTTTTGATAATATCATCTTTGATGAAACGCGTCAGGACGCGGCGTGCTGACGTCATCCCCACGTGATCCACCTTTGAAGGACGGGCGAGCGGAGCCGTCCGGCCGGCGGCTCGCACATCTCCCTGTATATGCTTATTTTTTCCGACGCTTGTAAGTTTTATTCTTTTTCTACAATAAATGTTATTGGGGTTTTACACTATGGCTCTCTCCTCTGTGTTCTTTGGCTGCCCTCTCATCTACCTCTGAGCCCTGAGCCCCTTGGAGAAGTCCCGTTTTGAGTGTCAATTACTGGATTCCCTTACCCATTCAATCATCTGTTGAGCTGGTCGTTTTTCTCCTGGGAATCTGAGCTGAGTTTCACATCCCTGCCTGTTTAACCATTGAAGCTGGTAAGAGTACCCATACACACCACTGGTCTTTTGGTCTGCATGTTTGGTGTCCCTCTTTTTTCTGTTTCCTATCCATCCGGTAAGCAGCCATCTTCATTGGTTTGACACCCCACATACTCCTTTTTTTTGCTCCCAACCCTTTAGTGTTTGGTAAGGGGTACCTATGGAGTTTATTTGGTGATTGGTCCCCCATATGCACTGACTCTTCCCTCACGAGACCTGTTGTGTGCACATCACTTGGGTGTTTTTTGTCCTGTTTTTTTGGTTTTACGCTATGGCGTTTGCCTTGTTTTATTTTTCATCACTCAATCTACACGTTGCTGGAGTTCCATACTGACATCATTAAGGTCCCTCGATCCTCATTATCTAAGGCATACCTGGAGTCTCCTTATACTGTTTGGCCTTACATCAACTTATTTCTGCCCCAATGTCATTGGGTGAATAGTGTGTCCCGTCTGTGAGGATAATTGAATATTCATCACCTGGCCTTTCTATATCAACTATTTGGTAAGGGGTACCTGCACAAGTTTTCACAACCTTTATTTGGCATTGGACTTTTTTATGGACTATTTCAGTTGATGGTTCAACATACAGCGCAGCTTATCTTTACTCTTTGTGCAAAAGTTATCGCATCTACTAACTACGGGGAAGATTTATGTCATTTTTATTGTTTTTTTTTGTATTTTTTTTACTAGTAATGGCAGCGATCTGCTATTTTTTGCGGGACTGCGACATTGCGGCAGACAGATCGGACCCCTGACTGACATTTTTGACACTTTTGGGGGGACCAGTGACATTACTACAGTAATCAGTGCTAAAAATATGCTACTGTAATAATGGCAGGGAAGGGGTTAACACAGTAAGTCAAGGATCAAGGGATCAAATGTGTACTTAGGAGTGTGTTTCTAACTGGATGGGGGCGTGGCTTGTGAAATAATCACAGAGACCTGTGTTCCTATATAGAAGGATCACGGGAGCTCTGTGATCATGATCTGTGATCATTCCAGAGAGAAGAACGGTCTGCTGTGTTTACAGCTGCCCGTCCTTCTCTCTCAGCGGGGAACGATCACTGGTGTCAGGTGGTAATCGGACATCCAAATCCCCGCTGATGAGTGGCGGCGTGCGCGACCGACATATACCTACGTCGGTTCGCGCAGGAGGGCCGCAGTATAACTCCGGAAGCTGTTAAAAGACAGTAGGTTTGATTTACTAAAAACAAATAGACTGTGCACTTTGCACATTTAATTTTCGCTGCATGTGATTAGATATTCTTTGTAAAGTGAAGCTTTACCTCATTTACTAAGCTCTAGAGCAACTGCACTTGAAAAGTGCACAATCTATCTGCCCTTAGTAAATCAACCCCAGTGTGTCTCCTGCATTCAAACCTTCTGAATATAAAACCCATGACAACCAGATTAACCCTTTCATAACCAGAGGTCATTAAAGCCTAGATGCCCCGGTCAAATGTAACAGCGTCAGTTTTCATTGGTTAACCACTTTATCACCGGAGGATTTTGCTGTCTTACGTCTGGGCCACTTTTTGCGATTCGGCACTGTGCGACTTTAACTGACAATTGCGCGGTCGTGTGACGCCATACCCAAACGAATTTATGTCCTTTTTTTTCCCACAAACAGAGCTTTCTTTTGGTGGTATTTGATCACCTGTGCGATTTTTACTTTTTGCGCTATAAACAAAAAAAGAGCGTAAATTTTGAAAAAAATAACAATATTTTTCACATTTTTTTATATGAAATTCCCCCCAAAAAATGTAAAAATCAAATTTTTTTTAAAATTTTTGGCCAATTTGTTTTCTGCTACCTATGTTTGGTAAAAAAAATCACAATAAGCGTATTTTGATTGGTTTGCGCAAAAGTTATTGCGTTTACTAACTAAGGGAAAGATTTCTGTCATTTTTGGTGTTTTTTTTTTTAACGAGTAAATGCTGTGCCCTGCAATCTGACTCTGCCTGTCACTTAGGAGATCCGCCCGCTTGTGTTTACACATGCAGGCGGATCTCCACACTAGATCCCCGACGATCGGGGAAGAGCAGTGGCGATCGCCGCTGCTCCTCCCCTGGCCCGACTCCCGCTGTGACTGAATAGAGCGGGAGCGAGCCTCCGGCGGCGCGCGCGCCGCCGAGAAGGGGGAGTGTCTGGCGACGTAGGTCTACGTCGCCAGACGATAACGAACCACTCTGCCGCAGTAGTGCTCGAGTGAGCAGACGGCAAGTGGTTAATGTAACAATAACTCTATAGCTAATTTGCATTCCAGTATATTTTCAAAGACATATTAGACTTTTTAATTAATGAATGTGAACCCGCGCAACGGTCTGTGAACCCATTTCAGATGTGTGATTAATCAGGATGCTGCTGTGCTGATGGTTGAATAAACCTAATCTGATGATATTTAGTAACTACAGCACTGCCCTATTAAGGTGCATTAAAACAATAAACAAAGCATTCATCTAGTATAGTACCAAATAAATTCTAAACATTGAATAAGGTGCTAAAAAAAAAAAAAAAAAAAAATGCTGGAAATATTAAATAAAGTGCTAATAATAAAGTGCAAATGTTTTAAATCAAACAAATAAGCATAAATGAGTCCATAAAATGTTGGGTGAATCTTGCTGCAATCCGAATCCAAAGTGGCGTGCTCCCCCCCTATGTGCCCCCACCCATCAGCTGTATAAACAAAACAGGCTTTGATAATATATACTCCTTCTCCACTCTTTCCACTTAATGATGTTTGGTTCTTAACAACTTGCTGACCGCATACCACAGATATACTGAGGCAGGCGGCTGGCTCAGCTGCTCGAACCGATGTACATTGGTTCTGGGGAGCTCTCCTGGGGGCGAGAGTGTGTCGCCAGAGATGTGCGCCCATCCCCAATAGGCAGCGGGGATTCCAATCCACGGGGCTAGTGGCCGCGATTGCTGCCGGGCACCCGGGATCGCTCCCCGCTGAGAGAGAAGGACAGTCTGCTGTTGTAAACACAGCAAATCGTTGTTCTCTCTAAAATTATCACAGAACGCCTGTGATCCTCCTATATAGGATCACACGTCTCTGTGTTCATTTCACAAGTCCCTCCCCCCACAGTTAGAAAACACTCCCCTAGGATCACACTTTGATCACCCCTGGGTTAACCCCTTCCCTGCCAGTATCATTATAACAGTAACAGTGCATACTTTTAGCACTGATTACTGTAGTAATTCAGTGTCAAAAATGTCAGTTAGGGGTCCGATCTGTCCGCGGCAATGACGCAATCCCGGTAAAAATCGCAGATCGCCGCCCATGCTAGTAAAAATAAAATGATATAAATCTTTCCCCTAGTTTGTAGAGACGATAACTTTTGCGCAAACCAATCAAAATATGCTTATTGGGATTTTTTTTTTTATCAAAAATATGTAGCAGAATACAAATTGGTCTAAAAGGATGAAAAAAATGTGATTTTTAAATTTTGTTTTTGGGAATGTTATAGCAGATATAGCAGATAGTGAAAAATATTGTTTTTTATTTTTTTCCAGAATTGTCGCAAAAAATAAAAATCGCACAGGTGATCAAATACCACCAAAAGAAAGCTCTATTTGTGGGGCAAAAAGGACATCAATTTTTTTTACCTGCTTCTGACCCCCCCCCCTCCACCTTCCCGTGTGCCCCCCTCCCACAGCGCCGCAGGCTTCCCTGTCCTATAAAAAAAATAACACATTTTAAAAAAAAAATTGTTAAACATTAAAAAATTATTTTTTAAAAAATTGTAAAATAAAAGAATTGTTAACATTTTTTACAGTATAAAAAAAAAAATGTTATACATTTAAACAAAAAAAAAAAATGTAAAAAACAAATAAGGGCTAATTCACACAGGTTCTCTGTTATGTTTGTGTCCGCTAATAATGATTTTAGTGTATTTTTAGTGAAAATATTGTCTTGACAAATTCAGGGGGGCCTGCCAGGTAGGCTGTACAGGGCCCCGTGATTTCTAACAGCAGCCCTGTGCAGGCATACAGGCATCCGACACTCCTCGAAATGTCAAATCTTGAGAAACCTGATAAAGGCTGGCAGCGATTGTACAAAGGAGAAATAGGAGACACCCGTTCACATTAGGTCGCTCCGACTTAGGGGGCGACCTGTGAAGTCGCGTGCAGCGCGACTTTGACGCGACTTGCACAGACTTCACATAATGGAAGTCAAAGCAAAGTCGCCTCCAGGTCGCCCCCAAGTAGTACAGGACCCTTTTTCTAAGTCGGAGCGACTTGTGTCGCTCCTATTAGAACGGCTCCTGTACTACACAGTGGGAGCGACCATGCACGACTTGCCAGGCTGACCAAGTCGCCTGACAAGTCGTGCTAGTGTGAACCGGCACTTAGGATTTTGTTATGGCCCCAACAGGGTCACTTTAAAAATATTCTCTAATAATTTCACGCAATAACAAAGGAGTTCTAGCTAGTTTTATGTACTTGTTTACATCATACATTTTTCTTGAATATTCATAAATAGTTTTTATTAAGATGACTAATGGTGATGTACGTTAATGTAATTTAATTGGTTGAATGATCAGAGAAGAAAAAAAAAATTTTTTGATTTATGTGATCTAAAAAACTTTGTTAATTGGATACTGTCTGCTTAAAACTGTCTGTTTATTCTGCTTTCAGAATACTGGTCTCTCAACATAGCTGGTATACATAAAACAAGATTCTGAGGACTTTTATCTTCTTTCCTTTTCCTAAGCAATTAACCCTCTGACGGCATGGTTTGTTTATTATTTCTCCACCATTCTCAACAAACTTGGGGCTATATTTAAATGTTAATGCCCAGGCACTGCTTTGAAAAGCCAGGAAACCTTAGTAGGGTTGAGCGAACACCTAGATGTCCGTGTTCGACGGGTTCGGCCGAACTTTAAAAAAAAGTCCGGGTCCGTGTCCCGGACTTTTACCGAACTTTTCCCGGACACCGAACCCCATTGAAGTCAATGGGGACCCGAACTTTAAGGCACTAAAATGGCTCTAAAACACCAAAGGAAAGGGCTAGAGTGCTGCAAATGGCAGCAAAACGTAATTAAGAGCATGGCAAGTGCTCTGCAAACAAATGTGGATAGGGAAATAACTTAAAACAACAAAAAAAAAACAGAAAAATAAAACAATGTTCTTCTTCATCTCTGAAGGACGAGGCCCATATGGAGTAGGAGGGAGGTTGAGGTGGTGGTGGATGTGGCGGTGACATAGGCGTGCGCACAGGGTGTGCTGGGTGTGCCTGGGCACACCCTAATCACCTAGGGCACATAGCATTGCCAGTGAGGAGATGGGAAAGATCTCCCTGGCACCTGCTCTGCTCTATTTCTCCTTGCCTACAGGTACATGGCCCCGATACATTACTCTCCCTGCTGGCAAACACATGCATGTGTATTTCAACTTTGGGGTGCACACCTTAATGCAATAGGCTGCGCACACCTATGGGCGGTGTAGGTGGAAGCGGCGGTGGAGGAGGACCAGGGCCGGATTAACAGCATCATGGGCTTGGTGCTGAGGATTTTGAAGGGCCTTAAGGGCCGTGCCTTGCCATGCACCCAGAGGAGGAAGGGTGCAGCCATGCATGCCTAATTCAACATGGGATGCTGTCTCTGAAGCCCATAAACACATCCATGCATCGCCAACTGTCCCTCCTTGTCCGGCCTTCACGCTGTGTGGGGAGGTTCTGAGGGTGCTGCCTGGGGAAGCGAGCATAGAAGCCAGACTTCTGTGTTTACAAGTGACAGAAGAGCGGTAACAGTGAATATGGCCAACCCGGGGCCTATATAAAAGGTAGGGGCCTGGAGCTGCAGCTCCAATAGCCCCTACATTAATCTGGCCCTGAGGAGGAGGACGAGGTAGCCAACACTGCTTCTTTTCAAAAATTTTAAATGAGGGTACACCCCAAAAGAGTGAGAAAGAGCAAAAATGGAACAATGGGTGGGTAAGGTCGGTATCCATTGCTATTCTGCATAAGGTACGGAAAAGTCCCGTGGGATCCATGCCTGGTTCATTTTAATGAACGTGAGCTTGTCCACATTGTCTCTGGACAGGCGGCTGCGCTTGTCTGTTATAACGCCCCCAGCCGTGCTAAATACCCGTTCAGATAATACACTGGCTGCAGGGCACGCCAGCACCTCCAAGGCGTAAAGGGCAAGCTCAAGCCATGTGCCCAATTTGGAGACCCAGAAGTTGAAGGGGGCAGACCCGTCATTCACTACATGTAGGCGTGTGCACACATACTGCTCCACCATGTTGGTAAAATGCTGCCTCCTGCTAAGACGTTCCATCTGAGCTGCTGGTGCTGCTGTTTGTTGTGGCGTGCTGACAAAGCTTTTCCACATTTCGGCCATGCTAACCCTGCCTTCTGAGGTGCTGGCGGTGCCCTGGTTGCGTTGGCGACCTCCTCCTCCTCCTCCTCTGCCTTGTGCTTCCACTGTGGCCCCGCTGTCAGATGGGAATGCCAGCAGCATGGCGTCTACCAGCGTGCGCTTGTACTCGCGCATCTTGCGATCGCGCTCCAGTGAGTGAATTAAGGACGGTACGTTGTCCTTGTAACGGGGATCCAGCAGCGTGGCCACCCAGTAATCAGCACAAGTTAGAATGTGGGCAACTCGGCGGTCGTTGTGGAGACACTGCAGCATGTAATCGCTCATGTGTGCCAGGCTGCCCAGAGGCAACGAAAGGCTGTCCTCTGTGGGAGGTGTATCGTCCGTGTCCTCTGTATCCCCCCAGCCACGCACCAGTGATGGCCATGAGCTGGCCTGGGTGCCACCCTGCTGTGAACATGGTTCCATCTCCTCCTCCAGCTCCTCCTCCTCCTCATCCTCCTCATCCTCCAGAACTGTGCCCCTGCTGGACAATTGCGTCCCTGGCGTTTGCGTGTGCAGGAACCCACCCTCGGAGCCCCTTGCGAATGACTGCCCTGAAAGCCTTGGAAATGTTACCTCTTCATCCTCCTCCTCCTCCTCATCCTGTGCCACATCCTCTTCCATCATCGCCCGAATTGTTTTTTCAAGGAGGCATAGAAGTGGGATAGTTAAGCTGAGAACGGCGTCATTGCCACTGGCCATGTTGGTGGAGTACTCAAAACAGCGCAACAAGGCACACAGGTCTCGCATGGAGGCCCAGTTAAATTAAATAGCGGAATAGAAAATATGATCCAAAAAAAGTGTATGTATATCACACGTACACAACCACACTGGGCCCCAATTACTATTGTTTGTACCCCTAAAAGGCTAGATGAGGAGTAGGGGGAGTATGGAACAGGCAGCACCCTCAAACCTTCAGAAGTATGAGATGAACCCCAACAACTTGGAAAGGTGGATCTCTCTCACACGTACCGACACAGACTATCCCCCAATTTAACTGATCCCCAAAGGTTTTTGATTAAATAGCGGAATAGAAAATATGATCCAAAAAAAGTGTATGTATATCACACGTACACAACCACACTAGGCCCCAATTACTATTGTTTGTACCCCTAAAAGGCTAGATGAGGAGTAGGGGGGGTATGGAACAGGCAGCACCCTCAAACCTTCAGAAGTATGAGATGAACCCCAACAACTTGGAAAGGTGGATCTCTCTCACACGTACCGACACAGACTATCCCCCAATTTAACTGATCCCCAAAGGTTTTTGATTAAATAGCGGAATAGAAAATATGATCCCAAAAAAGTGTATGTATATCACACGTACACAACCACACTGGGCCCCAATTACTATTGTTTGTACCCCTAAAAGGCTAGATGAGGAGTAGGGGGAGTATGGAACAGGCAGCACCCTCAAACCTTCAGAAGTATGAGATGAACCCCAACAACTTGGAAAGGTGGATCTCTCTCACACGTACCAACACAGACTATCCCCCAATTTAACTGATCCCCAAAGGTTTTTGATTAAATAGCGGAATAGAAAATATGATCCAAAAAAAGTGTATGTATATCACACGTACACAACCACACTAGGCCCCAATTACTATTGTTTGTACCCCTAAAAGGCTAGATGAGGAGTAGGGGGAGTATGGAACAGGCAGCACCCTCAAACCTTCAGAAGTATGAGATGAACCCCAACAACTTGGAAAGGTGGATCTCTCCCACACGTACCGACACAGACTATCCCGCAATTCAATTGATCCTCAAAGGTTTTTATTGAATAGCGGAATAGGAAATATGATCAAAAAAAGTGTATGTATCTCGCACGTACACAACCACACTAGGCCCCAATTACTATTGTTTGTACCCCTAAAAGGCTAGATGAGGAGTAGGGGGGGTATGGAACAGGCAGCACCCTCAAACCTTCAGAAGTATGAGATGAACCCCAACAACTTGGAAAGGTGGATCTCTCTCACACGTACCGACACAGACTATCCCCCAATTTAACTGATCCCCAAAGGTTTTTGATTAAATAGCGGAATAGAAAATATGATCCCAAAAAAGTGTATGTATATCACACGTACACAACCACACTGGGCCCCAATTACTATTGTTTGTACCCCTAAAAGGCTAGATGAGGAGTAGGGGGAGTATGGAACAGGCAGCACCCTCAAACCTTCAGAAGTATGAGATGAACCCCAACAACTTGGAAAGGTGGATCTCTCTCACACGTACCGACACAGACTATCCCGCAATTCAATTGATCCTCAAAGGTTTTTATTGAATAGCGGAATAGGAAATATGATCAAAAAAAGTGTATGTATCTCGCACGTACACAACCACACTAGGCCCCAATTACTATTGTTTGTACCCCTAAAAGGCTAGATGAGGAGTAGGGGGGGTATGGAACAGGCAGCACCCTCAAACCTTCAGAAGTATGAGATGAACCCCAACAACTTGGAAAGGTGGATCTCTCTCACACGTACCGACACAGACTATCCCCCAATTTAACTGATCCCCAAAGGTTTTTGATTAAATAGCGGAATAGAAAATATGATCCAAAAAAAGTGTATGTATATCACACGTACACAACCACACTAGGCCCCAATTACTATTGTTTGTACCCCTAAAAGGCTAGGAGTAGGGGGAGTATGGAACAGGCAGCACCCTCAAACCTTCAGAAGTATGAGATGAACCCCAACAACTTGGAAAGGTGGATCTCTCTCACACGTACCAACACAGACTATCCCCCAATTTAACTGATCCCCAAAGGTTTTTGATTAAATAGCGGAATAGAAAATATGATCCCAAAAAAGTGTATGTATATCACACGTACACAACCACACTAGGCCCCAATTACTATTGTTTGTACCCCTAAAAGGCTAGGAGTAGGGGGAGTATGGAACAGGCAGCACCCTCAAACCTTCAGAAGTATGAGATGAACCCCAACAACTTGGAAAGGTGGATCTCTCTCACACGTACCAACACAGACTATCCCCCAATTTAACTGATCCCCAAAGGTTTTTGATTAAATAGCGGAATAGAAAATATGATCCCAAAAAAGTGTATGTATATCACACGTACACAACCACACTAGGCCCCAATTACTATTGTTTGTACCCCTAAAAGGCTAGGAGTAGGGGGAGTATGGAACAGGCAGCACCCTCAAACCTTCAGAAGTATGAGATGAACCCCAACAACTTGGAAAGGTGGATCTCTCTCACACGTACCAACACAGACTATCCCCCAATTTAACTGATCCCCAAAGGTTTTTGATTAAATAGCGGAATAGAAAATATGATCCCAAAAAAGTGTATGTATATCACACGTACACAACCACACTAGGCCCCAATTACTATTGTTTGTACCCCTAAAAGGCTAGGAGTAGGGGGAGTATGGAACAGGCAGCACCCTCAAACCTTCAGAAGTATGAGATGAACCCCAACAACTTGGAAAGGTGGATCTCTCTCACACGTACCAACACAGACTATCCCCCAATTTAACTGATCCCCAAAGGTTTTTGATTAAATAGCGGAATAGAAAATATGATCCCAAAAAAGTGTATGTATATCACACGTACACAACCACACTAGGCCCCAATTACTATTGTTTGTACCCCTAAAAGGCTAGGAGTAGGGGGAGTATGGAACAGGCAGCACCCTCAAACCTTCAGAAGTATGAGATGAACCCCAACAACTTGGAAAGGTGGATCTCTCTCACACGTACCAACACAGACTATCCCCCAATTTAACTGATCCCCAAAGGTTTTTGATTAAATAGCGGAATAGAAAATATGATCCCAAAAAAGTGTATGTATATCACACGTACACAACCACACTAGGCCCCAATTACTATTGTTTGTACCCCTAAAAGGCTAGGAGTAGGGGGAGTATGGAACAGGCAGCACCCTCAAACCTTCAGAAGTATGAGATGAACCCCAACAACTTGGAAAGGTGGATCTCTCTCACACGTACCAACACAGACTATCCCCCAATTTAACTGATCCCCAAAGGTTTTTGATTAAATAGCGGAATAGAAAATATGATCCCAAAAAAGTGTATGTATATCACACGTACACAACCACACTAGGCCCCAATTACTATTGTTTGTACCCCTAAAAGGCTAGGAGTAGGGGGAGTATGGAACAGGCAGCACCCTCAAACCTTCAGAAGTATGAGATGAACCCCAACAACTTGGAAAGGTGGATCTCTCTCACACGTACCAACACAGACTATCCCCCAATTTAACTGATCCCCAAAGGTTTTTGATTAAATAGCGGAATAGAAAATATGATCCCAAAAAAGTGTATGTATATCACACGTACACAACCACACTAGGCCCCAATTACTATTGTTTGTACCCCTAAAAGGCTAGGAGTAGGGGGAGTATGGAACAGGCAGCACCCTCAAACCTTCAGAAGTATGAGATGAACCCCAACAACTTGGAAAGGTGGATCTCTCTCACACGTACCAACACAGACTATCCCCCAATTTAACTGATCCCCAAAGGTTTTTGATTAAATAGCGGAATAGAAAATATGATCCCAAAAAAGTGTATGTATATCACACGTACACAACCACACTAGGCCCCAATTACTATTGTTTGTACCCCTAAAAGGCTAGGAGTAGGGGGAGTATGGAACAGGCAGCACCCTCAAACCTTCAGAAGTATGAGATGAACCCCAACAACTTGGAAAGGTGGATCTCTCTCACACGTACCAACACAGACTATCCCCCAATTTAACTGATCCCCAAAGGTTTTTGATTAAATAGCGGAATAGAAAATATGATCCCAAAAAAGTGTATGTATATCACACGTACACAACCACACTAGGCCCCAATTACTATTGTTTGTACCCCTAAAAGGCTAGATGAGGAGTAGGGGGAGTATGGAACAGGCAGCACCCTCAAACCTTCAGAAGTATGAGATTGTGTTCACTGTACCCCACAAAGATTGAGTTCACTGCACCCCACAATGATTGTGTTCACTGCACCCCACAAAGATTGTGTTCACTGCACCTCACAAAGATTGTGTTCACTGTACCCCCCAAAGATTGTGTTCACTGCACCCCACAAAGATTCTGTTCACTGTACCCCACAAAGATTGTGTTCACTGCACCCCAAAAAGATTGTGTTCACTGCACCCCAAAAAGGATGTTGTTCACTGCACCCCAAAAAGGATGTTGTTCACTCCACCCCAAAAAGATTGT
This sequence comes from Pelophylax lessonae, assembly GCF_965119305.1. Taxonomy (NCBI): domain Eukaryota; kingdom Metazoa; phylum Chordata; class Amphibia; order Anura; family Ranidae; genus Pelophylax; species Pelophylax lessonae. The sequence continues at coordinate 67,258,792 of NC_138775.1, forward strand.
GTTCACTGCACCCCACAAAGATTGTGTTCACTGCACCCCAAAAAGATTGTGTTCACTGCACCCCAAAAATGATTTTGTTCACTGCACCCCAAAAAGGATTTTGTTCACTGCACCCCAAAAAGGATGTTGTTCACTCCACCCCAAAAAGATTGTGTTCACTGCACCCCAAAAAGATTGTGTTCACTGCACCCCACAAAGGATTTTGTTCACTGCACCCCAAAAAGATTGTGTTCACTGCACCCCAAAAAGGATGTTGTTCACTGCACCCCAAAAAGGATTTTGTTCACTGCACCCCAAAAAGATTGTGTTCACTGCACCCCACAAAGGATTTTGTTCACTGCACCCCACAAAGATTGTGTTCACTGCACACCAAAAAGGATTGTGTTCACTGCACCCCAAAAAGATTTTGTTCACTGCACCCCAAAAAGATTGTGTTCACTGCAGCCCAAAAAGATTGTGTTCACTGCAGCCCAAAAAGATTGTGTTCACTGCAGCCCAAAAAGATTGTGTTCACTGCAGCTCACACACAGAAAAAAGGATGTGGATCACTGACACCTGCCTATCTCCAATCCCACACCACACAGCAATATCGATTGTAGTTTGTAGAACACAGTTTCCCTAAAATTCAGCAGACTCTGTCCCTAACAGGATTGAGAAGAGATCGTAGATCAGGATTGAGTGCAGACCCCACCCCCCACACAGCAATATCGATTGTAGTTTGTAGAAGACACTGACCCTATAATTCAGCAGACTCTATCCCTAAAATGCCTACAACTCGCCCTGCCTAAACACTCCGACCTGTCCCTCAATTCTATCCGGACACAAATGGTTTTTTCCTGCCTATCTTTCCCTAATCAGCAGCCAGCACGTTGATGTGTGCTCTGTCCCTGAATCTAAGCAGCATAATGACGCCGCTGCGGCTGCCTCGAACTTATAAAGACTTGGTCACATGCTTCAGACGGCCAATCACAGCTACTGAGACATTTGCAGGCATGGCTGGGATGGCTTAAGGCACACCAGTTAAACGATTGTTGATTGGCTGTTGAAAGCCCGCCATGAAAAGAGCGCCAAAGCATGCAAAACCCAGAAATAAAACGACCGAACACGGATTTTTACCCGAACATACAGTAAAGTGTCCGTGTCCGTGTTCGGGTACAAAAAATCCAATTATTCGGTACGAACACGAATAATACAGTCCGTGTTCGCTCAACACTAAACCTTAGTTTTTCCTAAAGACAAGTGACACTAGGTAGTGACCATTGTCATCACTCTGGTCATTTTTGTTTAATAGTGCCTACATTCACATGATCATTATGCTTTTTCTGGACTTAAAGTGTCACTAAACCTACATCATAAAACAACTATCAAAAATTGGTGTATTACATGCTGTTCATACTAACGCAATAACTATGAGATTTGTTTTCTGTATTCTGCAAAAAACCTGGTTGATCCTGCTGCTCTCTATCTCCCCCTTCTGCCCATGTCCCCAATGCAGCTACAGATTTTGAAGCTGTGGTGGCAACTCTGCACATGCTCAGTTTTCAGTGAGTTTCTATACCCAGAATTTCCTCTCTATCACATCTGAGTAAACCACGTGACTATAGAGTCACACATGTGGGCGTATACATAGTGATAAACGACAGCCCACTTCCTCCTCCCCCCTCCAGCTAAACACAATGAGGTGGGATATGACATATAGATTGATGAAGGAATCACCTCCTTCTTATTCTAAGACACAGGCGGGAGGGGCATCACCCAGCCGATGACTGGCAGAAATCTGTCTGCACCATGTTATTTCCACAAAATAAAGATTGAATTCCAAATTTAAAACAGTTTGTTGATATTATTTATTTTTACTCTGTATTAGTAGGGTGTTTTTTTTTTTTTTTTTTTTTTTTACATGTGACCAGCAGCAGAGGGCTAGAAGCTCCTCCTGCTTATGTTTCCCTGCAGACAGGCTGGGAAAGAGCTGGGTCATGTGACAGCTGTATATTGACTGGGAAATAAGGTACTTATTTTTTTTAGTTTTTAAAATAATTACAGCGACATCGCCATCATCCACATACAGAAAGAGAAGGAATAATGTAAATTGACCACTTGCCGACCGCCCACCACAGTTTTACTGCGGCAGGCTGCCTCGGCTGCACGAAATGACGTAGGGCTACATCGGTCACGTGAGTGGTGCTAGGGGGCTCCCACCCCCACTGGCTGGGCAGCTTATTGCGATTTTTTACCAAAAATATGTAGCAGAATACAAATTGGCCTAAAATGATGACATTTTTTATTTTTATTGATTTGGGAAAGTTTTATAGCAGAATGTGAAAAATGTTTTTTTTTTTTTTTTTTCAGAATTTTCGTTTCAGGAGGCTGTCGGGTGTCTATTCAGCAAGTCATGTGGTGTTTCTCATCACACCACCACAATTGTTACCCAGATGGGAAGGCTGTCTAAGTTGCTTCAAATTGGTGCACTTAAGCACCTGTAAATGTGAGTGCATGTATATATAGAGAGATTGGATTCATCCTTTTTTATGGATAGTGTAGGACCCACTGACAATGGGGTACTTTGACGTATTGGTGGGCTTGAGCACGATATGGCCATATGGTGGGACCAAATGCCCATTTTTATTTATGGATTGTCTTCATATTTGATAGTCATTTCTTTTGCATGTGTGCGCTATTCCTTTTTAATATGCATGTCACTTGGTTCATTGCTGCACCAGCTTTAGAAATACATGTTCAGGGTTTGCTCCTCCAACTTTTTGCTTGTTTAATATGTATTCGGTCTGACCAGACTTCTGGGGTTGAGCACCCCACCCCACCCAACACACACACACACCTGTACTCTATCAGTGTCCACCATCAAGTAGATATAGGAGGAGTCCCTTGTAGTGCATTAGCACATCTCTCCCAGCAAGGAGTGTTGTCTCCAAGGGTTAGAGAGGTTGGATTCGTCCTTTTTTATGGATAGTGTAGGACCCACTGACAATGGGGTATTTTGACGTAGTGGTGGGCTTGAGCACGATATGGCCATATGGTGGGACTAAATCCCCATTTTTATTTATGGATTGTCTTCATATTTGATAGTCATTTCTTTTGCATGTGTGCTCTTTTCTTTTTTAATATATTTATATGTATATATATTATACATATCTTTTCTTTAATAAATATTTGAAAAGGATATCAGCACTATCTCGAGTCTTTCCTTTATATGACATACGGCTGATGATCTATGGAAAGAGCTGCTACATGTGAAGGATCCTGAGCACTGTTGGCACTTATTTTAGAGATACTGTTCACTGCCATTAGTTTGATTAGAATCACTTTATACGTTTGCAAACATATATTTGTTTTTTCTACTGGGCACTTTATTTGGCACACGTCACATATATATATATATATATATATATATATATATATATATATATATATATATATATATATATTTTTTTTTTTTTTTTGGTTTGTTTTTGTTTTTTTGGTTTGACGTATCCATTTAACTTATTTATTTGAGTCATTGGTCGTTAGGACGCAGGCAGCTAGAAGGTTGTAATGGTGTAAAATGAAAACCTGTAGCTTTGTGTAAATTAAAGGCAGCCTTCATCCACCTGCTGACTGGTATACAATTTTTGTGCAATTTGTAGGCATTTTGCCAAGGCACCCCTGAAGAAACCCCAAGGCACCCCAGGGTGCCTGGGCACACTGGTTGAAAAAGGCTGCCTTAGGGTATCTACATTCTAGATGAAGTAGTAAAGCAAACACCGTTACACACCGTTAGTAGTAAAGCAAACACAGTGTTACACTTGCAGATTTAGCTGGGCTTGACTACTAAATAAAGCTGAACAATGTTTTTCCTTTTGAGATAAATGTTTTACAGAAATAAATAAAAGCTGAACATTGCAAGCACATCTGGTATATGGTTTGTCTCAACCCTCTAAGGCAGTGATCCTCAACTCCGGTCCTCAGGGCCCACTAACAGGCCAGATTTTAAGTATTACCTTGGGGAGATGCAGACTAGAGTACTGCAATCACTGAGCAGCAAATGATATCACCTGGGATGGATTTCAGTTATCTTGCAAATCTGGCCTGTTAGTGGGCCCTGAGGACCAGGGTTGAGGACCACTGCTCTAAGGGACACTTTTGCTGGACCGCTTGGTCTGTTCAAAGAAGTTGACAAATAAAAGACTTACTGGTCAGATCACCAGGTGAAAAAAAAAAAAGAAAAAAAAGAAAACTAATGCAGAAACCACATCTGATAACTTGTGAGCTTCAGTTTAATAAATTCATGTTTTTATTTTTTGGGGAGTTAATACCTCCTAAATGGAGAGCGCTTTATTTTTATATATTTTAAAAGGTTAGACAATTAATGATATTTTTATTAGCATTACAGGTCTCATAACTCTCAGGTTTTATTATTAGCCTTATGACTTTAACCTGTTGACTGTGCTCAAGTTGAAGACATCATTTAGTCCTAAAGATAAGCAAAATTAAAACACAGAGAGAGAGTAATGACTCAAATTAAAAACAAAGTCTCTTAATAGAGTTTTAATTTAAAGCTTCAAGGGGTAACATCACAAAACTCTTGTAATTCTTTTATCCATGGGTGACATCAATTGACAAATGTCTCTTTTTAGTAATTCCTTTCAGAGGTTCCTTCTAGAGTTAGGCTGCATTCATATGTCAGCGTATGATCGTGGGCAGAACCGCCGCGGTTCCGCCCGCGATTCGGAGATTTATTGCAAATCGCGGGACGCCTAGCGTTGCCCGTTGATTTGCAATAGCCCCCAAACGCCGAGCGATGTTGCCGCGATTTATGCCCTCCGAATCGCGGCAACATCGCGCAAACAAAATCGCGGGACGCAATACGCTCCAAAAAAGTACAAGAGCTTCTTTGGGAAGCGCCCGCGGCGGTTCTGCCCGCGATCATACGCTGACATGTGAATGCAGCCTTAGGGCTAGGATTGATGTAGAGAAGGGATCCTTAAACTACGGCCCTCCAGCTGTTGCAGAACTACACATCCCTTGAGGCATTGTAAAACTCTGACATTCACAGACATGACTAGGCATGATGGGAATTGTAGTTCCTGAACAACTGGAGGGCTGTAGTTTGAAGACCCCTGATATAGAACTTTTCCACCACTTCCTGTCCAGATGACTCAACAGGATGAAAGGAAACCACCTCAATGGAAAAACAGATAGCTAGGGATTGAAATCTCCCCCAATCTACAAATAGTGTTTTATTCCTGTGCCCTGATGGAGAGAATTTTCTAATTTCCTGTCCTTCGGGACAAAGAAATAAGTGAGGAAAAATCTCCCAAACAGAGACAAAAATAGAAATAAAAACTTGCCGGAGGCTCTAATCCTTCTCTGAGTTATAAAGTCTTAGAGCATGGCAAGCAAATCTTACAGATACATATATGTACATTATACATAGGTGTGTGCACAGGGTGTGCCTGGGTACACCCTAAGTAGTGTTGATTCCCCCTGCTTCCTGTCTCCCCCCTGCAGTGCTGCCAGCGTCCCTTCTCTCCCGCCAGCTGTTGCGGGGGATGTTTCGGGATGGAGAGCTGGGGAAGAGGCTGGTAAATATTTTATTTACTGACCTCTTCCTTTTTTGAATAAACGGAGTGAGTGATCTGTACCATTTGCTCCTGTGTGCATTCCTAACTGAAGCATAGTAAACTATATTTACTATGCTTCAGTTTGTGAATCAACAGGAAACTGCTCAGAACAGCGCACTTCCCATTAGTTCACTGTCTAGTGCAGCTGGAGCTGTAGAGAAAGGGACTGGGGAAGCTCTGTTCTCGGTTCCTTACTGTATCTCAAAAGTGAGACATCAGGGGTCTATTAAGACCTTTGATATTTCACCAAAGCCCCTCAAAAGGGCTCCTAAAAAAAAGTATAAAAAAAATAATTAAAAACAATAAATTTAAAAAATAGTTAAAACATAAAATAGTAAAAATTAATAAAAATAAAAAGTACTGACACCAATCTCTGTTCTACTGACACCGTCCACTACTCTGCTGATACACGCATGTGTGTTTGTGCTCTGGGGTGCACATTCTAATGCAATAGGCTGCGCACGTCAATGACATTATACAATAGAACAAACATCCACCTGAGCTTAAAAACATGCCAAAAATTAATTTGCATGCCATAAATAATATGAAGGATATTATTATGTAAACCAGTGCAGGGAAAGAAGCTTGGAAATTATGCTGGGCATTAACATACCTCTGATGCAGGATTCTTTATAGTTAAAGAGTAATATATCAGAACTCTCAGGAACCAGACATACATTTTCTTTTACTAGGCTACAGAATCCAAACCGTTTCTGTCTATTGCACATCACTTCCAACTCACTCTACCATCAATACCTTGTAATATTGGTTTCCATGGGGTTACCAATCAGAGTTTTTTTTTTTTGCAGTTATTACATTTTAACCAATCCCGACCTCTCAGGGCAGGAGGTTATATATCTGCCTACTGGTTTACACTAAAGCCACTTTTTAAGGACTAAGAATGAGTCCATCTATTCTACTTCCTTTCCCCCAAAACCAATAAATATGTTCCCAAATAGAGATGGGCCGAACACCCCATTCAGGGAAAAGTTCTGACCCCCAACCATTAAAGTCTATGGGAGCCAAACAATAAAAATCAAAAGTGCCCATTTTGAGGGCTTATATGCAAGTAATTAGCCAAAAAGGGGCATGGGGGTCCAGGTCCTTACCTGGGGGACATGTATTAATGCAAACATTTTTTTAAAATTATTGTTTTTTTTTAGGAGCAGTGTTTTTAATAATGCTTAAAATGCAACAATAAAAATGAAAAAATCCTTTAAATATAGTCCCGGGGGGGGGGGGGCGTATCCTTGGTCTGCCTGTAAAATGGCGCATCTGTAGCATGCATAGAACATGCTGCAGCAAAAACGACATTTCTAAAAGAAAAAAAAAACAACAAGTCAAATCACATTTAAATTGACTCGCAGTTTCAATTGTCGGCAAAGCGGCTTGGGGTCCCCCTCAAAATCCACAGGTCAGGAAAGATAGAGATGAGCGAGCGCCCCCTCTCCTATACCGTACCAGGCCACATGCCCTTAACATGGGGGAGTGGGTGCTCTCCCCCCCACTCCATGTTGATAGGGGCAAGGGCCTCATCTTGAAAACTGTTGCCGGTGGTTGTTGGAGTCTGTGCCCCACCCCCCCCCATGCACCCACCCCCTCCCCGTGTCGAGGGAATATCGCCTGGTATGGTTCCTGACCTGCCAGGCTGCATGCTCAGATAAGGGTGACTTATTGTTTATATCATTTTGCTTTTTCTGTTATATATTTTACCATGACTTTATATTGAGACACCCTTGGATCCGATTTTCTCCATTCACTCATTTATTCATATAGTAGGTATATTCTGCCAGCGCTACTTACCACCCCCACATCTTCACATAAGGGTCTGTTATGGGATTTGCGGGGGGAGCTCACATCCCTTTTTTTTTTAAATTTTGGCGTGCGGTTCCCCTTAAAATCCATATCAGACCCAAAGGGCCTGGTATAGACGGGGGGGGGGGGGGGGACCCAACGCCGTTTCTTTCTTTCTTTCTTTTCAATAGCCAGGTGGGGGAAATTGAAACTGCGCGTCAATGGGGGGAACCCCACGCCAGTTTTTTTTATACAATTTTTTACCAGCAATTTTTAATTTTTTTTATTCAGCTGTCAGCGGGGAAGCCCATTGATAGCTGATGACTCAACGGTTGTTAAAAGCTTCCCGGCCCGCTGATTAACAACCAGCTTTTATTGCATCCTGTTAGGGCAAAGCTTTGCCGGGGGTTCGACAGGGCGAACATCCACCAAACACCCTGCAAATTTGGGTGTTCCCCGAACGGGACCAACAGCCAATATTTGGCCCAAACTCTTGCTCAGGCTAAACCGTTCGCCCAACTTGTTTCCCAAATATACTATCACCAAATACCCTTCATAATGCAAAACTGCTAACAAGGAACCATAGACAGAACATCTTCCTAAATGTCTTATTCCTATGTACCACCAGAAGTGTGCACTCGTAACTACATCTGACAATATGAGGTTATTGTGCACGCACCATAAATCCCAAATTTCAGAGATGAGGAAGAGAGACTCTTTAAAGTGATTCTAAAGGTTTGTAAAATAATAAAAATGTTATACTTATCTGCTTTGTGCAAATGTGTGCACACAGCAGCCCCGATCCTCTTTTTTGGGCCCCTCGCTGGCGGTCCTGGCTCCTCCCCCCTGCCAAGTGCCCCCTGCTCTCTCCTCATTGGCTCACTGGCTTTGATTGACTCTTGACTTTGAGTGCTATTGGCTTCTGCTGCAGTGTGAGCCCATAAGGAGGGAGATTCTCGGGAGAGCTGCTGCTCTCGTGCACATTGCTGGATCGAGATGGGACTCATGTAAGTATAAGGAGGGGCTGGGAGAGGGGGCAGGACCCAGTGGTCAAGCGGACCACGAGTATTTATTTATTTGAGGTCATAAGGGAGGATGCTTCTTTAAGCTAAAAATATTATTAGTGTCACTGGTCAAAAATTGAAGAGATAGAATTTGTTATATCACTAGCAACTTCTATAGGAACCCTAGTTAACACAAGTCTGTTTCAGCATATGGACACCAACCCCTACACAACATTCAAATTATATCAATCATCCATCGCTCTATACCAAATTGTAAGCCAGTCCACGATTACCCGTCCTTTAGGCCTGTTCAGTTAGTCTGTGTAAGATCAATTGTATCTGTGTGAGAGCAAAGTGTAGTATCCCTAGGGGGCGTGTTTATGAAACATCATTGATCTGACATTCACTGAGATTCACTGTAGGTGAGTCTTCCAGGTGCATGTGCTTTAAATGACATTGATTGATTCACCACCAGTGAATGTTTGGTGCAATGCCACTAGATTTAATTCTGTACTGAGAAGCCATAACTTTATGACCACTGACAGGTAAAGTTAATAACATTGATTACCTCATTACAATAGCACCTGAAAGCAGGTGGGATATATTAGGCAGCAAGTAAACATGTTCCGAAAGATAGATAGATGTGTTGTGTATGGGGATGTATGTCCAAAGACTAGTTCATGCTGACCTGTGTCCATGCCCAAAATCACCTACAATGGGCTTGTGAGCATCACAACTGGACCACAGAGCAATAAAAGAAGGTGGCCTGGATTGATAATTCATGTTTTCTTTTACATTGTGTGGATGGCTGGGTGTGTTTGTGGCTTACCTAGGGAAGAGATGGCACCAGAATACATTATGGGAAGGCATAATGGGAAGACATTATGAGAAGGCATTATGGGAAGGCAAGCCGGAGAAAGTGTGATCAGCGCCACTGATAAGGCAGTACAACCGGCCCTCCTGTTCGGGGCCCAGGCCCCATCAGTTTAATAGGGGGGCCCAGGCACCTGACATAAAGAAGGGCTGGCTGTACTGCCTTATCACTGAGCATAATCCTCCTGTGGCTTCCACTGCAGCACAGCCAACTGTTTCTCCTCTCTTTCCTGCTGGCTTTCAGCTGCTGCAAATCGAGCCACAGAGGGATTAGTTCCAATATCTGTGGTGTCCCCTGCCTCTCTGATCACCCCCTCCCGAAGATGCTGATCCCCCTGCAACACTTTTGTCATATTTACCAGCCCCTTCCTTTTCTTTCTAAACACAACGAGCGAACAATACTGATCACTCCTGTGTTCATTCATAAATGAAGCATAGTAAACTGTGTTTACTATACTTCAGTCTATGAATGAACAGGGAGCCTCTGTATAGAGCACTTCCTGTTCTTTCATCTGCAGTGCAGCTGAGGCTGCAATGAAAAGGACCAAGGAATCTGTGTCCCAAATTGCTTTCTCTGTCCCAAAAGTGAGACATCAGGGGTCTGTTTAGATCCCTAATATATCACCAAAGCCCCCCAACAGGGTTGTTAAAAAGTTTGTAAAAAATAATTATAAAAACCCCCCAATAATTAAGAGCTCATTCACACAAGAGCAATTTACATTCAGATCACTCTTTAGAGAGGCATTGTATTGCCTCCTTATTGCCTGCTTTAGCTCTTTCTACCCCACAATAGCGCACCGAATACTGTCTGTGGGCTGGATCATACACTTACACCCACACACCTGTCAAATTAGGACCCGTGGCTGTGTTCATACAGCTGCTGCATCTCCATAGTGTAACTACTGACTATAGATTCTGCCTGCACACAGCTCCAGGGGCTCCAGTCATAAAAAAAAAAAAAAATACTGATTAACGCTGTACAGGCCACATCGCCCATGTGAATGAGCCTGAAGACCTTATTCATGCACAGAGCTTTATTTACTTACTCAGTACAGTTTTATCTTTTAGATTTAGGCTCCATGTACACGGGACGCTGGAAATGGCCGTTTAGGAGCAGTTGGGCGTTTTTTTCAGAAGCCCCTGAACCCACCTACATTTTATCTTATCTGTCCATGTACACCAGGTCGTTTACAGTCATTTGCAGGCAGTTGCGTTCAGGGACTGTTTTTAGAACGCAATTATTTGCGTTCGAACGTGTGTTTCCCGGCGTTTAAAACGCACAAACGCGTCCGAACGCGTCTGAACGCATCCGAACGCGTCCAAACGCGATGACCCGCGTTTAGCGTTCGCTTTTTTCCATTTTAAAGGGGAATAATTTTTTTGACCTCTAGGAACGCTTCTAAACGCAAACGCCCGCAAACGCCACTAAACGCCCGCTAAACGCGGGTACAAACGCGACCAAACGGACGTTTCAAATGTCCTAAAAATTCCAGCATTCAAAGGGACTTTTAACAACATCCCGTGTACATGGAGCCTTAGCAGGATTTTGGTGTTATGTTGGGTTTGTGTCCACTAATAATAAATTAAGTGTATTTTTTGTAAAAATATTGTAATAATATGTGCCGGGGGGGGTCCTGTCAGGTAGGCTGTACTAGGCCTCATGATTTCAAACAGCAGCCCTGAGTGTTGTTCTGCTGGGAAACCTTGATCCTGCAATTCATATAGATGTTACTTGACACGTACTACCTACCTAAACATTGTTGCTGACCAAGTACACACATTCATGGAAGCAGCAATCCCTGATGGCAGTGAGCTCTTTCAGCAGCAAAATGCATTCTGCCCCACAACAATGAGTTTGAGGTGTTGACTTGTCCTCTGCATTCTCCAAATCTCAATCCATAGTGCATCTGAATCATGGTGGCCCAACTTCACAACTTACAGGACTTAAAGGATCTGCTACTGATGGCTTGATGCCAGATACCACACTATACCTTCAGAGCAATGTTCCCTCTAATTTTTTACTGGGCTGAGCAAATAAAAAAATTTCTGAGCGCAGTGCTCCCCAACCTTTTTATCGCCGCGGACCGGTCAACGTTTGATCATTTTTCTGTGGCCCCCAATCAATGCAGAGTGCCCACAACATTGCCCCCAATCAATGCAGAGTGCCCACAGCATTGCCCCCAATCGATGCAGAGTGCCCACAGCATTGCCCCCAATCAATGCAGAGTGCCATAGCATTGCCCCCAATCAATGCAGAGTACTACAGCATTGCCCCCAATCAATGCAGAGTACTACAGCATTGCCCCCAATCAATGTAGAGATGCCAGCGTGCCCCTTTTCAATGTAGAGGTGCCAGTGTGCCCCCTTTCAATGTAGAGATGCCAGTGTACCCCCTTCCAATGTAGAGATGCCAGTGTGCCCCCTTTCAATGTAGAGATGCCAGCGTGCCACCTTTCAATGTAGAGATGCCAGCGTGCCCCCTTTCAATGTAGAGATGCCAGTGTGCCCCCTTTCAATGTAGAGATGCCAGTGTGCCCCCTTTCAATGTAGAGATGCCAGTGTGCCCCCTTTCAATGTAGAGATGCCAGTGTGCCACCTTTCAATGTAGAGATGCCAGTGTGCCACCTTTCAATGTAGAGATGCCAGTGTGCCCCCTTTCAATGTAGAGATGCCAGTGTGCTCCCTTTCAATGTAGAGATGCCAGTGTGCCACCTTTCAATGTAGAGATGCCAGTGTGCCCCCTTTCAATGTAGAGATGCCAGTGTGCCCCCTTTCAATGTAGAGATGCCAGTGTGCTCCCTTTCAATGTAGAGACTCTTCAGTCCCGAGTCTAGTAATGGTTCTGCAAGCAAGTTCCTCATTGAGATCCTCCAGAACTGATGAATACACCCTTTTCTGTATGTTAAGCTGCATATAGAGTTGCCCAATTTTTCAGTTTTTAATTAATGCAGAGTGCCCACAGCATTGTCCCCAAATCAATGCAGAGATGCCAGCGTTCCCCCCGCGAGTCTACACCCCCCCCCCCCGTGCACTTACCTCACGGTCACGGGCGGCAGCTTCTCTTCAGTTCATTCCCCGGCTTCCTGCGTCTCCTCAGTCCTCCTGACTCCCGAGTCCCGGCGCCTCTTCCTCGGCCAATGGCATGAAGTTGGCCTTTCGGCCAATCAGGAAGCGGGAGGACCCGCTCCCTGATTGGCCAGGAGGAGGATCCGTGTGACAATAGCGAATTTTCATTCGCTATTGTCACACAATGGGCGTGCTCTCGCGGCGCACGCTCTGCTACACGGCGGCCACGTCTGCGGCTGCGCGGTTTGAATAGGTGCTTGCGCGGGACCTTCATTCACACTGCGCGCCCGCGCATGCGCGCACCCTAAAGGGAACACTGCTTCAGAGGTCTAGTGGAGTTCATGCCTCAATGGGTCAGGGCTTTTTTTGGAAGCAAAAGGGAGACCTACTTAAAGGGGAAGTCCACCCTAACACTAAAATCTATACATCTACAGACATCCACAATGTAAAACTAACCTATCTAGACCTGTAAAAACAAAATTGCTATACGTACCTTTTTTAAGCCTATCCGATCCGGTCTCCAGCGGCGGAAACTCTGCAGAGGACACAGCCAAAAACAGCTGTGAAACGAATGGGGAGTGACGTCACCCATAGAGTTACTATGGGGCTTCTGCTGTCAGCTGCCTCTTCTGCACCTGTCTCCACAGTGAAGCCACCATTGACAGCTCAGCGTGGGATCAGACTGGAGCGGCTTCAAAAAAGGTAAGTATACTGCTTTCTTCTGATTTCTTCTTTACAAGACTTGATAGGTTAGCCTTAGATTTTGGATGTCTGTAGATGTAGAGATTTTAGTGTTAGGGTGGACTCATCCTTTAATATTAAGTGGATGGTCATATTGTTATGGATGATCAGTGTATTCTATTCAAAGAGACTGAGGAAATAACACATAGCTCTAGAGGGTATAATAAATAGCACTTTTCCAATGTTTTTGGCATTCGAGTTACATCTTGCATGCATATATTGGTAGTCGTACTGCCAAATGCCAATATTGTGCTAAGTCATACAATCAAAGAATTGGGCATTAGTAATTCAGTGGGTTGAATTGAAAATTTTACAAAATATGGGAAATCAAGAGACAATGGTGTGAAAATTGGATTAATTATGTGCAATTTGTGGTTTCTAAACTAAGGCATGCTTGTGGGCTGCCAGTGGAAAACAAGTTACCACTTCACATTTATCAAGAGGTGATGTGCTCTAATGTTTAATGGGTATAATTATGATTTGGATAAAAACCACTGGAAATGCTATGTAAATAGAGAGCAAAAAAGTGCACATTTTGGCTGTGGATTACACATGTATCATAGCACTAACACAAATCTGCTGGGTGCTGGCATCTTTACCTATGAAACCTGTGTGTGACAGGGAAATATTATGCAGTTTAGTATTAGGAGGAATATAGTAGTGACTACCAAAACTCTGAACAGTCTTCTGTTGCTGTAATATTTTACTTTAGCCCTGGTTCACACTGAATGCAACTTTGAAATGGTGCTAATTCACTTACAATATGTGGGCCGTACTATAAGAACATTGCAAATTAGGCTCAATGAACATTTAGGAAATATTAGGAGAGGTTTTCCAGGGCATAGGGTGTCAGAACATTATGCACATTGCCACAATAAAAACCCCAAAGGTACTTTATTATGGGGTATTGACAAAATTAATTCCACAGGAAATATCCAGGTTGGAGACCTACTGGAGTTATGATCCCAAATCCTACACCCCATGGGGGAATGAATATAAAATGGGACGTGAATTGCTTTTTTGAACAATAGCTGAGAGTTATAATTCTAGCAATATATGGGGATATTTTATATGGTATGGAATATACTTACCGTATAAGCCAACCCGAATATAAGCCGAGGCACCTAATTTTACCACAAAGAACTGTGAAAACGTATTGACTCGAGTATAAGCCTAGGGTGGGAAATGCAGCGGCTACTGGACCCAACTGGAGCACCACGAGACCCAAAACAGGGGCTACAGGCATAGTGCAGGGGCTGCGGACATAGTACAGGAGATGCAGGGCTGTGGGCATGGTACAGGAGATGCAGGGCTGTGGGCATGGTATAGGAGATGGTAAAGGCATGGCACAGGAGATTGTACAGGCATGGCACAGGAGATGGTACAGGAGATGCAGGGCTGTGGGCATAGTACAGGAGATGCAGTGCTGTGGGAGTGTTACAGGAGAATTTCACAAGTTCTGCAGTGTGCCCCCTTCCTGCCATCTTGGGGCCTCCCCACGGTGGTTGAATGCCAGGGCCCGGTCGCAAGTGTGACCTTTGCAATCCTGGAAGTTCACCCACTGGTGTTAGTAGTTTTTATTTTTTGGCATTTTAGTTGTATTATTTTTTATAATTTTATTTTATTTTTTTACAGTGTCACTGATTATGACTCTGTCCATTAAGAAGAGGGAGGAGCTGGTAAATTACATATTTACTGACCCCTTCCTGGTTCTCTATTGTGACACATCCCCTGCAGCAGCTGGCAGGAAAGGGAAGGGAGCAAAGTGGGGGGGACCAGGGGAGCACACAGGGGCCCAGAGACAGTAGAACACAAGTGAACTGGATAGGAGGAGTGGCAGGGCAGCATACAGAGGAACCAATCTCCTCCATTTTCCTCCTGCAGCTACAGGAGGAAAAAGGAGGACAGTGATTTCTCTACATGCTGCCCCTGCCCTCCCCTTCTATGCAGGTGTACAGGGGAGCTGCACAGGCCCCCTGGAGCATTGGGCCCGGTTGCAATTGCAACCCCTGCAACCCCTGTAGTTTGTAACGCTCCTGCGTTTTCTGAACAATGTGGATTTGCAGCTGAAGAAATACTCCACTCAGTAGTCATGTAGAGAAACGCTGAGATACCAATCCCAACTCCCAAGACTC
The DNA here is from genome assembly GCF_965119305.1 of Pelophylax lessonae. Taxonomy (NCBI): domain Eukaryota; kingdom Metazoa; phylum Chordata; class Amphibia; order Anura; family Ranidae; genus Pelophylax; species Pelophylax lessonae. The sequence continues at coordinate 67,274,023 of NC_138775.1, forward strand.
ATCACTGTGGATAGTCTCTGATTCAGCATACAAATATACACACTCAATAAGATGTTCCTGGAGTGATCTATGTATATAGTAGTATAGTGGTGATAGGCTGAAGAGACAGGTTTAAGTAGAGACAATAGTTGACAGACACTTGAGAGGAATGTTCTTGAGAATGAGATGGTAACAGGTAGGATGCAGATAGGTTAGCAATCATGTATGGTAGTAGATGATAGGATAGCAGATGACATACAGGAGAGACTAACCCAGTGCAAGGATAGATGTTAGTAGGCTCAAGAGCTAGCAATCTAGATAGTGCAGATGATAGTAACAGTCCTTAGTATGCAGAGCTAGATAGTGTAAGCTTTAGTATGAAGGTTTATGGAGGATTCCCCTGCGGGGTACTTATCACTAGTAGCAAGCAGTAGTAGAGAGGTTCGGTATGAGCGGGTGATCCGGTAGCGGGATACAGGGATCAGCAGCGAGGTTCTGACAGCGAGGTATGCTTGCAAGCATGTGAGCTTCAAGGCAGGTTATGCGGCGTTGAACGAACAATGTTTGTGAGACCGCCGGCGGTTGAAATAGCCGCTCCTGCGGCGCTCAATGATGACAGCATCGGTCTTAAAGGTGTATGCGCACCTTACCAAAAGAGAATGGTGGGGCGCATACACTAAGGAAAGTGGAATTAGGGTACCAAAGTTACCAGAACATTACATAGTTACGCCTCTGTATGATCCGTAGCTATGAGACGATAACTAATTTGGAGCTACCTCATGGTCCCCAGCTATGAGAGCTAGACTGTGCTACTTTAACTAAATGAAGAGTGTCCTCTATCAATTGTTCTTAAATGTTTTGGAGTATCCCTTACCCGCTCACCCCTCTCCTGCTAAATTTCCTCAGCAAGAAAACTTAAAAAGACATCACCTAGATAGTTTAATGGAGCCGGAGTGAATGGATGGTTGCTTTTGTGACTGGCAGTCATTATACTACTTAGGAAGGATCCATTAAATTCCCAGTGGCTCCTATGGGGGTGGTGCTACAATAAAAAGTAAAAAAAGTATCTGTCTCCTTTTTGCTGCGAACCCTAGAATTGGAAAACTGTTTTCACCCAATAAGAGGAAATGTTTGCTGAAGGTCCCTAATAGCAGGATCACCAAGTATTATTTTAATGAAGTTGCAGATTTTAAAAAGTTGCACGCAACTTCTGAATTTACATTAAAGGAGATCTTTAAGTGGAATTTCAGTTTCCCAATCAACAATAATTATTAATCCTTATGCTGCTAGTATGCTGCTAGTATTTGCAAATAGATACTAGCTTGTTTTTTTTTTCAGTTACATCCTGGTCTCTTGCAAAGGCAAATGATGTCATACATCCCAGGAGTCTTTAAGAGGGAAGGAGAGGAGGAGGGGTTTTCTCAGCTAAAAATAGTGAATCCAGTGACACCTTGATAAAGAAATACACCGCAAACTCCACCACCGTAGTGTGTCCCCACTGCCATCAGATGGTAACTCATCAGAAAATAATACCTCCCATTCTCATGGTTAGGCAAATGCGCTTGAGTTGAATACGTTAATACCAGATCCTTTACTGTCTGCGCCTCCAACCCTCTTGTAATACTTAACATTCTGTGGGGGTACATGTAAAAGAAAGGCTCCACTAGTGTAATACAGTTACGCACTCTAGTGTTTATTAAAAGCTTCCAATACACTTACATGATAAAACAATATTACAGGCATTACACCTAGGTTATAGATCAGTGATCTGACCCCCTTTTGATCTCACCACCTCCACGCTAGCATACAGATCATCCTGGGACCATTGCACAATCTTTCTCTCTGCTGTTCCAAATGCCGTACAGTCACGCTCTGGCGCGTTTCGTCACTTCTAAATTTGTCACAGGGGGTCTGAAGGGATTTTTTTTCTATTGCATTTTACATTTTAAGTAGCAGCATTTTTAGTTATTGTGATTCACTTTTATATTTGTTTGAGTGTGGGAGATCACCATTTCAATAGCTATTTTTTGAAAATCCAATATAAGCTTACTTGAAACGTGATACTCCTTTTATGAGTGCTGCCTATCTCTTGGCTATCTCTTTCCACAGTTTCCTGGATTCCCTGCATGTTTTTTACCTTCTCCTTTCTTCATTCCTTTGGTTCATTTTTAGTTTCTAAGGATGTATACGGAGGAGTGATGTTACAAAAGTTATTTTTCACTTAAAGCTCTTTTTGGAAAATGTAATAGTTATGAACATCAAATATAACCAAAACATTTGGGGGAACCCTGTTCCTTCTTCAGGGCTTGAGCAGTCAGTGTTAATAGAATCAGGATGGAATGCACTAGGGGAGTTCAGACTTGATGCAGACTCGCATCTCCTAACTGCTACTGACCTAGCTGACCACTCTTAGTGCCCTTAGGAGATGTTAGTCTTCATCAAGCTTTAACACAGGTCCCCCAGTGCATTCCATCGTGATTCTTTTACCATCGACTACTCAAGCCCTGCATAGGAGGGAGGTTTTTTTCCCCTGAAATGTGTTGGCTGTATTTAAAGTTCCTAACCATTAACTTTAAGTTAAATTACCTTTTGTACCAGGCACTCCTCAGTACACATCCAAGAATCTGCCTGTCTGCTGAGAGCTTCTTTTGTCGTCATTAGAAAAGTAGGGGTCTAAGACCAGAATAAGGTTCCCTCACACTATACATTAACCATGGATTTGCTTCTTTGAAGGAAAAAGCACTTTACTGTATATCCACTAGAACCAATGTTCACTTCTATGTGTCCACTGCTATCATACGCACATCAAGATATTGATTTCTAGAGACTACATATCCCATGGTACCTTGCTGCCTGCAAACATTGGATCCTGTTCTGACTCTGGCTTCTGAAACTCCTCCTTTCAGCACCTCTGTAGTTCAGAGGGCAGGCTCTGTGAAATGTGTGACACCACAGTGCCTATTTATGGGTTATAGTGAATATACACTCACCGGACACTTTATTAGGTACACCTGTTCAATTGTTTGGTAACACAAATTGCTAATCAGCCAATCACATGGCAGTAACATAATGCATTTAGCCATATAGACATGGTGAAGATGACTTGCTGAAGTTTAACCGGTTGCTGACCGCCGCAAGTACATATACTGCGGCGGTCAGCCCCGGCCAGGCAAAGTGACGTACAGGGAGCCTCGGCTCTTTCACGGACACCTCCGTGCGTGTGACCAGCGGACCCGATGTCTGCCGGTCACTCACGATCGTTCGCTGTGAAGGGAGAAAGGCAGGCGGCTAGTGTAAACAAAGCTGCCTGTCATTCTTCCCTGTGTAAAAGCACTGATCTAACGGTCCTGCTATGTAGGACCGTTGATCTGTGCTGTTACACACACAGCCACATCCCTGCACAGTAAGAAGCACGTCCCTAGGGACACACATAGTTACTGCATCTCTAATAAAGTTAACCCCTTCCCTGCCAGTGTCATTTTTACAGTAACAGCACTGATTACTATAGTAATGTCACTGGTACCCCCAAAAGTGTCAAAAATGTCAGTCAAGGGTCCGATCTGTCCGCCGCAATGTTGCAGTCCCGCAAAAAAAAATCGCAGATCGCAGCCATTACTCATTAAAAAAAAATACAACAAAAATGACAAAAATCTTTCCCTTAGTTAGTAAACGCAATAACTTTTGCGCAAACCAATCAAAATACACTTATTGTGATTTTTTTTTTTACCAAACATAGGTAGCAGAAAACAAATTGGCCAAAAATGTTAAAAAAAATGTAATTTTTAATTTTTTTTGGGGGAATTTCATATAAAAAATGTGAAAAATATTGTTATTTTTGCAAAATTATCGCTCTTTTTTTGATTATAGCGCATGATCAAAAAATCGCACAGGTGATCAAATACCAAAAGAAATCTCTGTGGGAAAAAAGGACGTCAAATTTGTTTAGGTAAAGCGTCGCACGACCGCGCAATTGTCACGCAGTGCCGAATCGCAAAATACCCCCTGGTCAGAAAGGGGGTAAAATCTTCCGGGGCTTAAGTGGTTAAACCGAGCACCAGAATGAGGAAGAAAGGGGATACAAGTGACTTTGAATGTGGCATGGCTGTAGGTGCCAGAAGGACTCGTCTGACTATTTCAAAAACTGCTGATCTGCTGGGATTTTACACACACAACTATCTCTCTCTAGGGTTTACAAAGAATCGTCCAATTACGAAAAAATATCCAGTGAGGGGCAGGTGTGTAGACAAAAATGCCTTGTTGATATTGTTGACAGAAGTCACAGGATAATGGGCTGACTGGTTCGAGATGATAGAAAGCCAACAGTAACTCAAATAACCACTCGTTACAACCAAGTTAGGCAGAACACCATGAACGCACAACACTTCGAACCTTGAAGCACATGGTTACAGTAGCAGAAGACCACACCGGGTGCCAGTCCTGTCAGCAAACAACAGCAAACTGAGGCTACAATTCACACAGGCTCCCCAAAATTGGACAACAGAAGATTGGAAAAATGTTGCCTGGTCTGATGAGTTTCGATTTCAGCTGCAAGATTCAGATGGTAGGGTCAGAATTTGGCATAACCAACATGAAAGCGTGGATCCACCCTGCCTTGTATCAATGGTTCGGGCTGCTGGTGTAATGGTGTGGGGGATATTTTCTTGGAATACTTAGGACCAATTAAGCATTGTTTAAATGCCACGGCCTACCTGAGTATTGTTGCTGACCATTATGACTACAGTGTACCCATCTTCTGATTGCTCCTTCCAGCAGGATAATGAACCATGTCACAAAACTCAAATCATCTCACCACTGCTCTTGAACATGGCAATGAGTTCTATGTATTCCAATGGCCTCCACAGTCATCAGATCTCAATCCAATAAAGCACATTTGAGAAGTGATAGAACGGGAGGTTCGCATAATGGGTGTGCAGCCGACAAATCTGCAGCAACTGCGTGATGCTATCATGTCACTATGGACCAAAATCCAACATGGACCAATGTTTCCAACACCTTGTTGAATCTATGCCACGAGGAATTCAGGCAGTTCTGAAGGCAAAATGGGATCCAACCCGGTACTAGCAAGGTGTACCTAATAAAGTGGCCGGTGAGTGCATAGTGAATATATGAATATAGAATTCAAGGAAGTAAATGTGTGGGGATCTTCACAAAGCAAGTTGACAAACTTAAAGCGGAGTTCCGGCTACAAAATCGACATATTCGATTTTGGGCTATCCGCTTCCTAGTTGTCACCTGAAAAAGAAATGAGAAATTACGATTTTTTTTTTTTTTTTTTTACTTACCTTGTAATTGCAGAAAGAAAATACTCACCTTTTTTCCACTTCCGCCCTCGGCCGCGCTGCCCGCGCCGTCACTTCCGCTTTGAAATGATTCCTGGGAGCTGAACGTCATCGCTCCCAGGAATCAATGCGACAGCACCGGCCCCGCTCGTCACTTCCGGTGCGATGCCGCATTCCCTGCTAAACAGCTTCTGGGCATGCCCAGAAGCTGTGGAGGAATGCGGCGCCGCACCGGAAGTGACGAGAGGGGCCGGTGCAGGCGCATTCTGGGAGAAGAAGACACGGAAGAGGACGCAGAAGAGGATCGCGCTGGCTTCAGCTTCCCACAACAGAGATGGCAACGCTGGAGAAGAAATTTTAAAAGTGAGTATTTCTTCTAAAAGGTAAGTGCGAACCGGACAGATCAGAGGCTAGCCATTGTGGAATGTACTAGCCCTGACTGTCCCGGGGGTATGTTCATTGAAATTTTTTTTCTGTGGCCGGAACTCCGCTTTAATAGAAGTAGGCTAGAAAAAATTGAAATAGAATGTGGATTTTACATTTTGATTATAAATACATATTAACCTATTAAAGCCAACATGTGGTTTTAGTGATTGGGTTTACATTACTTTAAATTACAAAACAGAAATGTATGCAGTAAAAGTCATGCAGGCTGCGTTTTTTGTGGCACTCTGCATTGCGGCACAGAATTATAAATTGGTTTGAGTGTACTGTATGACAGTTCTGTGTTTGACGCAGTTTCCCCACAGTAGCTGATTGCGTTATACTGTTGGGAACTGCTTAGAGGCGAATGAAGCCTAATACCACAGGCAAACGCAGAGATGTGAACACGCCCATACAGAATATTAGAGTTTTAATGGCAAAGGATTACCTCTGATCTGGAAACTTTTCGTTCTTATAAATAGGTCACGGTAGCCAAAGCCTAATTTAAAACTCACTTTGCGTCGAAATATTCTTCACCTAGAAAGTGATTTTTTTTTCATTCTAATACACAAAACACAGACGTGCTAAGATTTATCTATTTGTTTCACTAAACCGAGCAGCAAAGAAAAAAAAAAGCGTCTGCAGGGATCAAGCTTTTCAAACAAATATAATATCAATTAAAACCACACTCTATTTACAGCTAACACAATCCTAATTAAACAGCTTGGCGTTCTGTTCTGGCTTTAGAGAAATTCAATGAAAGGTCACACAGGCCTCTTGACATTGCTGGATTAGGTGTTTGTTTGTCCAAGTATAGAAGGAACAGTAATCATTGCTTGTCACAGCTGAAGGTGGTGTGTAATGTTACCGAAAAAACAGTTAAAGTATAAGGGGCGAACAAAAATGGGAGTTTTATTGCAGTCACAATATCTCATGATTGTTTTCTTGTCACAAACCTACACAAAAGGTCTTATTTAAATACAACCAGGAATTAGGAAAGAAAAATCACCTCCCCAGCAACCTACCAGAGTAAAATTTACTGACACTAAACCCAAAATTTACTGGCAAATCCCAAAGTTACAAAATGACAGTTCTAAAGCGGAGTTCCACTCATTTTTGTGTTTATTAACCACTTAAGCCCCGGAGGATTTGGCTGCTAAACGACCAGAGGGTATTTTGCGATTCGGCACTGCTTGACTTTAACGGACAATTGCGCGGTCGTGCGACGCTGTACCTAAACGAATTTGGCGTCCTTTTTTTCCCACAAACAGAGCTTTCTTTTGGTGGTATTTGATCACCTGTGCGATTTTTTGATCACGCGCTATAAACAAAAAAAGAGCGTAAATTTTGCAAAAATAGCAATATTTTTCCCTTTTTTTTATATGAAATTCCCCCCAAAAAAAATGTAAAAATCAAAATTTTTTAATATTTTCGGCCAATTTGTTTTATGCTACCTATGTTTGGTAAAAAAAATCGCAAAAAGCGTATTTTGATTGGTTTGCGCAAAAGTTATTGCGTTTACTAACAAAGGGAAAGATTTTTGTCATTTTTGTTGTTTTTTTTTTTAACGCGTAATGGCGGCGATCTGCGATTTTTTTTGCGGTACTGCGACATTGCGGCGGACAGATCGGACCCTTGACTGACATTTTTGACACTTTTGGGGTTACCAGTGACATTTCTACAGTAATCAGTGCTATATATATGCACTGTTACTGTAAAAATACACTGGTAGTGAAGGGGTTAACTTTATTTGAGAGGGAGGGGCTGTGTGTGTCCCTAGGGGCGTGATTCTAACTGTGATTGGCTGTGGCTTCAACTGTATGCAGAGTGATCAATGGATCTACATAGTAGATCCATGTGATCATCTCTCATACAGAGAGGAGAATGACAGGCAGCTTGTTTACACAAGCTGCCTGACATTCTCCCTCTCCCCCGCCGATCGCAGAGTGGCCGGCGGCGATCGGGTCCGCCGGTCACACGCGCGGGGGGGTCCGTGACCACGCGGGAGCGCGCCTCCGGCGGCGCGCGCTCGCTCCCTAAACCCTCACAGGCGAGCGACGTAGACCTACGTCACTTTGCCTGTGAGGGGCTGACCGCCGCCGTAGATAGTCGTGCGGCGGTCGGCAAGTGGTTAAAAGTCAGCAGCTACAAAAAGTGTAGCTGCTGACTTTTAATAAACACACACTCTCCTGTCCCAGGATCCAGCAATGCAGCCAGCCTCGCTCCTCTCCCTCTTCTTCCTGCGGCGCTGGCATTACAAGTGTGGGCACCCGGCTGTGACAGCTTGCAGCTTCACAGCCAGGTGCGCACTGCGCATGTGCGAATCACGCTGCGCGTCCTGAGTGGATGGGTAATCTTCTGGGACCTGTGAGGTGTCCCCAAAGATTGCAGGGAGGGAGGGGGAGAGGAGAACTACCGCTCGAGCCGCCTAGGCGGCCCGAGCAAAAGTGGGAGTGGGTACCTGTCAAAACTAGGCACCCGCTCCCTCCCACAAAAAAAATCACTTGCTAAATGTGGCATGTCAGGGGGTCAGGAGGCCTTAAAGCGGAAGTTCCACGTTTGAGTGGAACTCCGCTTTAAGTGCAAATTTCAGTATTAAGGCTCCAAACAAGTACAATATGCAATTAGCAATATGATTTAAGGTAGGTATTGGGGGAAAAAACATATTTCTTATTTTATTTTCGATATAGTAAGTAAGTTGCTCAGGGACCAGACTCTGGAGGGCAAGAAACTAGAATGGGTGGCACACACACATGAAATTGACTCTCACAGTGACACTGATAGCAGTGTTCAGCAGCACAGATCACCGACACGACACGACCCATCCCCTCCTGAATCACAGTGACAGTCTCTCTCCACGCCAGGTGATCCCTTAAGTCCATTTTAGTCCAAACAGCTCTGACAGTCCTGCTCCTGGCTTGCCTTGCTCCCGTCCAGCAGACCAGCACATGAAACTCTGCCCGCTCCACTTGGCTCCCTGACACCATGACATCACAAAACACCCTCAGGAACTGCTACCACCAGACCCACTGTCGCCGCCTGAACACACTGTTGCTGGCAGGATGGTCCCCGTCCAGCTCTGGACCAGAACTGCACATGTGCAGCTTCGAGCCGAGCGCCACAGCCATGTTTTATACTGGCAACCTTTTCCTGTCACTGGCATTTAGTGGCAGGAGAAAAGTTCCCCTTTTTTTCCTGGCTGCCAGTAAAAATACTGATGGGTGGCAACACTGTGCTGCAGCAAATTAGGCCAGGCTTTATAGGGGGGGGGGGGGGGTTGCCTTCCTCTGGATCAATTGTGGGTATAAGTTTCTTTATATAGAGGTTTTCTATTTATTTATTCTATTTATTATTAGTTTTTCTTTTGTTTGAACTCAATGAACTTTTTTCAACCTCACTATGTAACTATTTAAAATAGGGCTTATGTAAATATTTCAGTAAACAAATTTAAATTGTTAGAAAAATGCAGGCTTGTGATTGAGCATCGGTTCACACTTATGCGATGCGGGAAGGCTGCGAATCCGCAGCCTGTTCCCGCATCGCAAACGCACCCCCGGCAGTTCACACTGCCATATGCGATACACTGGGGGTGTCAATGTAATCTTAACGACACCCCCAGTTTGATCGCATATCGCAGTGCGATCTTGCAGTTCGCACAGGATCGGATCGCACAAGTGTGAACCGCTGTGCGATCCGATCCTGATGCGGCTGCCAAAAAGGGTCCCTGTGCGTGTTTGCTGCGGGTGCGGTGCGAATTTAGCCATACAAAGTGTATGGCTAAACTCGCACCGCACAGCCGATCGCATGTAATGAAGGAGCAATGCGCTCCGACATTACATGCGAACGCCGCAGCCGCAGTAATGTGAACCGAGGCTGAAAATGACATATATCACAGACCCTCAAGCAAAAGTTAATGAATAAGGTACAAAAACCTTAACCCAAAAACAAAAATGTAATATATTGCTGGTTACCAGTCCTTAGATAAGATACATGCATCAGTTTTATTTTTTCACACTTTTTCACCTTTGTTTACACCTGGTGATTTTGCAAATAACACAGTTCCTGTCCTAGTGTCAGGATGCCATCCGAAACCGAGGTGTGCATGTGCCAATATGCTGGCTAAGAACTTCCTCTAGTATCCTGAGTGGACACACAACTGCGCAAAAACATGCGTAGACGTGTTGTGTGGATGTCATGCGCTTGCAGGTGCATGTGTGTGTGCATCTACTTCAAGAACTGGCAACAAACACCCTATTTTAAGGAAAGAGCAGTGACAGATCCTGAAAAATAGTCAAATCCCTACCGAGAAGAGCTACTAGGACTTTATAGGTACCATACCAGAGATTAAAAAACAATGATTTTATTATACAAAACAAAAAAAAATGTAAAGATTAAAATTGAATGTCAAACATTATGATATTGTTTCCAAACACAATACAATTGCAGATTATGCCAGTATGTTGTATGAAGTCCCAGTTGGTCACAAAGGGGATCTCACATAGAATTCTTCATCTCTGACATGTTTTGCATTACAAAAGCCTGCTTCATAAGGAGGAATTTGCACATTTTACCTGCTGTTGATAGCATTACATATACTGTACCTTGTTCTCAGGGATTGAAGGATCACAGCCACAATGTAGAGGAGACATCCAGACTAGTGATGTCGCGAACATAAAATTCGCTGTTCGCGAACGGCGAACGCGAACATTGGCAAATGTTTGCGAACCGGCGAACATTGCGAACCGCCATAGACTTTAATAGGCAGGCGAATTTTAAAACCCACAGGGACTCTTTCTGGCCACAATAGTAATGGAAAAGTTGTTTCAAGGGGACAAACACCTGGACTGTGGCATGCCGGAGAGGGATCACACAAAAAAAAGTTCTTAAAAATTGTAATTTTTTGATAGAGAGAAAATTATTGGAAAAATTAAAAAAAAATAAAAATAAAAAATTTCTTTGGGGTCTAAAAAAGTGTACCTGTGAAGTTTCAGCTCTGTAGCATGTCCGGAACAAGAAAAAATTACGAATTAGGGTTAGGGCTAGGGTTAGGGTTAGGGCTAGGGTTAGGGCTAGGGCTAGGGTTAGGGCTAGGGTTAGGGTTATTTTATGGCTAGGCTTAGAGGGTTAGGGTTAAGGTTAGAGGGTTAGGGTTAGGTTTAGTGTTAGGGGCTAGGGTTAGGGTTACGGTGAGATACTTAGGGTTAGAGTTAGTAGCCCTACCCCTACCCCTCTAACTCTAACCCTAAGCAATAAAAATAACCCTAACCTTAGCCCTGACCCTAACCCTAGCCCTAACCCTAACCCTAGCCCTAACCCTGATTCTATTTTTTTTCTGGTTCTGGACATGCTACAGAGCTGAAACTTCACAGGTACACTTTTTAGACCCCCCAGACAATAAATCCAAAGAATTTTTTTTAAGGTTTTTTTTTTTTTTTTTTTAAGTTTTCCAATAATTGGCTCTCTATCAAAAATGACATTTTTTAAGAACTTTTTTTGTGTGATTTAGTGTCTAGGGGGTCTAAAAAGTGTACTTGTGAAGTTTCAGCTCTGTAGCATGTCCAGAACCAGAAAAAAAGATAATTTTTCAGTAGAGCAGGGATGGTGGGAACCCCTTTTACACCTATATGATATTTTTTTCCTGGTTCTGGACATGCTGCAGAGCTGAAACTTCACAGGTACACCTTTTAGACCCCCCAAACAATAAATCCAAAGACATTTTTTTTTTTGTTAAGTTTTTTTTTTTTTTTTTAAGTTTTCCAATAATTGGCTCTCTATCAAAAATGACAATTTTTAAGAACTTTTTTGTGTGATTTAGTGTCTAGGGGGTCTAAAAAGTGTACCTGTGAAGTTTCAGCTCTGTAGCATGTCCAGAACCAGAAAAAAAAGATAATTTTTCAGTAGAGCAGGGATGGTGGGAACCCCTTTTACACCTATATGATCTTTTTTTTCTGGTTCTGGACATGCTACATATATATATATATATATATATATATATATATATTAAAAAAATACTCAAATACCAGCCCTCAAAGGGGCTTTTGGGGACAATATATATATATATATATATATATATATATATATATATATATATAATCACAGAACAAAAAAAATTACACAAATACCAGCCCTCAAAAGGGCTTTTGGGGACAATAGATATATATATATATATATATATCCAAAAAAAACCTCAAATACCAGCCCTAGGAAGGGCTTTTTGGGGTGCTGTCCTTACAGCAGGAGTGTACCAAGAACACTGGCTAACAAGACCGGGAACTGTCCCCAGCTATAACAGCAGCACCAGCACTTTCCCTGCTCTCAGTAACACAGAAATGATCTAAGATGGATGCTGCCCTTGCTTATTTATAGGAGGTGGAAGGGTGTGGGAGGGAGGTATGCTGATTGGCCTGGAATGTGTCTGCTGACTGTGATGTTCAGGGTTAAAGTTTGCCTCAATGATGATGTATAGGAGGCGGACCGAACATCGCATATGTTCGCCCGCAGCGGCGAACGCGAACGTTCAAAGTTCGCCGGGAACCGTTCGCCGGTGAACCGTTCGGTACATCTCTAATCCAGACATACACTATGTATGTATAAAATACACTATGTATGTAAATATGTATAAAAAAAATTGTATATAGCCGATGCGTGCGCGATTACTTCATCACACACAAGTGCCACTTTTTGGCAGCAATTTCAAAAGTATTTAAACCCCCTCTCAAGATTCCTGGAGCTTTTGTCCCAGGGTGGATGTTGGGGAATCATTACTGATGGACGCCCGGAAGACTTATTAAGACAGTGACAAAGTGCTAAGATCCTCATTTTTAACGGTAAAGAAAAATGACTAATATTATTTTATTATAGTTATTTGAATTGAATCAGTAGTATGGTTAATTGATACAGACCATAAATAGATAGTTGTTTGGAATCCTATTGGATCCATATGGCCCAAAGAGTTAGTACTCATTATGTGATTGGGGAGTAGGGGTGTAGTTTGGAAAGCCCTGGGCTACCATGATGTGTACCATGATGTACAAGCCCCCATACACGCTAACTATTGACCTGGAAGTAATTGATCTGGGCCATGAGACTTTTCCTTTCCCCATTCCCCATTGCTTCTCCTTCCCCCTCTTTTCCTTTTTTTTCTTACATTATTGTTTACATCATTTACTCTAGAGGGTTTACTATAGGTTTGCTGTATCTTTTATATACAATGTTTTATACATATTGGTTGAAGTCTGGATGTCTCCTCTACATGGTGGTTGCAATCCTTCATATATCGTTGGGAACAAGATATATGTAATGCTATCAACAGCAGGAAAAATATGCATATGGATACTGTAATTGTATTATGTACTGCTGTATGGTTAGTGTTACTTACCTGTCTGATTTTTGTTTATGAGCTTAGAGATTTATGCAAATCTCCCTGAGGAAGCAGGCTTTTGTCCTGCGAAACATGTCGGAGATGAAGAACTTTATGTGAGATCCTCTTTGTGATCAACTGGGACTTCATCAAACATACTGGCATAAACTGCAATTGTTTTGTGTTTGGAAACAATATCATGATGTCTGACATTCAATTTTAATCTTTCAATTTTTATTTTTGTAAAATAAAATCATTGTTTTTTTTTTTCTCTCTAATTTGGTTTGGTACCTACTGTATATATCCTAGTATCTCTTCTTACTAAGGATTTGACTATTTTTTAGTGTCTTGGATTAGAGAATGTGGTCCCAGTAAAACCTCAGAACAAGTTGAGACCCCTTTTTTGACATCTCCTTCCCATTTTCTCCTTTTTTCAAGCAGTGACAGATGGTTGCTGAATGATCCTCAGATAGTCCATGATCTCTCCTCTGGATTCGTGCTTATCCTGACTTCCTGTTACCAACTCAGACTGACCCTGGTTTTCCCTGTTTCTGATTCCTGGTTGTGACCTCAGCTTGTTTAAGGACTTTGTTTCTACTGATCAACCACGTATGACCCTGGCTTTGGCTCCAGACTCCAACCCTTCTATCTACATCTTTTTGCCTACCAGTTCCCTATTATATTCAATACTAAAAAAGTTTCAGCTAGAGATATGCTTTAGGAAAACATAGAGGAAAAATATGTAGGCTGCTGAGCTCTCTCTGTGTAAATCAGTTGATACAAATGATGACACTTTCTAATACTGTATGTCTATCTTTCCAAACATGAACATCTTTATTTATACCTGCCTCTTTCCACAGTAACACTTCCTTATTACACAATAACCTTTTTCATTTTAGAAGTGACCTTCAACTCTCGGCTCTAAAAACCAATGCTTAATATTTTAATCTATTTATTAGCACGTCAACCAAGCTCCATCTCCTACACATTGCTGCCATTAGAAGTTCTGATCTTTATAGTTAGATCATGATTTTAACTTTACAAAATTAAGATCATAGAGAATGCTGTTCTCCTACATGAATCAGAGATGAATAAAATATTGTAAATTGCTGTTTTGACTGCTTAGTGGGGTGACAGGTTGAGATTATCCCTGACAGCTGTCTGAGCTAATCAGTGTCTCACTTAGGAGGCTAAAAAAACTTATGCACAGTATTAGGAGTCAACCCAAGTTTAAAAGAAAGGAGTTGATATTGTTGTCAAAGAACAGAGGATTTCACTGTGATATGCAGGATACGAAGATGAAAAAAATGGTTTAATGCCAAGATAAAGACTTTACACTGTATATTATTAATATATGAGTGAAGAACAAAGTTCTCTGACCAAATTTGGATGAGATATTGGCCTATGTGTCCTTCCCAAAATATTACAAGTAAAATACTTAAGTAAATAGGACTTTATAGGTGCCCTCTGAAGTTTTTACAACATCAACTAAATATAGCGTAAAATTCTTAATACTTTTATTCACAATGACCTAAAAAATTATCATGCAATCTTTAAAATGTATATAAATATAGATAGGCAACCAAAGGCTAATACAATGTTACAACAAGGAACTCCACAATTGCTTCACAGTCTGCACTCAATGCCCACCCCTCTATATGTATCCTTGGTACAAGAGGTATCTCCTCTTCTCTTGCATGTTGACATTTTTGTAATGGCCTTTGGTGGCCCATATATGTTCTTTTTATTTAGGATCTAATGATATTTTTTTAGGTCAATGTGAATAAAATATTAGGAAGTTTACGTCATGTTAAGTTATTTTCTTTTTTTGTGTTCTTCCTCTATTTTATTTGATGTTGATAAACCCACACCTAATGATTCATATTTTATCTACATATGGATATTTAAGACTAATGCTAATTGTATATTTTGTTTATCTTTTTCTGATTACATGTGTTATTGTTAATTCAATGTCTTTTGATATTGCTTTATTGTTGATGTTGCTTTCTTTCTATTGTCATTATACAATGAAAAAATTGTAAACGAAAAAAGAAAAAAACTAGGAAGGGTACCTTTAACCACTTTCAGACCGGATGGATTTGCCCCCTTCCTGACCAGGCCCTATTTTGCGATTCGGGACTGCTTTACTTTAACAGACAATTGCGCAGTCGTGCGGCGCTGTACCCAAATAAAATTGATTCCCACAAATAGAGCTTTCTTTTGGTGGTATTTGATCACCTGTGCGTTTTGTTTTTTTTGCCCTATAAACAAAAAAAGAGCGACAATTTTGAAAAAAAAAAAAAAAAAAACAATATTTTTCACATTCTGCTTTATGACATTCTCAAAAAAATAAAATAAAAATCAACATTTTTTAACATTTTAGGCCAATTTGTTTTCTGCTACATATTTTTGGTAAAAAAAAAATCGCAATAAGCGTATTTTGAATGGTTTGCATAAAAGTTATCCCGTCTACTAACTACGGGAAAGATTTATGTCATTTTTATTGTTTTTTTTTACTACTAATGGCGGAAATTTGTGATTTTTTGCAGGACTGCGGGACTGCGACATTGCGGCGGACAGATCGGACCCCTGACTGACATTTTTGACACTTTTGGGGGGACCAGTGACATTACTACAGTAATCAGTGCTAAAAATATGCAGGGAAGGGGTTAACATTATGGGTGATCAAGGGGTTAAATGTGAGCCTAGGGGAGTGATTCTAACTGTGGGGGGGGTGGCTTCTGAAATGACCATAGAGACATGTGATCCTATATAAAAGGATCACATGGGCTCTATAATAATTCCAGGGAGAAGAACGGTTAGCTGTGTTTACAACAGCTGACCGTTCTTCTATCTCAGCGGGGAACAAACACGGGTGTCAGGCGTTAATCGGAGTCCCTGCCCGTTGCATCGGCTTCCCCGCTAGCCTCCTGTGAGCAAGCGACGTACAGCCAAGGCTATTTGCCCAGAAGCAGCTGCCTGCCACAGTATAACTGCGGCGGGCGGTCGTAAAGCGGTTAAAGTCCCATTTGCTTAGGTGTTTTGAGGGATGTAAATGTCAGATTGTGCCATCCCAGCAATCTCCTACCTTCCCAAAATATACTGTAGCATATACAAAAGGTAATTCAGAGCAAGCAGTTATTATTGTCAATTAAAAGGTACATTTTTAATTATAACGGTAATGCCAATGTGCCGCACCGAAGTGTCAGTTTTAATGACAGGTCCCCTTTAAACTTGCTCAAACAGTACAGAGTGAAAAAATTGCAGAAAATATACGATCCTTATCAGTAGAGTTTAATTAAAGCACATTTCTTGTAACATTTGTGATCTCCGCATCAAGGTAATAAATGAGCATGTTAGTTTGCAATATATAAATGCTTGTTATTGGATTAATTAAAAAGAAACATAAACAGGTAGCCTTTAAAGATGGAGCGCACGGATCAAACACATGCTAATTAATGACTTTGCACTGGTTTGCGTCGTGGAAAAATGTGATATGCATGACTTATTCGAGCGTGACATGTTTTATTATGAAGTGCTTCGGGGGCTACAAGACAGAGTTAACAGGGAGTGAAAATATGGGTGTAAATGGATGCTAAATATTAATAGCTCTGGAGAAGCTCAGTGCAAATGATAGCTGATGGGTAACAGTCCGTTTTCATGGATAAATCCGGAAAGATAACTGGGAGAGTATTTCTAATTCTGAGGCACCTTCTTCCCCGGGGCTATTTGAATGTTCGAGGCAATGAGGGAGATATTTCTACTGAAACTGTGCAAATTGATGAACCTGATGTGGAAGATATTAAGAACCTTTATGTAGAACCTAATACAAATCATAGAGTAATAATAGTCCGTTGTTCTTTAACCACTTCAGCCCCGGAAGGTTTTACCCCCTTAAAGCGGAGTTCCACCCAAATGTTTTTTTTTTTAACCTAAAAATACCTCCAGAACAGTCAGGGCTAGTGTATTTAAACAACGATAGCCTCTGAACTGTCCCCTGTTTAGTGTACCTGTAAGAAGAATTACTTACCTTGTAAAGTTCTTGTCCAGCGCTGCCATCTGTGGTGTGGGCAGCTGAAGCTGCAGTGTCCCTCTTAGTGTCCCTCTTCCTAGAGTCCCAGAAAGCCATGCCTTGTCACTTCCGGTGCATGCGCGTCATTCCACAGCCGGATTCCTTGTCCTTGCGCATGCCCAGAAGCTGTTCTCGTGCCTGCTCCAGGATGTGACGAGGGACACCGGTGCAGGCGCATTGACTTCTGGGATTGATGACAATCATCTCCCAGGAGTCAATGCAAAGCAGGAAATTACGTTCAAGGAGAAAGTGGCAGGAAGGTAAGTTAATTTTCATTAAAAATAAGGTAAGTGAAACAAGAAAAAAAAAATAATTATTCAATTCGTTTTTAGAATGTTTTAATATTATTGATAGTGTAAAGTTCAAAATTAGGGTGGAACTCCGCTTTAATGACCAGGCCATTTTTTGCGATTCAGCACTGCATTGCTTTAACTGACAATTGCACGGTGGTGCGATGCTGTACCCAAATACAATTGATGTCTTTTTTTTTTCCCCACAAATAGAGCTTTCTTTTGGTGGTATTGCGGTTTTTAGATTTTGCGCTATAAACAAAAAAACAGCAACAATTTTGAAAAAAAAAAACAATATTTTTTACTTTCTGCTATATAACATTCCCCATAAAAAAAAAAATCTAATTGTTTTATCAGTTTAGGCCAATTTGTATTCTGCTACATATTTTTTGGTAAAAGAAAAATCCCAAAAAGAGTAAATTAATTAGTTTGCACAAAAGTTATAGCGTTTACAAACTATGGGATAGATTTTTGGACTTTTAATTTTTTTTTATGTTTTTATTAGTAATGGCGACGATCAGCGTTTTTTAGCGGGACTGCGACATTGCGGTTGACAAATCTAAGTGACACTTTTTGGGGAGCAGTGACACCAATACCGTGGTCAGTGATAAATAATATGCACTGTTACTGTATAAATGACACTGGCAGGGTTAATACTAGGGGTGATCAAGGGGTTAAGTGTGAGCCTTAGGCTCCATTCACACCTGGGCGTTTTCAGCTCCAAAAACGCTCAAAAAAAACGTTTCCAAAATGCCCAACAAGTAAAATCCCATTCATTTAAATGGCCCCTGTTCACATCTGAGCGTTTTAACGCCTGAAGCAAAACGCCCAACGCTCAAAAAAGTACATGAGCTTCTTTTTGGGCAGATTACAGGTGTTTTCCATTGTTCTCTATTCAATCTAAAAACGCCTGCACAAAAAACGCCTGAAAAAACGCCTGAAAAAACGACTGAAAAAACGCCTGAAACAAAAACGCCCAGGTGTGAATGGAGCCTAAATTGTGCTTACTAACGGTGGGGGGGCTCTGTAACAGGCACACAGAGATCGGTGTTTCCGCTTAGCTGAGACACATAATCTCATTGTGCCTGTCTGACAGGAGAGCCGCCTGCCTTTTTTACATAGGCAGGAGGCTCTCCTGTCAGTTTCTGTGAAGATCGCGGGAGGCCGGCAGCAATCGCGTCCGCTCCTCCCGTGGTCTGGCACCCACTGCGTCTAATCACAGCGGGAGCGCAGCTCCGGGGCGCACGTGCACTGCCGAGGCTTTGTGCACATAATCACATAGATCTACGTGATTATGCACAACTGAGCTGCCCTGCCACAGTAAATCTGCGTGGGGCGGTCGACAAGTGGTTAAAGTATGATAAGTATAGTGAACACTTACAATATTATTAAATATGAATTTATTTAAATCTTATTTTCATAATGAAAATATAATAAATGATTCACTATTATATTTTTTTCAGAGTCACTCAACCGTTGCTTTTGCTCCTATGTTACATCTGAGGACGTTCCTGCTCTGCATAGATCTGCATGGATCTGGCGCCAGTGAGAACAGGTAAGTATAAAGCTGCATTCACATTATGGCATTTCGTCAATGTGCGCAATAGCCAGTTTCAAAGTGAAATGCCCATATTATTTGAAAAGAAGCTCAAGCGCCTCTTTGAGCCATCCATTTTTATTTTTTTTTGTAAACTCTTTTTATTAAAGGAGATAAGACATTTGGTACAGTAAACAAAGCGCTCAACATGAGCACACAAAATAATAAGGTACAATACAGTACAAATACATTTCAAAACAGCAAATATGCAGCATTCCACATCATTATAGAGCTAGTAAATATCCAAAGTAACAGATAGATTCAAAGTCATTAGTGCCGAGAAGTAACAAAGCCAACAGCCCTATAGTCTGCCGAGTTCAAAACCCTTCTCAGTGAGATAATTAGTACTCTCAGTAATGTCTTTAGGCAATGGATACAGTAAGGGCAGAAGAGCACCAGACGCCCCAGACCTTATTGTACTTAGCCGGGCACCCTCTATGTTCAAATACAAGCTATTCATAAGAAAACACTTGATTTACCAATTGCATCCACATTCGCACAGAGGGAGGGTTAGGCTGGAACCATTAAAGTGCCACAGCCTTACGGGCCAAGAATAGTGTCTCCATTAACATAATTATGCCTCGGCCACTGCTCTTCATCCAAAACCCCCAACAAACAAATCAATGGGGTGCATGGGCCCGGGACAGACAAGACCGTAGACAATACACCGGTCACCTGTTGCCAGTACCGGGCTATGACCAAACACAGCCACAGGACATGGGAAAAGTAAGCGTGCAGACAGGTATATCTAGTACATGTAGGGGTCGGTAAGCGGTGCATTGCGTGCAGCCTAACTGGGGTCAAATAGGATTGATGTAACATGTACAAATAAATCAATTTATTATTGACAGCTGGAGATAATGAGACATGAGAAGAGCAAGCTTTCCCCCAGTCCTCATCAGACAGATCGAGGATAAGTTGCTGCCATTTAGTGCAGACTGGCAATGGGGTTCTGTTAATTGTAATGGATAATAAATGTAGGTATATCGTTATAATAAGCCCCCTGGACCCCTGAGACTGCAGAATGCCTATTAGTGGATACTAAGAAAAACCAATGTTAATGGTCCCAAACTGGGTCTGGATTACATGACGGAGTTGGAGATATCTATAGCAGGCAGTTTGGGGAAGATCACATTTAAAGCCATCCATTTTTAACCACACATTTTGCTGCAAGTTTTTATATATGCTAACTTGCGCACATCTATTTTGACACACTTTGGGTGCTATTAAAAATAAAAGACACTACAAGCTTGAAACAAGATTTTGTACATGTTCACACTTATAGTGTGAATGCAGCCTAAAGCCTAGTACAGACCATTAGTTTTATTTAGTTCAATCAGCTGGGTTGAACAAAAAAAAACTGACAGCTCCAGTCAGAGCCACTGTACTAACAACCCAATGTTAGTACACAAATCTCCCCCGTTCAGCTATTGTGTTCTGACAGGGAAAGGCCCCACTGCCAGAACACTCCAGTCAGTGTTCTCAGCCAATGGCTAATGATCGGGAGGCGGTCAGCTGCTGGATTTCCAACATGCAGGCCGACTTTTGTCGTAATGGCTGCCATACACATGGCCGAATGTCGGGCGACATCGGTCGGTCTGACATTCGGCCCATGTGTATGACAGATCGTGCCGAAACGCGGCCCAGAAGGGCTGTGCGGGACGTGTTCTCAAAAGGACGTCATATGACGTCCTCCCAGAACAATAGGGTTCCCGCCAACCGTACCGGTACGTCGCTAGCCTGTGAGCCAATAGGGGGCGAGCGCGCGCCGCCGGAGGCGCGCTCCCGCCCCCGCTCATTCGCGGACACCTCCGCGCGAGTGACCGGTAGAACCGATGTCCGCTGGTCACTCGCGATCGTCAGTTACAGAGGGAGAAAGGCAGGCGGCTAATGTAAACAAAGCCGCCTGTCATTCTCCCTTGTGTAACAGCAGAGATCTAGCGGTCCTGCTATGTAGGACCGTAGATCTCTGCTGTTACATGAACAGCCACATCCCTGCACAGTTAGAAACACGCCCCTAGGGACACACTTTACCCCTCCTTCTCCAATAAAGTTAACCCCTTCCCTGCCAGTGTCATTTTTACAGTAACAGTGCATATGTATAGCACTGATTACTGTAGTAATGTCACTGGTACCCCCAAAAGTGTCAAAAATGTCAGTCAAGGGTCCGATCTGTCCGCTGCAATGTTGCAGTCCCACAAAAAAAGAATTGCAGATCGCCGCCATTACTCGTTAAGAAAAAAAACAACAAAAATGACAAAAATCTTTCTCGTAGTTAGTAAACGCAATAACTTTTGCGCAAACCAATCAAAATACGCTTATTGCAATTTTTTTTTCACAAACATATGTAGCAGAAAACAAATTGGCCAAAAATGTTAAAAAATTTTGATTTTTACATTTTTTTGGGGGGGAATTTCATATAATAAAATTTGAAAAATATTGTTATTTTTTCAAAATTTACGCTCTTTTTTTGTTTATAGCGCATGATCAAAAAATCGCACAGGTGATCAAATACCACCAAAAGAAAGCTCTGTTTGTGGGGAAAAAAGGACGTCAAATTAGTTTAGGTACAGCGTTGCGCGACCGCGCAATTGTCCGTTAAAGTCACGCAGTGCCGAATTGCAAAATAGGGCCTGGTCAGGAAGGGGGTAAAATCTTCTGGGGCTTAAGTGGTTAAACACACCCTCTACAGTTTCCCCCTATGTCCCTCCTCCGGCAGCTACAACTCAAATTCCAAAAAAGGACACTGTGTAAAATCTACATAAAAACAGAATGCAATTATTTGCAAATCTCATAAACACATATTTTATTAACCATAGAAAAAAGAAGACATAGCAGATGTTTAAACTGAAAAAATATACCATTTTAGGAAAAAAAAATAAGGTTTGAAATTGATGGCCACAACACATCTCAAAAAAGTTGAGATGCAGCAACAAAAAGCTGAAAAATGAATTGGTACTAACAAGAAGACCCGGAAGAACGATTTGCAACTAATTAGGTTAACTGGCAACAGGGCAGTAACATGATTGGGTGTTAAAAGAGCATCTTCGAGAGTCAGTGTGTTTCAGAAGCAAAGATGGGCAGAGGTTCACCAATCTGTTAAAATCTGCCTCTGAAAACTGTCAATTTCAGAATAATGTTTCTCAACGTAAAATTGCAAAGACTTAAAATATATCATCATTCACAGTACATAGTTAGTGAGGTTAAAGAAAAAGACACTAGTCCATCTAGTTCAACCAAAAACATATTATCATGAAAAGATTCAAAGAATCTGGAGAAATCTCTGTGCACAAGGGACAAAGCTGAAACCCAATACTGGATGCTGGTGATCTTTGGGTCCTTAGATGGCATTAAAAACAGGTACGTTTCTATGATGGACATCACTGCATGGGCTCAGGAATATTTCCAAAAACCACTGGCTGTGAAAACAGTTTGTCATGCCATTCAAAAATGCAAGGTAAAACTCTATCATGCAACAAAGAAATCAAATCTGAACATGGGCCAGAAACATCGCTGTCCTCTGGTCCAAAGCTTATTTAAAATGGTCTGTTGCAAAGTGGAAAATTGTTCTATAATAAGACGAATCAAAATTTGACATTCTTTTTGGCAACCATGGGTATCGCAACCCTCCAGACTAAAGGGGAGAGGGACCTTCTGGCTTGTTATCTTATCAGCGCTCAGTTCAAAATTCTGCATCTTAGATGTTATGGGGGTGCATTAGTGTTTATGGAATGGACAGCTTCTACACCTGGAAAGGCACCATCAGTGCTGAAAAAGATATATCCAGCTTTTAGAGCAGAATATGTCCCTATTCAGACAACGTCTTTTTCAGTAAAGGCTTTACATCTTTCAGCAATACAATGCTAAACCGCATACTGCATCTATGACATGTACCATGCAGCATGGCTTTGTAGTAGAAGAGTCTGGGTGCTTAACTGGCATGCCTGCAGTCCAGATCTTTCACCAATTGAAAATATT
Organism: Pelophylax lessonae; assembly: GCF_965119305.1. NCBI lineage: Eukaryota > Metazoa > Chordata > Amphibia > Anura > Ranidae > Pelophylax > Pelophylax lessonae. Next base: position 67,297,022 of record NC_138775.1, read on the forward strand.
TGAGGCATCATTTGGCAAGAAAATAATGCCAAAGAAGACCGGGACTGTTGAGGAGGACTATAATGCTTATGATGACGCTGGAATGGTTGCATGTTACATTAATGCATTTGATAAGGTAAGTCTGAGTTTTAAAGCTTTATTAACCATACGCAAAACCAAAAAAGTAATATAATGCAGCTTACCAATCTCTAGATGTAGTGGCTGCATTTGTTTTCTTTTTTTGGGGTCTTTTTTCCTTCTGTTTTTTGTATTACAGTGCCCCCACTCTAGATGAAGAAGCACAGCGGGCACAACAGACAGCAGCCCTGTAAGTCGGGGGGGGGGGGGAGTAGTGTTATAGCAGATTTCGATAAACTAACAAATTGAAGCCAAACTAGCTAAAACTGTATAATCAGTCACAGCAAACATGTTTTTTTTTCCTTTGGGATAAAGGTGTTACATGAATAAAAGCTGATAATTGTAAGCACACCGGTTAGTAGTAAATTGTTTGTCTCATTCATTTAAACTAATACATCTGGAAGGGAGCTTGTTCTTTTATAAAAACAACAGACTTACTGCTGGATCCTCTGATGAAAATGAAAAAAAACAAAAGCCTAAAAAAGAAAACAAATGCAGTCAGCAGAGCTAATGATCTGTAAGCTGCAATTTCATAAATGTTTGATGTGGGTTTAATACTGCTTAGGTATTTAAGATCATATTTAATGTAATTAATGTCAGAGTTTAGGTTAAAGAGAACCTAAACTCTAAAACACTGAAAATCGTCAGGCTCTTTTTTGTAGAAGAGACATGCGATATCTCTTCTGCAATAAAAGAAACCCACCTGCCTGCTTGCAGTTATCTTTGTAATATACACTTGCTGGCATTGGCGAGGGATGATTGATCATTGAGAGATGGGTAAGAATCGCTGAGTTTAGCTCCACTTTCAGGCTATAGTTAGAAACAAAAGTTAGTGGCTAAGGTTAGCGTTAGGTTTTTAAAGTTAAGATCAAATGGGGAAGGGGGATTTTAAGCGGAACTAAACCTTCCTATCCTTTACAGTCAAGGAAGCTGCCATCTTAAGCCTCGTACACACGCAACGATTATCGGCCGACCGGTTGTCCGTCTTTTGTCCAGAGTGGTGTTTTGTTGGTTGGAATGTGCCTAGACTGCACACGAATTTTCTCGCCAGACAAAATTCTACTTCAGAAGTGATGTCATGTGTTGGATTGCTTTGTATGTGTTCTTTCTTCTCTGAGCATGCCCAGTCTTGCGCATTAGATTTTTCCCTGTCTAAATCTGTACTGACTGCACGAAAATCGGCCGTGTTTTGACGGCGGACAAAAGTTTTATAGCCTGCACACCAGATTTTTTTCGGCCGAAAAGTCGGAGTCGGTTGTCGGAAGCATCATACTAACAAGCCGAAAATCGGCAGATCGGTCATTGGACGAAAATTCCCTGCGGATCTTCGACGCGTGTGTACGAGGCTTTAGACTCTGTTTGATCGGCTGCCATGGTGCTGCACATGTGATCAGGTATGACACCAGCCATTTGATGGCTTGACAGTTAAGTTGAGAGAACAATCAACTATGACAGTTATCATTCATGACAAACTGTGAACATAACTATATTAGGAACTTTGAAATTGATGGGTTTATTTCCACTTGAAGGATTGGATTTCAGGTTACAGTTAAAGGTGGATGAGGTTAAAAGTGTTACTAAAGTCCCATTTACTTGTTTGTCCCATTTAACAAACAAGTGTAAACTTACCTGCTCTGTGCAATGGTTTTGAACAGAGCAACCCCAATCCTCTTCTTTTTGGGTCCCCGGCAGTGCTCCAGGCCCCTCCATTTTGGCAGGTGCCACCACGGAAAGAGGCTTTCCATGGGGGAACCCATGCACACTAGCTTCCAAGTCCTGCTGCTGCGTCCATTGACCCACACAGGGGGACTCGGCTCTTCCCTCTGCTCCCATGTCACAGTTTTTGATTGATTACCAATCCGTCCAGTGAGGAGACAGCGGCTGGAGCCGCTGCTCTCGTGCACGTTGCTGGATCAGACCAGGCTTAGGTAAGAAAAAAAAGAGGGATGGTCTGGGGCGAAGCTACAGCACAAAATATTTTTCACCTTAATGCGGAGTTCAACTCAAAAGTGGAAGCTCCTCTTATCTGTCTCCTCCCCCCCTCCGGTGCCACATTTGGCACCGTTTGGGAGGGGGGGACCTGTAGTTGACAGGTACCCATCCCCATTTCTGTTGGACCTCGCTGTGGAGAGGTCCATCAGAAGTTTGGCCCCCCTCCTTCTTCCCCATCGCCAGGCTATTCAGAAAGCGCAGCACGCTGCGCACATGCACAGTAGGGGGACGGCTGTGAAGGCGCAAGGCTTCACTGCTGGTTCCCCTTACAGGTTATAGAGGTGCAGCACCCAAAAGTCGGCTGGGGTGCCAACATCGCTTGATTCCAGGACAGGCAAGTGTTCTAATATTAATATTAAAAGTCAGCAGCTACAGTAAGTGTAGCTGCTGAATTTAAATTATTTCATGGTGGGGCTGGAGCACCGCTTTAATGCATAGAATGCATTAGAGTTAAAGGCTTTAAGGTTTTAGAACCATGACAAGTGTGTGCAAATGTCAAGGGCTTTAATTCAGCATTATATTAGGAGCTATGGGTTCCTTTTAACCAATGGGGTCATTTTTTTTCCCTAAGAAACTTCCATACCAAAAGCTACCTGCACCAATTTCTTAGTGTGAAACATGAATATATTGGTGTTAGCTGATATATTTGTTGCCTAGAGTTACTCTTTTATAAGCCAACCTGCCCAGATTTATGTTGAATCTGAGCTGGCCACAGTTGAGGCTGGAAGCAATCAGTAATCAATTGAGTATAAACCTCAAATGAATAATACACCATTATTACAGTCTGGAATAATGAAATACAATGTGGAAGCAGAAACAGGAACCCAGTCTGGGAACATGCTTTGGGGTGTGTTAGTTTACTTTGGCATTTTGCTGCACTAGATGCAGCCGGACCACCAGGCTAGATGCTCGCTGCTTGGTGTAAAGACTGATTTCTAACAGCTAAAGAAACAAACATTTTTGGGAAGCCTTTATTTAATGCTATATTTAATACATACCCATAAACAGCTGTGTAACACTGCAGGGGCTTGTAGGGATAATTTACCTAATGTTTGTTAACACTTAAATGGGTAATGCTAGCTTAATAGTACTATTCACTATGGAATATTGCACTTCGGTTATGAGTGATGTGCTGCTATGCATGAATGTTAATCTGCAAAGCCTGAATTTAGAGGAAGGTCATATTAAGGTGATCACGTCACTAATGATGAGGAGGATAATTGCAACAGCAATTACTAGAGTCATCCTAACAGTCTTGTTATGTCACTGATAGACACAGACAATACAACTTTCTAAGGTCTTGTAGAGAGTAGCATGACTGGATGTCCCCAGTTTCAAGGAACAGTACCCAATTTTAGTGGGGCTGTCACCAAGCAAAAAATGTCCCCGATTACTTACCTGTAATTGGGGACTGTTAGGATGGTCCAAGTAATTACTGAAACCATGCTAACAATCTTGTTATGTCACTGATAGGCACAGACAATACAATTTTCTAAGGCCTTGTAGAGAGCAAGGTGACTAGACGTTCCTGGTTTCCAGGAAAAATACCAGATTTTAGGGAGGCAAAAACTGTCCCTGTAATTCGGGACTGTTAGAATGGCTCCTGCAATTACTAAAGCCACCATAACAATATTGTTATATCACTGACAGACATGGACAATACAGCTTTCTAAGGACCCACGTAGAATAGTGTGACAAGACATATCCGGGGACGGTCTTCGATTTTAGGTGGCTATCCTCAGGCAAAAAAAGTCCCTGTTACGTCCCCAGTTAAAAGAACGTGTCCCTGATTTCTTTTCAGTTTTAATAATGGTGACCCTGGCCCAGATGGCTGCCAGCTAATCCATCTGAGCAACATTTCTGTGATTGGCCTGGAGGGGAAAGGTGTCTCTGCTCCCAGCTGCATCCAGGGTTAATGATGATGTCATATACCAATATTACGTGGTCTTTGCAATCCCTTCCCTCATGCCTTGTGACGATTTTGTTGGAAAAGGTTGATTTTTTTGCCACCTTGCCCTTTCTTGTAAAAGGGATCTGCAGAGCAAACCTGATCCTTTATTATTGACCCAAAGCAAAGTATGATCGGATAATATTAAAACATAGCCCTGGCCAACTTAGTATAGAGTGCTTATTTAAATATGAAGGTTGCCATTGATGACCACTTTCTAAAAGGCTGGATGCCTGACTACTTGTAAGGAAGGGTATAATACCTCTTTTTTTTTTTTGCATTCTGTCTACCATTGGGGAGATTTCCCTTTACTTCCTGTCCTATAACCAAAACAGGAAGTGGGAGAAAATCCCTCCAAAGTGAGGCAATTCCAGGTTTTCCCCAGGATCCCCAGTTCTAGGGAAAGATTTCCCCTCTATTTCTGTTCTGGATTTTTTTTTCCACTTTTACTTCCAGTGATAATGTGAAGGATGATAAAGGGGGGTGGGGGCGAACCGACAGCAATAAAACATGACAGGTGTTGTAATCACTCTACACTCTATCTAAAACAAAAAAATGTTTTTCCGTTAGGTATACTTTAATGCTGAACTCTAAGATTAGTAATTTTGTCTACAGAGCCATCTGTATTTTTACTTGAGTATCCAGTAAACTTTATTCATGTACAGGAGTTTTCTGTAATAAAGACCCGCCTCTGCTGCTCTCTCCTTGTGCTTAGGGACTGGTCTTGCCTCCACCCCCTCCTGTATTTTGTTTTGCGGGAAGCCTGTACTTTGTGGACTTGCTAGGCCTCCTCCGCAGTTCTGCTCTCTGCACCGCTATCTGCAGCACCACTACTTTTACAAGGTAACATCTTGGCTTGCTAGAGCATTTTGGTGCACACAAAGTAGATTTATACATGTTGTGGCTATTGAGGAATATGAAAAGTTTCTTACTTTGAAATGTTGCCAATAATAGCACTACCAGTTGTAGGATGACAGCAATAAGGAATATCTTTGCAATTAGCAGCAATGAAAACAGCCAACAGCGTGTGATCCTTCAGTTGGCTATTGGCCTGTCTATGAGATAGGCAGCAGAATGGCCAACCAAAGGAGGTTCACATGGCAGGTCTTTACCAATTGCGAGGCAGTGGCTTAGCATTGTCAGCCAGCAACAGAAAGTACTGTTACTGGCAGTCAGAGGCGTAACTAGAACCTTCAGGGCCCCGATGCAGGAAACCATAAAGGGCCCCCCTGACTCCTGGCCGGGGCCCTTCCCTTCAAGCCTGGGGCTCTTCCCACTGATCCTGGGGCCCTTTACTCTTGTTGCGGGGCCCTTTATTACGGTCCCGCAGTGGGACCCTTTCACAAGTTCTGCAGTGGGCCCCCTTCCTGCCATCAAGTGAACTGGATAGGAGGAGCGGTGGGGGCAGCATACAGAGGAACCAATCTCCTCCATTTTCCTCCTGCAGCTACAGGAGGAAAAAGGAGGACAGTGATTTCTCTACATGCTGCCCCCGTCGCCCCTCCTATCCAGGTGTACAGGGGAGCCAAACAGGCCCCCTGGAGCATGGGGCCCGGTTGCAATTGCAACCCCTGCAACCCCTGTAGTTACGCCCCTGCTGGAAGTATCTACAAACAGCAGATTCACCAAAAAATATGCTTTGGAAAACTGTACACAGTGGGGCATGCCAAACATACTAAACATATATATTTAGGGTTTATATACACTTTATCTGCAGTAAAGAACACCTGTACGGAAGGACTGTGTAAATCCCAGGACTAGGTGGACAGCAATACAAATCCTTTACCCAATAAAACATCTCCTATGTACTCAGATTTAAAGCATGGTCCAAGTCAGATATTAAAGTTAAACTCCAGTTTCAATTGAAAAAATATATACTGTTCTGCTCCCTCTCAAATAAAAAAAAAAAAAGAAAGCAGCTTTCATTATTGTATTCCTGGCACTGTACTCAATAACTGGACCTCTCCAAAGCTCCATACCTCTTCTAGGCTGAATGACAGCCAACATTATCCAACCCACTTCCCGTGGGCCCAGATTGTGATGGCCACGCCCCATGGGGGTGCATTATTATGCAGCCTGGGCTCCCAGTACTTCTGCACTGAGTGGTACTGAAATGTCATTACGGCAATCAAGGTAGAAATACCACAACACAGAGGAAGAAAAATGGGAGACCCATGCCACTGGACTAGCCTAAATTATGCAGGATTTAATGTACTGTATGTATAAGGACTCATTCAAATGTGTGGCACTTGACAGCATGTAAGCAGGTGCTGACAGGGTGCCTGTGAATATTTTAGCCCTGTATGCGCTGCATTGTTATTTATGCATATAGTAAGTTACTGATAGCTTGGGATAGGAAGTGGTCAACTGTGTCTAGACTCTTTCCTGGACTTTCTGGGTCCTGCCTCCTGTTGCAAGCCTTTTTTCTCCTTTAAGGGTACGTTGCAAGAGTGTGTGACCCTATGCCTACACACTTTTGCTAATAGGTGTCCCTCATTACCATCTCAAAAGGTTTGGAGACAACACGGTCAACACGCTCACGCAGACAACAACACGCTCAAATTGCATGCATTGCACACAGTTGCAGGGAGGGTGCAGCATGGCCCCACAGAGTTGCATTTGTCATGTTCAGAAGTAGTAACAACTACCGAATGCGACATGCTGTTTAGCCCAGCATAGCACCTGTGGCATGTGTACGGTCCAGGGTAGCTGCATGCCCTCATTCTGGTGGGCAATTGAAACCATGGATCAGCCGTTATGCTTTATCACCCCCCTGGACACATATGTGAAGGAAGCCTAAGGGTATTAAAAATAGTAGTGGGGAGGCTTTAGGGGAAAAAAAACGGGGGGGGGGTAAAAAAAAAAAAAGAATAATGCTTTAAATATATTAAATTTGCCAGCACTGAAATCATTTTATGACCAGTTATTTATTCGTGTATATATACCAGAAATAAACTGTAAACTATTATACATCTCTAATATACCACTCTATGTCCCACATCAACACGTGACTTATATGCTGCTGCCCTGACCTAGATATACTGCATAAAGTGGAATGAAAAGGTAATTACTGTACATCAGCTAGGATTGCCCCTCTCCTTCCAGACTCTTCCATTAATATTTGGCTCACCAGCAATGTTTCAAAGAATCCCTGGAAAGATTACTCCTGCATTACTGCCTGGTATTATGCCAGGCACTGTAAGGATGTCATTTATACAGGATTACACCATCCCCTCTTGACCTACATGTGTTTAATGGAAATAAAATTAGCTATGTGTTAAAATGGGTTACTAATCTGCTTTAAGAAAAAAAAATGGTCTTGCATCCGATGTAGATAGAGTAAACTATAGCTACAATATCGGTTAAATGGTATGTATAATGAATAAACATGTTTCTGTTATACAATACTTTTTCTTCAACAATGAAAAAGAAAATGGATATAATGGGAACATTTTAAATTGGCACATCTATCATTTTATTATCACAAACGTATGTATCTGGTTCCATTGTCAGTACCTTTGAGACATAAACTCACATGCCACTTTATTAGGTACACCTTGCTAGTACCTGGCTGGACCTCTTTTTTCCTTCAGAAATGACTTAATTCTTCGGGACATAGATTGAACAAGGGGTTGGAAACATTCCTCAGACATTTTGGTCCATATTGGCCTGATAGCATCACGCAGTTGCTGCAGATTTGTCAGCTGCACATCCATGATGCAAATCTTGTATTCCACCACATCCAAAAGGTGCTCTATTGGACTGAGATATGGTGACTGTGGAGGCCATTGGAGTACAGTGACCTCATTGTCATGTTCACGAAACCAGTTTGAGATGATTTGAGCTTTGTGACATGGTGCATTGTCCTGCTGGAAGGAGCCATCAGAAGAAGAATACATTATTGTAATAAAGGGATGGGCATGGTCAGCAACAATACTCAGGTAGGTCGTGGCATTTAAATAATAATCCATTGGTACTAAGGGGCCCAAGGTGTACCAAGAAAATATCCCCCACACCATTACACCACCAGCCTGAACCGTAGATACAAGACAGGATGGATCCATGTTTTCATGTTGTTTGCACCGAATTCTGACCCTACCATCTGAATGTCACAGCTGAAATTGAGACTCATCAGATCAGGAAACATTTTTCCAATCTTATATTGTAAATTGTGGTGAGCTTGTACAAATTGTAGCCTCAATTTCCTGTTTTTAGCTGACAGGAGTGGCACCTGGTGTGGTCTTCTGCTGTTGTAGCCGATTTGATTCAAGGTTCGAAGTGTTGTGCGTTCAGAGATGGTTTTCTGCATACCTTGGTTGTAATGAGTGGTTATTTAGGTTACTGTTACCTTTCTATTAAGTTTCAAAGATAACAAATAACAATCACAACAAACATGTGCACAAGGTTGAATCAATGACAGTCACATTAAACAGTGCATACTTGGCTTGGTTAGCAGTCAGCGCCACAGCAGTACCCGAGGGTAGAGCACCCCACAGGCCGGCCCCCAGCCGCAAACACCCGCAGCGAGCCATCAGGGAGGCCACACCAGACCACCCCTAAAGGGAACAACACTGTGATCCAATACGCCCCCCCCAGCCCCCCGCAGAGACCGGGCACCCACCCCCGGGGCGCCCACCCCCACTTCCCTGTCTCTAGCGGGCGCCCAATGCAATAACCACAGTTGCATCTAGAAGCCCTTCAACCACTGCACAATTAATAGGCACACATCACTGTTACCTTTCTATAATTTCAAACCAGTCTGCCCATTCTCCTCTGAACTCTGACATCAACAAGGCATTTTTGTCCACACAACTGCCGCTCACTGGACATTTTATCTTTTTCAAACAATTCTCTGTAAACCCTAGAGATAGTTGTGCATGAAAATCCCAGTAGATCAGCAGTTTTTGAAATACTCAGACCAACTTGTCTGGCACCAACAACAATGCCACGTTCAAAGTTAATTAATTCCCCTTTCTTCCCTATTCTGATGCTCAGGTTTAAAATTCAGCAAGTCGTGTTCACCACATCTAGATGCCTAAATGCATTCAGTTGCTGCCATGTGATTGGCAGATTAGCAATTTGTGTTACCAGGCAATTGAACAGGTGTACCTAATAAAGTGGCCGGTGACTGTTTATCCTTTAAAAACAGTGTAAGTACAGTAAAATACCCATTTAACTAGAAATTCATTGTTCTCCTAATTTCCTGTCTGGGCTGGTACTTTTTTTGCATTGAAATCTCAGCCAGCATTGTCAACCCTGCCTTCTGAATTTCAGATCTCCACTTATACTATACCCACTCATTTTTTTTTCTCTTCACATGCATTCAATGTTTGGAGAGAGGTTTTGGGGTAAATTTGTAAATTTCCCAAAAGCAAGAATTTAAAACTGCCCATATAGCCCTATCCCTAACGTTCTATCCAAACCAAGGGTTGCAAACCGTTTGATCACAATCTCACCACACTGATGACTTCTGACCCCACCGTCCGCCTCTCAGATGCATAGCAGCAATAGGCACTGCAGCAATTAGAGAAGTGTTAGGTTCCTCCTTGGCTAAGACATGCCATATGACACAGCCAAGGGGAGATCTGGGAGTATTTTCCTCACTGTGCTGGGCGCCGTTGAATCTGAGGTCTGTGAGTACATTTCAGATAGGGTGGTAGGGAGGTAACTTGTAAAGGGACATGTGTGTTACATACCACTGACCCCTGCACTCTACATTACACACTACTGTCCTCTGCACTTTGCATTACACACATTTGACCCTTGCACTCTATGTTACTTACTCCTGACCTCTACACTGTGAGTTATATACTACTGACCTCTAACTTTTTCTTGACCTCTGCACTTTACGTTACATGCTACTGATCTCTACACTCTGTATTATATATCCCAGACCTCTGCACTCTGCATTAAATACTGCTGACTGACTCCTTCATTCTGAATTACTTACTACTGACCTCTGAGTTATATAATCCTGAACCTCGCACTCAGTGTTACTACTAACTTCTAAAGTCTACGCTGCTTACTACTGACCCCGTCACACCTTTCTTACTTTTTAATGGGGCTTTGCTTGGGTATCTTTTAAAAAATAAACAACACGCTCTGATTTTTGGCCATTTCAATGTTGTTTAGGTCGTTTTCTACCTATGCAGAGTTGCCTTCTCCTTATCTGAACTTTAAAAACAGATTTTATTTTCGATTTTCTGCACTGGTTATGTGTACCGAGTGCTAAGGAACATCTGTACCTTTCCATTGCAATTACCCCAATCACATCATCCTTTGCTAGTTACGGATTAATTTAGGCAACTGCCACTTTCTTATCCTGGATTTTTAACTATTCGCTCAGTTGTAGCAGAGGCATTAAAGGTGCCAGCTGTCTTCGTGAAATGAAGGTCAGTATTGAAATGATATTTTCCTAAGTTTTATCAAGAGACAATCATGAAGCAGAAAACCTATTTACTTCACAGCTATATACATCCAGTAAGGGTGCCTATGCACAGCTAAGTAATATTAGAAGTAATACCATGATACCAGCAATTTAAATGACTAAGTGCAAGAGCTGCTTAGCTTGAAGGTTACAACGGACATAATATTATTTGATTTTATGTGGGCTGCTCCTGGGAGAGTTCTATAATTATGACTGTTATTAACAATGCAATCATAACAGTGTTTTATGGTATAAATTATCCAGATTTTCTGTGTATTTTACAAGCAATGTAAAGCTCCAGACATGTAATTGTATTTGCAGTGTTTTAGCGTTAGTCACTCTATAAACTGTGCAAGGAAAGATAAAAATGATTAGTGCTCAGGTATAGTGAATCACAGAAAGCAGTGAGAACATTTTTTATTTAGAACTTTTTATAGGCTGGAAAACAGTGGATGTTAACTCACAGTACTAAAATTAGCATTATTATGACTTTGGGAGAACTGCTGAGTAGTAAGCGTGGAGTTCATTTTCCACTACATTATAAATGTAAAGTGATTCGCTGCTCCATTTTAAACTTTAAAAAATGAGGATGATGTCACAGAAGCAGGATTACCATGGAGGCAGGGAGGTAAAACACTCTTCTGCTTAAATGTGTTACTTTCTCACTGGTTGGATGAGCAACAGGTCTCTTTCTCACCAGTGACTTAGGCTGGCCATAGATGGTTAAAAATTTGGCAAGAACCAGCCGAATTTCAATCTATACAGTATTTCACAAAAGTGAGTACACCCCTTACATTTTTATAAATATTTTATTATATCTTTCCATGTGACAACAATGAAGAAATGACACTTTGCTACAATGTAAAGTAGTGAGTGTACAGCTTGTATAACAGTGTCAATTTGCTGTCCCCTCAAAATAACTCAACACACAGCCATTAATGTCTAAACCGCTGGCAACAAAAGTGAGTACATGCCTGAATTGGGCCCAAAGTGTCAATATTTTGTGTGGCCACCATTATTTTCCAGCACTGTCTTTACCCATTTGGGCATGGAGTTCACCAGAGCTTCACAGGTTGCCACTGGAGTCCTCTTCCACTCCTCCATGATGTTATCATGGAGCTGGTGGATGTTAGAGACCTTGCACTCCTCCACCTTCAGTTTGAGGATACCGCACAGATGCTCAATAGGGTTTAGGTCTGGAGACATGCATCACCTTTACCCTCAGCTTCTTTAGCAAAGCAGTGGTCGTCTTGAAGGTGTGTTTGGGGTTGTTATCATGTTGGAATACTGCCCTGCGGCCCAATCTCCTATGGGAGGGGATCATGCTCTGCTTCAGTATGTCACAGTACATGTTGGCATTAATGGTTCCCTCAATGAACTGTAGCTCCCTAATGCACTCATGCAGCCCCAGAGCCTGACACTCCCACCACCATGCTTGACTGTAGGCAAGACACACTTGTCTTTGTACTCCTCACCTCGTTGCCACCACAAATACTTGACACCATCTGAACCAAACAAGTTTATCTTGGTCTCATCAGACCACAGGGCATGGTTCCAGTAATCCACGTCCTTAGTTTGTATGTGTTCAGCACACTGTTTGCTTTCTTGTGCATCATCTTTAGAAGAGGCTTCCTTCTGGGACGACAGCCATGCAGACCAATTTGATGCAGTGTGCGGTGCATGGTCTGAGCACTGACAGGCTGACCCCCCCACCCCTCCAACCTCTGCAATTTTGTGTAGTTCAATACACGTTATATATTAGGTCCATGACTCCTGCAGTAAGTTTTTGATTCAACATTCATTACCATGTTGCACCCTGCAGACCATTTACAGTACAGCAGCAATGTAGCAACTTTGGACTGTGTGGCCAATACGAAGTGTCATAGTCCAAATACACTTTATGCATATTTTGGGTACCTGCACATGCATCAGACTATCCCAATTGTTTGTAATATTCTGTTTATACATGAATTGCTATTTTATATGTTGTACTTTGTCAATTGTTGGTGTACAGTAATAAAATGTTTTTATTACCCATGTCTCCTAGCGTTCTGGTCTCCACCTCATTCAAAGTCCCAAACCTTTTCCTTTATTCATGTAACCAGGGATGGTGGCACTATTGTCTGTGCTTCATTTAAAGTCCCAACTTCTTGCCTTTTTCTAGTTTTACATAAAATGATTATACAAGGTTAGAATGCTTATCAGGGTTGACTGCATTAGTATGGTTACTTTTATAGCTAACTTTCATTTTGCAGCAACACTAAAAAGTGTATGTGAAGGCAAAACTAGTTTTCAAGGGGTATGACACTCTTTCAAGCTATTATTGATGTCTGTGTCCCACTGGGGACATTCCCCACAATATTTGTCCTGGTCATTTGTTGTCACTGTCACCAGAATAAAAGACGACGGTAAATTATCCAGTGGGGACAAATGATTTGGTGACAGTTGGCTTGGATGGGAATTTTTCTACCTTTAGGGAGATTTCCTCTCATTTACTTTTGAGTCTCCAGGTCAGAAAGTGAAGGGAAATCGCCCGGCACACAGACAACAAAACATGATAGGGGGGTTTAACCTTTCCCTACTATATCCAAAACAAAAAAAAAAGGTTTTGACCATACATACTTTCCTCTTTAACTGCCCCACCTTCTGGTTTTGGTTTTGGTGTGGGTTATTTACCATGGGTCCTGGAATTTTTTTTTTTGCCTTTCTGGGCAAGTCCATTGCATCAAAGAATTTCTTTCTATCTGCCAGTTCTACAGGAAGAAGGACTTGACTTAGCTCCGAGTGCCTTTTAATGGATATAAATTATTTATACATGATGTAATGAACAGAGTATTCTGAATCCCAAAGGATACTTGTACAAATGTAACTCAGCAAAACTAACATAGCATTAAACACTAAAACAGTATTTCCTCCTTTTATTGACAGAAGAACATTATTTTTCTTGTATCTTCCATGAAGACGTCTTTACAAATATTTGTCCATCCTAATCCAGGAGAAATGTTTCTTCTAAAAAGTACAAGCTGTATGATCGTGAGCTAATACTATTATCTAAATCCACATCAAAGTCAGTTTACAAGTACTTAGCTAGAACTGGGGAAAATATGGCGGTAAAGAACACAAATGAGGAAAACAAATGATTACAAGATATAAAGATGATAAGAGAGTAAAAGCAACAGAGCCAAGTTCATACTAGGGAGGGGAACATTTTGCTGCTTTAAACTATCTCACAAATGCTAAAAAAAAAAAGCTCCATACATTTATAAAGCGATGTGCTTCATAAATGTGCCAAGTGCTTCAGAGGCTTCAGAGTTCCTTAGGGGGCACTATAGGAATGAATATAGCTGGTAAAACAAAAAAAATCCAGGAAAGGAGTCTGGTCACATGGCCTGTCAAAGTTACATGACCAGCTGTCCTCTTATCAAATACCTCTTTTTGCTGGGGCACCACCAGGTCCAAACCTTGGCCCACATTTAATGAATGGGTTGTAAAATGCAGGCTAATTTGTGCATATTCAAGCAGAGGATAATGGAAGGTGCATGATATACAGTTAAAGCAAACAAGCAAAGCAAGGACATGAAAGCAGAACTATATTCACCTGTTCTCCAGCGCTGCGATGTCCAAGGACTCCATGCCAGCTGCTGACATTTTTAGCCCAGCAACTTCCAGGTATTTATCCCCAGCCATTTTCAATGGCCTGGTTGTGATTACATCACTGCCATGCATATCCAGGATTTCTCTCATCCCAATATTGGCAAAATTCTTAAAGCTGGTACATACGTGCTGAATATCAGCAGGTTAATCAGAAACTGGCTGACATTCAGCCTCTGTGTACAGCAGCCTGTGTGACAGAAAGGGAAATCTGATCAGCGCTTTCAGCCAATGGTTATGAGCGCTGATCAGTGGAATCTGGCAGGAAGGCAGTTCCCCTGTCTGAACACAATAGAGATTATTTGTGCTAGTGCATGCAGAGTGTATAGTATGAACAGGAAGTTAAGTAACTTTAAAGTGATTGTAAACTTACCTTTATAACTTGTACCTATACAGTAGGTTAACCTGTAATAAGGCTTACCTATAGGTACTGTAAATATCTCCTAAACTTGCACTGTTTAGGAGATATTTACATTGTATGCAGCCGATGAAGTCATCGGCAAATGCGCTCTGAAGGAATGGTCGCCAGTGCCGTTTCTTAAAAGCCCTGTGCCGTGACCGGCGCATGCACGAGAGTGACATCACGCAGCTCCTGCCAGTAGTACAGCCGAAGCCAGCAGACCCTGAAGGAAGACAGGCGAAGATGGCCTCCAGCGGACATGACCTTAGTTTGCAGGTAAGTGTCACATAATGTGCTAGTATGCAATGCATACTAGCACATTATGCATTTACTTTGCAGTTAAGAAAAAAATAAAGATAAAAGTGCAGACTTTACTTTCTCTTTAATGCAGAAGAGACATGATATTTTATGATTGATATATATACGATTTAAAATTCTTCCTGTTTGCAATTTTTATTTTTTTTTAGGTAAAGTTCCACTTTAAGAGATCAGTTAATGCAAGAACTAAGTACCCTTAAGAATCAGTGCACACAAAAGGAAATATTTAGTTCTAGGTGGACCTTCGTGTAGCTGGAGGGCACACTTTTAGTCATTTTGTTAACTGCCCAGGGTAAGGCTTTAAAGGGCAATCATTGCATCAGTCAGTAAAATAGATAATGTGGATGATTTAAACATTGTAAGCATTCAAAGAGAGGACCTTATAAACAAGTCATATGATTTTTACAGTTCAATCTAACTGGAGGTTAATTTATTTTTTCATTATATTGGGGTAGTGGGGATGCTACACCAATTCACCCCAAACTTTTAGGAAATCATCTTTCCCTTTTGTTCAGTACAATTTTTTTCAAATGGCAAGATAGAGTTAATCTGTAAATTCCATTTTAGCTTTAATTCAGACATGTAGTGAAAATGTATATGTGTATGTCAGTGCTGAGTAGAAACTTTCATTTAAGAGACCTTCAGGCACCTTACAATGAATTACATTATGTGGCTGTGCGGTGCATCCGTTGCTTTAAAAAAAGGAACAGCTAATTACACAGGAGGGTTTGACCTACAAATTGCATGTTCTCAATGATGTAATGACTGGTTATCTGCTTTGGAAATAAGAGGTTGTGTTGTAAACACTGGTGACTATTAGTGTACGCCAAATGAGGATAAAGGGGCAGCAAAAATGTATGTCCCCTGTAATTTTTAACATTAGTGGTACCATTCTAAAGAACTGAAAATAGAGGGCAAGCTTATTCCATATTGGTCAGCTTCATATAACAAAATGTAATATTTAAAGGGGATGTAATAAGGTTTCAATTATTTTTTTTAGATAGAGGTGTAAGAGACATGATGTGCATAATATCAATGTGTGTTAACATTTAAAAAACTCTGCTCCTGTGTGTGATCTGTAATTACACAGGTACATGGGGGCAGCCATATTTTCTCATTATATACGCAGGCTCTGCTTTCTGTCTGCAATACTCCACAATAATTTACTGTTCTTTCTTACATTGCAAGTATAGTCATTTTAACCACTTTCCATCCATTGCAAATATAGAAATGAATCTACTACCACCTACAAGTTCCATCAACAGAAACTAATCTACCACTGCCACCTAAAAGTTTTATCAACCACCAGAATGTGCTTGATTGTGAAGTCCAAACTAGGCATTAAATTGACATCTTCATTATAGTTTATTGAAACATTGAATCAAAAACCGAAACAAAGTTGTGGCAACTCCTTTAAAAGCAATTAATTTTTTCCATCAGGTTCATTTTCAAACCTATCTCTTTGCAGTTGAGCCAAACTACCATTTTATGCCTTAAATTGCTTTGCGACTTTGATAGAAAAAAAGGAGTCAAAAGTTTGATCTCTTCACCAAATTGCTACATCTATAAGTAGATGATGATCTGGTTGAACTAATTCAAACAGCAGCACAGTGGCTTTGTGTTTAGCACTTTTGCCAGGCAGTACTAAAGTCATCAGTTCGAATCCTGGCCAAAGCACTACTTGCATAGAGTTTGTATGTTCTCCCTGTGCCTGTGTGGTTTTCCTCTTATCCTCTAAAGACATGCTGGTAGGTTAATCCTGTCTAAATTGTCCCTAACAAATGTGATTTAGCGACCTTAGATTGTAAGCTACTTGAGAGTAGAGACTGATGTGAATATACAGTATGTATGTAAATTGTTGGTGCTATATAAGTACCTATAATAACACATTTCCTCTGTGGCTAATGTCTTGTCTCATTAATTGCCAGGGATTACCTAAACTCAAAAGTTAAGATTTCTGTGTTATAGGGAATGTCTAAAGAAGTTACCTTGCCTAAGCAGAACCTCGAAAAATCTATCTTTTGACTTGAATTCCTCCTGAAAATAGCAGTGGAACTCGTGTCTAGACACCCCTGTACCTTGAGCCTCAACACTTTTTTTTTTGCAGTGTAAAAAAAGTTAAGGGACTGTGCCTCTATCTGCTAGTCTTGCTAGATTTGGAAGAAGATTTGGTGGTTTCATTACTGTGTTATTGTTTTCTTTACTGGAGAAAAAGTTGTACCTAAGGACTTGCAATGCAAAAATCTCCTTACTTCCACTAAAATCAATATGTCAATCTCATTTTCTGCACCTATCCTACTGCTTCATGATTGTTTCTCTATTAGACAACCAGTCACCAGGGTGGTAGTTTTGACATGAGGAAGCTCCTCTCCCAAGATGGCTGCCCCCACACAGAGACAGTGTGGAACAAAACATATTAAGTCAGTAATGGAAAAAAGATCAGAAGCAAGAAGCCCAAGAGGCAATAGTGGTGACTAGTCCTTTGCTTTCTGCTTGTTAAATTTATATGAGAGACTAATAGTGTTAGGGTCACAGAAGGTTATGGTTACAGGGAAGGTAAGTGTAAGAGGATTAGGGTTACCGGGTGGATTCAGATGAATGAGGCTTTTGAATAATATATTACACTTAGAGCACAAATAAACTACCAGCACCAAGCTAACAGAGTTGAAAAATAATGTATTGAAATTCTATTATTATTTAGAAGCTTTTTATTGGATGATAAAGGTATTGGATATGGTATTATGGTAAGTGTGATCTGCCAGTGATTTATATTAATGCTGATACCTGGGGGTTTTCCATGCTGCGATGGGAGTCGGTTTCTGTTTTTCCTATTTATCTAGAGCGGTTTGAATTATGGATCCAAATGTGCACAATGTATGGAAGTTTTCAACCCACCCAGATAATGGGCAGTTGGAGATAAAGCTCAAGCCTTTCTAAACTTCCAAGTGCAGAAACTTCTCCTATCTCCCTACAGTTCCAGCACCACTCCACCCCATTTTTAAAATTCCAAAAAATTAAACTTTTATATTTTATATTTATATTAAAATTTTCAGCAAATTCTGAAAACCAGCATGCTCCAAACACAAAATGTGTTTTTTTTTTTTGTGCCAAGAACCCAAAACTGTGCACTTCAGGTGCAGGGTTATCTCAAATTCTAATTCCTAATCCTGTCCTTCCTCCCAACTATAACACTTAGTCTAGTCTACCTTTAAAATTAGCCCTTGAAACTTGCCCTACCTCACTTAAACTAAATGTAACATCTAACCTAACCCTAAAAAGGCACTCTAGCACTTCACCTAACACGTGACCTCACTGCAAAAATGAACACCCTGACCTGTCACATAACATTTTAAATGAATAATTAACCTAATTCTAAAATGTAACCCTATCCCTACTAACCCCACTAATATTTACCCTTAAACTTAACCCACTGACATCACGCCTGTCTGTAACTTGACTGTTAACCTGCTTTCTATTGTTAACCTAACAATGAAAAATGTATCATTAGCTCGAAAAATGGGTATTTATCTTTGTGGCACTCAAATTGTGGGGGTTTGCTATAGGTTCCTAAACAAGGGGAGGAGGTAGAGCTGGAATTTTTAGCACTATTGGGTAAAGTGGCAAAACTGGGATCAGTCATCATATTGGGGGACTACAATTATCCCGACTTTGACTGGGAAGAGGGGACTACACACTCACAGAAGGTCCTTCTATTCACGGAAACCTTACAGGATAATTACATGTCACAGTTGGTGGACTCTCCGACTAGGGAAAACGCAGTCCTGGATCTATTGATCACAAATGACTCAGACCTAATCTCGGAGGTAGAAATCCAGAACTACCTGGGCTCTAGCGATCACAGGATGATCACATTTAGTGTAAATAACAATATAACAAGGCAAGTGGGGAACATAAGAACCCTAAACTTCAGAAGGGCAAACTTTCCAAAATTGTACTCATTGATGGAAAGGGTAAATTGGGACCAAACCCTGGGATCACTGACCACAGAGGAAAAATGGGAATGCTTTAGGAACATATTAAGCAAATGCATCTTGCAGTGCATTCCTATGGGAAATAAATTTAGAAGAGACAAAGCCAAATCTGGCTGGCTAAACCGTAGCGTTAAAAAACTTATTAGGGGAAAAAAATTGGCCTTCAAGAAATATAAAGCAGAGGGCACAGTATCGGCTTTCGAGCAATACAAGGAGGCAAATAAGAAAAGTAAACACGAAATCAAGATGGCTAAAATCAACTTTGAGAGACAAATAGCGGAGGATAGTAAAAAAAACCCAAAGAAATTCTTTAAATATATCAACAGCAAAAAAACTAGGGCAGAGCATATTGCACACATAATTAATGATGATGGGAGGATAGTTACAGAGGACACTGAAAAAGCAACCGTGCTGAATGCTTTTTTCTTGTCAGTCTTTACACAGGAAACGGAGGGGTACACTGACCTTGACTGTATGGTTAGTAGTAATACACAGGACTTGCCACTATGGCTAACAGAGGGTGAAATTAGGGAAAGGCTGGATAAACTTAACACAAACAAATCACCGGGCCCAGATGGCGTACATCCGAGAGTACTCAAGGAACTCAGTACGGTTATATCTAGACCACTGTTCCTGATCTTTGCTGACAGTATTAGGACAGGAGATGTACCAGGGGATTGGAGGAAAGCTAACGTGATTCCGATATTCAAAAAGGGTCAGAGGCATATCCCGGGAAATTATAGGCCTGTCAGTTTGACATCAATAGTATGTAAACTTCTGGAGGGGATGATAAGGGACTATATCATAGAGTTTGCTAAAGACAACAACATCATTAGCAGTAATCAGCACGGGTTTACAAATGGGCGTTCTTGTCAAACCAATATCTTAACATTCTACGAGGAGGTGAGCTGTGAGCTAGATAGGGGTAGACCAGTGGATGTGGTGTACTTGGATTTCGCTAAGGCGTTTGATACAGTTCCCCATAAGCGCTTAATTTATAAAATAAGGTCTGCAGCTATCGACAGCAGGGTTTGCTCTTGGATATGGAACTGGCTAAAAGGGCGTGTCCAAAGGGTGGTAATTAACAGAGCATACTCAGACTGGTCTGAGGTAGTAAGCGGGGTCCCCCAAGGCTCAGTTCTGGGACCAACCTTGTTCAATTTATTCATAAACAGCATTGAGGTCGGGATCAGGAATTTCGATATCCGTTTTTGCAGATGACACAAAATTGGCCAGGGCAATAACTGTACAGCATGAAGCAGATATCCTACAGAATGTTAGGGCCACGAAAGAATAAAATAGAGAAGTGGCCCCATGGGATTGTCATCCCTAACACCCATTTGTTTTATAAATAAATTTTACTTTTAATAGAGGTCTATGTTGATTAAGTACATGTCTCTCTATGGCTGCTTTGCTGGTTCTTTTTGTTTTCTGTTTCAGGTGACAAGATGCCTGCTGTTGCTAGGAAGATTTACCTCAGCTGCTGAGCACTGTATTGGTGACAAATCTTTTGGCGGGAAACATCTAGCCAATGAGTGTAACCTTTTACTTATATCCTCTCCTGTCACTGGGCGGAGTCAGCATTTACCTCAGGTCTGTCAGCTGGACTCACCGCTGGGATTCTCCTCAGCCTTCCTTCTGGATAATTTAACCTGCTCTCAGCCCAGAATGGATATTTTACTTCATGAACTACCTCAAAGGACAAATTCCCCTGGAGGAAGGCTTGCCTCTGGTTTTTTTATTTTTATTTATTTATTTTTTTCTTTAACTGTTTCCCCCCTCAGTTTTTAGTGGTGACAGCTCTATCATCACTTACATCTGTGGACGGTCAGTATTGTGCCTCTCATTCCTGAAGTACCAGGGCTACCCTGTATACTGATGGTGATAGGTTACCTGAGGCCAGCTAGGGAACTTTTCATCTATCTGTAGGCAGACCAGAACCTGCGGCAAGACCATAGGAGCATCACATCACCACTGGGACCGGGCGGCCATTGGGACTTGGCAGGGACCAGAAGAGGAGGACCGCTGAGTGGAAGTGTCAGCGCACAGCCAACAGGGCAGGAGCTACCATGAAAGAATATGCAGGACAAGGAGTCTTCTTCAGACACCCACAGAGACACTGTTCCTTCCACCATGAGCCAGGTAGGCAGCAGGTCTGAAGCTGCTACCATGGCCTGACAGCGTGATCAACACCTCTCCAACAGGACCTTCATCATCATCATCATCACAGGCTAGGGGTGAGTGAAGGCTCTGAGGGCTGGGAATGTACACAGACATCACTGTTCTGTCTGTTTCAGTCTCCTCAGTGTCAGTGTCTTCCCTGCTTAGTGTGCTCTTTAGTCACCCCTTCCTGTTCACTCTCCCGTCTCTAGTGCTTTAAGTTACATTTCACTTATCACCTTTCTGACCTGTGAAATGTTTTGTTGTGTGTTCATTTGCAGCAATTATTGCAGGTACTGCGCTAGACTAGTTAGTGCTTCTTTCCAGTATACAGCATGTCAGGGTTCAAGGCTGTCATTGTTATTATATCAGTGATTGTTAGGGGAGATTGTGTGGTTATATATGTGCCTAGCAGGCTAATCAGTCAGTTTATCCTCATTGGCTTGTCTGAGGGTTGAATTTACTTCCTTTTCAGAAATTAGGGCGTTTAAGGGTTGTCAGTTTTACATCTGTGAAGGAGTTGCCTGATGTTGTGTTTTTATAGCTATAGAGTTTTCCCACTTTGTTTTATTAGGAAAAGTAAAAGAGCAGTGCACATACAGTACACAATGTGTCACAGAACGTGGAATGTAGGCATGATTGTGTTTTATCATTTTCAAAAGAAATTTATGAAGAGAGGATCCTGCCTCATATAGTTCCTCCATTTGGTTTATTTAGGTTATCACCTCTTGTCTGTGATTCCTGAAGAGTCCAATGAGTTTAATCATTTGTCAGTTTCTAAGTGTTCTTTTTCTTTATTGATCGAATGATGATAGCCTATTCTTATTGATATATCTAAATCTACAGTATATTTTTCTCTTTTTGTGATTAGACCATTTGGGCCAGATGCCCTGTTAGTCAAATCTGACATTACATTTTTTTTTCTTTATTCTTTGCTTTTGGTCTGGAGCTTATAACTCCCTGGTCATTCTCTTCCCGCTTCATCTCAAATGTATTTTCCTGATAAGCAGGATGAAGATTCAATTGTGAAGCTAAATTACCCCTTTGGGGCTCAGCCACAGAGATGTGCATTCTCCAATGCTCCTTCTCAATTCAGTACAGGGCTCTGCTTTTCTTTTAGTAAATCACAGTGCATTTCTACTATAGTGCTGCAAGGAAGTTTGTTCTCAAAGCTTGAGTCCAGTAGGCATGGGGAAAGTGATCCCCTGGTCTTCCAGTTTGATGGTTAATGCAACATATCATGTCCCTTTGTCTGCTGAATCACAGTTCTGCCTTGTTTCACGTTTATTACCTGGATGTTGGTATAGGATATGCCAGGAGAGAGTTTTAGACTCCTACAAAAGACAATGTATCTATTCAGAACCACCTTATCGGAAATTAGTATACTGTTTATGTGATTCGGTTTTTTTTTTTTTTTGGTGTTTGTATCACACATTATGCCTATGAGCAGAATTTTACTAGTGGGATGGGTGCTTGTCATCTCAGGCCTTTAATTCCCTTATTGACACCATGTTGGTTATGTTAGAAGGTTAAAGAGTATCTACTGGTTTTGGCGCAAATTTATTTCAACTTAAAATGTTAGCTCTATGTGGCAGGTCAGAATTTGTTTTAGATTAGCATTTTCTGTTGTCTACAAATGCAACATAATCTATTGAATGTGGTCATTTCTGCTCTGGTAAATAGTGTTCAGCATTTTGACCAGAATATTGTATTTTCACAGTATCCCTAAGAATTTTGTTCACTTGGGCTCTTCCTTGTTGTTGTGGATGTGGCACTTTGGTACTAGCAGTTCAGCTTCCAGAACCTCTTAGTGATGATTGTTAGAATAGCATTGTTATGCAATTAACTGTCTAGGATATCGGGTCCTTCTTGGCCTTCATTTTATATTTAGGTTAAAATAAGAGATTTTCAGGGTAGCAAAACATTTAATAGCAGATGCTTTGTTTGCCTTGTTCCAAGTGTTTCAGGACACCAGTTACCACCAGTTTGTTTTTTGCATGCAGTTATATGCAATTTGAAATTCAATTCCCTTGCTGAAACAACCTACATTATCTATGCCACTGGTTGCATCTCCTTTTAGGACTTTTCAGAACTCTTTTGGCCTTTATATGACATGTATCAAAGTGGTTGTTTCCACTCTTCTTCATCAAAACTGTTAGTTTGAGACACAATGACTTTGAATATAATTCTCGCTTTTGGTAAGAAGTCCTGAAACAGACTTTAGAAGCTATGTTTATATGCTGCTATTGGGTCACAAATTGAATACATGTCATGTAATTTCACCACTGCTATGGAATCAATCTCTTCTTCTGCATATAAAACAGAACTGCTTTCCCATTCCGTTCAGTCTGGTTAGTTGAGGTAATTTGTAAACTTGCTGGTCAGTGTTTGCAGAATCGGATTAGCAAGACAAAGATAGGTAGTTATCACTTCTTGCATTAGGCCATTCGCATTGCCCAATAGAGCTGATTCAGCAATTTTGACTATTCGCAAGGCTTTCCTTTCTTTTTCTGTTCCATGTAAATGGCTCTCCTCTATCAGAATCATAATTTAAATCTGTTCATAAAAGATGTTGATGGTGCAGGATATGCAGCTGCTACATAGGGAGTGCATCAGGACATAGATGGGTGCCCTGCTCTTTATGTCCGTCCTGCTCTTTGCATTTATTACACGCGTCCCCATCTTTTATAATATTAATATATAAAATACATTAATAGTATGAATAGTTGATATTCATATGTTTTCTAGTGCAGAGGGTTTTATTTTTCCTCCTGTTAAAATTACAGCTCTCCTGCAGGGTATATGGGGATGCTCATGTTCCCTATTTGCAAGTGTGAACTGTGTTGGATATCCTTGTTGTTCACCTGGAAGGGAATGATTTAGGTGGATTCAAAATATTAGACCTTCTATGTAAAAGGGAACCGTTTTGTCTACAATTAATGGTTTTCTTGGCCTGGGCTTCAGTTCATGGTAAAGTTACCACAAAATGTGCATTAATTAATATGCTGATTTCCTGTATACTCATTATTAGTGACTTTATTTTTCTCTGTTGTGAACTGAAGAGTTTCATCAGGGATCTAGCAGTGTTTGGCATAGAGCCCAACCTTCATTCCTTTGCGACCAAATCCCTCTGTCTCTCATGCAGTTTCAGTTGTCTCTCGTTTTGGTCTGATGTATACATCTCTATACAAAATGTACAGTTTTACTGCCAAAGGTGTTATGCTGCACTAAAATTTTTATCCAGCCTCTAGATTACTGCATTTGTTATTTTGGAGGGCCATTATTGTTGAAAAGTACAGGTAAGAAAAAAGCACTTGTTTTGTTTAGTCAATTATTTTCTGCATATTAGATATTTGAGGTCCCTGTAACCAGGGATGTGTTCTTTTCTACTTACTGTGTAAAAGGGTGTCCCTCTTTAGAATTTCAGAAATTTGGGAGGTATGGTTTTAGTAAATTTTCTCAAATATTGGTAATTGCATTTTCAGTGCTGGATTGTAAAGAGTGATTGTTTAGGCCGCGGTGGTGGGGTGGGGCCAGGTTGATAACCTGGCTTTTGGGTAATGTCGCCCACTTTGTGGGTGGACAGTGGTTGGTAAACTGTTATTTGGTTGGTATAAGATATTGCTGCTTGAGTCTTAGTGACTAAGCATGTTGGTCTGTTAATGGTTAACAGCGGTTCTGTTTGGTATTAAAAGTTAAAGTTCATTTCATAATTAAAATTGTTTTAAACCCAATAAAGGGGCCGCGGCCTAAACTCTTCCACAATCCTTGTTGTGTGTTTATTTTATATTTTAGGTATGTTCTTATGGTATGATGGGTGTTAATGGGGTGTACAATCCCATGTTAGGGCCACGAAAGAATAAAATAGAGAAGTGGCCCCATGGGATTGTCATCCCTAACACCCATTTGTTTTATAAATAAATTTTACTTTTAATAGAGGTCTATGTTGATTAAGTACATGTCTCTCTATGGCTGCTTTGCTGGTTCTTTTTGTTTTCTGTTTCAGGTGACAAGATGCCTGCTGTTGCTAGGAAGATTTACCTCAGCTGCTGAGCACTGTATTGGTGACAAATCTTTTGGCGGGAAACATCTAGCCAATGAGTGTAACCTTTTACTTATATCCTCTCCTGTCACTGGGCGGAGTCAGCATTTACCTCAGGTCTGTCAGCTGGACTCACCGCTGGGATTCTCCTCAGCCTTCCTTCTGGATATTTTAACCTGCTCTCCCACCCTCCCTCCCCCTTTGTTATTTCCCCTCGTCGCGGTCCACCTTTATGTGGGTAACGTCGCCCACTTTGTGGGTGGACAGTGGTTGGTACGCTGTTATTGGTATAAGATATTACTGCTTGAGTCGTAGTGACTAAGCATGCTAGTCTGTTATTAACGACAGTTCTGTTTGATATGGAAAGTCAATCTTTTTGGGTAATGTCGCCCACTTTGTGGGTGGACAGTGGTTGGTAAACTGTTATTTGGTTGGTATAAGATATTGCTGCTTGAGTCTTAGTGACTAAGCATGTTGGTCTGTTAATGGTTAACAGCGGTTCTGTTTGGTATTAAAAGTTAAAGTTCATTTCATAATTAAAATTGTTTTAAACCCAATAAAGGGGCCGCGGCCTAAACTCTTCCACAATCCTTGTTGTGTGTTTATTTTATATTTTAGGTATGTTCTTATGGTATGATGGGTGTTAATGGGGTGTACAATCCCATGACCTGGACAAAATAACGGAGTGGGCAACAACTTGGCAAATGAGGTTTAATGTGGAGAAGTGTAGGGTTTTGCACTTGGGGACTAGAAACATAAAAACACAATACACGTTAGGAGGGGAACCCTTGGGGGAATCAAAAATGGAGAAAGATCTGGGAGTCTTGGTTGATGATAGATTAGGCAATAGCATGCAATGTCAAGCGGCAGCTGCCAAAGCCAGCAGAATATTAGCATGCATAAAGAAAGGGATGTATTCCAGAGATAAGAATATAATCTTTCCACTTTATAAAACTCTGGTCCGACCACATCTGGAGTATTCTGTCCAGTTCTGGTCGCCAGTCCTCAGGAGGGATGTGTTCCAACACATCCCTCCTGAGGCTGGAGAGAGTCCAGAGAAGGGCAACTAAACTGATTAGGGGATTGGAGGACCTTAATTATGAAGAGCGTCTGCAATCGCTTGATTTATTCTCCCTGGAGAAGAGACCCAAGCAGAGAGTAGTGTGCAGTCCACTGCAGCTGCTAAAATGGCTGTCAGGGCACCAATGGCAAGAGAAGGACTCTAGGACCCAGCATCTGTCAAGACACCAACGGCATTAGAAGGGCTCTAGGATCCAGCATCTCTACCAGCACTTCACATGGGTCTTTATAAGGAAGTTTGTCAGTGGTTGAAGTTGCTGATTGATCTTCAGCTTGTACCGTGTTCTTGTGATCCTTGTTCATGAAAGTTCTCTGCTACCGATCCGGCTTGTCCTTGACTAATCTCCTGCCTGTCTCCTGACCTGACCTCGGCGTCGGCTTGTCCACAGATATTTTCTTCTGTTCTCTTGTGTCTGACCTCAGCTTCTCCTCTGACCTTGCCTGCTTTGTTATCCTTTTTGCTCCGAACTCTGGCTTCCTATTGTCTCAGTGCTACTACAGACCTGCCACATCTCACAGGTGCTACCTGCCTGCAGCCACTACTTAGCACATCAGAAATCCTTCAGAAAGTTCCTCTGCAAACAAAATCACAGACGACCTATGCTACTTTGAGCCTGACATGTCCTGTTCTATCTTTCAGGGGAGTCTGGAACTTAGCGGCAAGGGTAGCCCTCTCTCCATTGGCCTCCAGCACCAGGTACATGATAGTGGCTTATTCTGCTTTCTTGTCCACAGCTACTCTGGCCATAGCCCTAGCATCAGGCATGGAGGAGTAAGCTGAGTTTTTTTAACACAGCGTCAACCACTTGTTTCTTGACGATGCAAAGCCATTACCTAATTCAGATCTTGGTTCTGAGGTTAAGGAAGGTAGGAACATTAGCCTACAGAGAGGGGAGAACACTGGTAAACAACAAATTG
Source organism: Pelophylax lessonae (assembly GCF_965119305.1). Classification (NCBI taxonomy): domain Eukaryota; kingdom Metazoa; phylum Chordata; class Amphibia; order Anura; family Ranidae; genus Pelophylax; species Pelophylax lessonae. The sequence continues at coordinate 67,324,067 of NC_138775.1, forward strand.
GCAGCCATGTTCCCCCAGCCACGGCGTATTGCCAAGCTGCCTCCAGTGATAATGAGGATGGAGGGGATAATGATAATGAGTTCACTGATGTGACTTGGGTGCTGGATAGAGCAGAGGAGGAAAGTGAGGGTGAGACACAATCCCAAAGAAGCAGCCATCATGAAAGAGTAGAGAGCAGCAACCTTATTCTACCAGAATGTGCTGTACCACAATGGCAGGTTCCCTGTCACTATTTCTTTTCAGGTAAGGCCATTCCAGCTCTCTACCCTCACATGGAAGGCAATGTTGTGGCATGGTTGGGCAAGGCAGTCAGCTACAAGGTCCACGTTACTGCCGGCATGTTGTTTAGCAAGTATGGTCAGGGATGATATAGCAAAGCCAATCCTTGTTTTCATCAAGAGTACCTCTATAGGTTTATGCTGTGAAGGCACCACCAAGACCCAAAAACCAATTTTTCCTCACCGGTTTGGAAGGTGTATACCATTTAAATTTTTGAAAGCTAGGCCAATTCTTGCTTTCATCAAGAGTACTTCTATAGGGTTAGGATGTAAAGGCACCACCGACAGCCAAAGATCAATTTTTCTACACCTCTTTGACAGGAGCATATCATTTACATTTTTGACAGCAAGGCCAATTCTTGCTTCCATCAAGAGTGCCTCTATAAGGCCCAATCAATTTTTCCTCACCTGTTACTTCTGCGAAAGAGATACCAGAATGTATACAAAAATTCTCAAATCTTGTTCTGCCTGCACTATGTACTAGGCATTGTGGCCTCATCATACAGACTGACTCCCCAAACCGCTGTTTACAAAATAAAGAAAGCTTGAATAGAAAATGTTTTTTTTTGGCTTTATACATGTCATTATTTCTGCAGCAGGTTCTATACACTGTACAGATGTGCTACTCTACAGCCAGGCTAAGGGGGACCCCCCAGGCACTAAATTTAGAGGAATTTTTCATCTTTATTGTTATTTCTTATTTTTATGCTTTCACATTAAGCATCAGTATATTACTGCTCATTTAAAAATGATGTTTTTTACAAACTTTTTTTTTCATTGATACATGTGCCCCAGGGCAGTACCCAGACCCCCATAATCATTGTATGCACAATTACTTTCATGTAAGCCTTCACAATTGGCACTTTTTATTTTTCCAGTTCGGGTCTTATAGACTTCAATAGGGTTCGCTATTCGGTTCCAAACATCTGCAATGTTTAAAAGTTCTGCCGCAAACCGAACAAGAGGTCATTCGGCCCATCTCTAATAGCTGTATATCTGTAGCAGGAAAGGAATTGTTCCCTGTAACTGATGGTCTTATGAGATTAGGCCCAAAACTTGATTATATCACTACTGTATGTTTTTATGGATAGAAAACTGCAAGTATTTTCCTCCTACTGTTTTATTCATTCTGTAGATCTGTGGTTCCTCCAAACTTCTATCTGCTTTTTGAATGATTCCCTGCCAGTCACCAGATTACCAGTCACTGGGGAAAGCTCTGAAATGAAGAAGCAAAGTCCTGCCTCTACCAAGAAGGTTGCCTCCACACAGAGACACAGTTCAGAACAAGGCATGGTAGACCAGTTATTGCAAAAGATCAGCTTTAGAGCACGGACAATACTGGTGACTAATCCTATACCCTCTGCTAGCCTAGGCACACTTTTCTGAAATCAATTTCTCTTTAATACAAGTAAGAAGCATAGGTGTGCATAACTAAGTAGTTAGCATCACACACCACATCAATAGTGAACATCCTACATGTTAGGATTGAAAAGCACAGCTATGATTGGCTTTGTACCAGGTGTCAGTGAAAAAAAAAAAAAAAAAGAAATCCAATATATATCTATATAAACAACTCAATAACTAAAGCTAAAAACAGCTCAATAAAAAAACTGCACATGATTACACTCTATAAACAAACTTTACACAATTTTCTTTGTTCACGGTTCTCTGTTCAGTTCTAAAGAAAAGTCTTTTTAAATTACGAATGTAAACATAATCTTATTCACCATACGAGACAAGAAAAATATTTCTATACACAAAATTGAGGTTTTACTTCAACCATTTACTTGGAGCAGACAGGTACATCTCCAGAGACATTGCCAAGTTATGAATCAGTAAGTAGAATCAAGGTTACATGCTGACGCCAATAAAGATTCATTAACTATGAAACCTAATCTAAGTTGTGTCTTTGCAATGACCCCAACAACTTACTTTTTCTCTTTGTACTATAGAGATCCTAGTTGATCTTTAGGCTTTCATTAAAAGTGAAGACATTTTGCATATGCTCATAATGTAACAATAATTTAACAATAATTTCTCTTTAAAGTTGAAATCAAGTTTTAACTTAAAAGCAATGTATAGATTTTATGTTTTTTCACAACTTGATATAAATAAGTCTGCATTACTATTTTCTAAACCCTGTTTCTGTGTATAGTCTGTAATTGTACATGCCTATATGAGCTTAATGCTGTCACATTATATGCTTCCTACTTTGCAATGGTATGCAGTGGCATTCATTTATTAAAAGCAATGGGAATGAGGTGAAGCTCTGCTGACATTATCTAATTTTGCAAGAAAAAATGTGTTTGCAAACCTTAGACATGAAATATGAACAAAGCATATCCCACTATAGTGGGTACTTGTCTCAATAAAAAGCATCAGTGTCATTTCTGTCTGCTGCTTCGCTCATCTGCTATGAGCATGAAAAACCTCTGACATGTTTTCCTGACACCAAAAGAAAAAAGGTGACAAGGGAGGGAGTTCCAGCTGATTGACAGCCTCAGCTCTGTATCTGTGTGCTGTTCTAAGGGGGGGGGGGGGTGTCTCCCCCATCCAATAAGCTCTAACAGCTCTCCTCACTGAGCTCTGCAGAGTGTAACTTCAGCTCTCTCTCAGCTCTCCACCCTCTTTTTCTTCAACTCTCAGACAAACTTATAAATTAATAACGGACATAATAAATGGACATTTAAATATTAACATATTGGTAGCAAATAGTAAATAAGCTTTAAAATAAGCATTCACTGTCATCTCTAGCTGTGTGTGCTGTGGTTGTTGGGCAGCTTGTGTGCTAGGTACAGTGTTGTATGATTGGCAGTGAGCATGCAAAAACCAACTTCGTCAAAAGTAATATATTGTAGAAATTTTCAGCAAGTACAAATAGGCCCGACGGGTAAGCAACCCGTTTAGAGCCACTTACAAACGTAACAGCATTGGAGAAGTAGTCTGAAGACCTGAAAATGCTGACAGCCTCTGCTACGAGGAGCAGAATGCGGCCTGGCTGGTCTAAGCCTAAGGGGGAGGCTTCCTAGGAGAGGATGGCATATTAACTGCACTTTCCTTACTCCTCCAGAACCTTTCCCTGACTCTAAGTATTGTCCCTTAATTAGGATCTGCCCTCACCCAAGATGGCCACCAAAGTCACATGGGGCATCAGCATCCAATCAGATAGCTGTCTCCCTGTGATCGAGGAAATCATAGAGGAACCAAGTTCTTCTCAACTTCCTCCCCATCTGCATTGCGGCTGCTTTTAGCACCACCTGCAGTGGGGAACATAGACTGCACCTGCCTACAAGCCTACCAGCCTTTAACCTTCTCTTGTGACCACTGAGGATGAATTTCTACAAAGTTCCTGCTTAACCTGAAAATGTAGTTCATGCTATCCAGCTTCACACTGGTCAAAAAAAACAATTTAGTAAACAAGCAGGGCTGTTTTAAGCTCTGATGTCAAGTCTTAGACCCCATTCACATCTAAGCTTTAAGGCTTCAATAAGTGACACTAATGCCTCGTTTCCACTGAGCGGATCGGTTCGGGTCAGTTTGGTACGGTACGCTATTTTGAGTGTTTCCATAATGAAAGTGGCCCATACAATCGAACCAAACCGCACCATTCCTGGTCCTCCTTCAGATGTAGGGCCATAGGAAATGGTACGGTACGGTTAGGGCGGAGCTACTGGCGTCACACAATACATTCCACTGATTGGTGGACAGGAAAATGTCAATGCTCACGTCAAATGAAAGCACAAAACAAACACCACATTTGGTGTGAACCCTGCATGGCCCCTGGCGGTCCGACTTGCAGTGGAAACGCTCACCTGAATAGGCCGGACTATTCTAACCCTTCCAAACTGTACCGACCCGAACCGTTCCGCTCAGTGGAAACAAGGTATAATACTTCCATTATATTTAATGCGGTCTGTTCACGCCCAAGCATAATGTAGCTTGAAGCTCATAACTCAAAAAAGTACATGAGTTCCTTTTGGAGTAAAGTCAAGCAAAAAACGTGTTTTTGTGTGTTTTCTTGCCTAGTAACTAGCTTTGGTTTAGCTAAAAATAATTAAAAAAAAATAAAAAAATAAAAAAAAATACGTCTTAAACATGTAAAAAAAAAAAAAAATCTAAAAAAAAGCTAGTACAAGTGCTTCACAAAATGCCCAAAAAATAACCAGAGATTCTCACACAAGTGAAAAAAGTGTAGAAGACAACACATTTATTTATAAAGGTTTTCACATAATCCATATATTTTTCTATTTGGGTTCAAATGCAAAATATATGAAAATATATGAAAAAAAATTTTCTGTATATGTTTTTTTTTCTTCATATTCCATAATAAAAAAGAAATACTATTTTCAACATTTTTTGCAAATGATCATTTAGTAGTGGAGGTGGTGTGGTCACAAAGGAACTTCATAGTTCTGCTGAGTCATTTCACTATTAATCTGTGAAAAGACTGTAAATTGATCTCCCGGTGTTTAGCTCTCTTTGAAAAACATACGGATTAATGAATCATAGAATGGAAACACCACTCTTCATCATTCTTGCCAATCCAGAGCTACACAGTTTCTCAGAAAGAAAAAGTCAAGAAGAAAGCAGCTACAATGCCTTGAAAATGTATTCACACCCCTTGACATTTACCACATTTGGTCATGTTAATACCAAAAATGTAAATATATTATATTGGGATTTTATGAGATAGACCAATGCCAAGTGGCACATAATATTAAGTGGAAGGAAATGATAAATGGTTTTCAGATATTTATTTGTAAAAATTTTGAAAAGTGTGGGGTGCTTTTGTATTCAGCCCCCGAGTCAATACTTTGTAGAACCACCTTTCACCACTATTACAGCTGCAAGTCTTTTTGGGTATGTCTCTACCAGCTTTGCACATCTAGAGAGTGAATTTTTGCTCATTCTTCTGTGCAAAATAGCTCAAGCTCTGTCAGATTGGATGAAGAGCGTATGTAAACAGCAGTTTTCAAGTCTTTCCACAGATTCTCAATTGGATTTAGGTCTAGAATTTGACGAGGCCATTCAAACATATGAACATGCTTTGATCTAAACCATTCCATTGTTGCTCCGGCTGTATGTTTAGGGTCGTTGTCCTGCTGGAAGGTGAACTTCTGCCCTAGTTTCAAGTCTTTTTCTGACTCTAACAAATTTTGTTTTGTTTTTTTTTTTTATGGTGACCCTGAACTAATAAGATGAAAGTATGTAAAAAAAAAAAATGAGTTAAAAATGGGAGGCAGAAAATGTTAACAAAAATTTATGAAATGTTTAAAAAATGTAATAAAAAGTTGTTTAATTTTTTTTTCTAACAAACTATCACCAGTCAGTGTTCGTAATCACCACCACACCAGTCATATGATGACACTGTACTGCGCTGGTGACAGGCTGTTTAAAAAATTGTGGAAAAAAAATATTAGATTTCTTGATTTTTTTCATTTTCAAACAAATTGTGACAAAAAAAATGACAACTTAAAAAAACTCATCATGCCTCTTGCTAAACACCTCAAACTATCTACTTTCCAAAAAAAGGTGTATATTTGTACTGTCATTTTAGGGCCTCAAGAAATGAGATATATACCATAGTTTGTAGTCTCTATAACTTTCACACAAAATAACTCATATACAGGTATTGGGATTTTTTTTTTTACCAAAGACATGTAGCATAATACATGTCAGCCTAAATGTATGATGAAATAGGATTTTATTGTATATTTTTTTTATAACAGAAAATATAATATTGTTTTTTTTTTTTTATTTCAGTTTTTTTGGTTTATATCACAAAAAATAAAAAAACCCAGTGGTGATTTGAAACTACCAAAAGAAAGCTCTATTTATGTGGAACAAAAAGTAAAAATTTAATTTGGGTACAGTGTTGCATGACTGCGCAATTGCTAGTTACAGCAGTCCAGTGCTGAGTAGCAAAAAAATGCCCTGGTCATGAAGAGGGTAAAATCTTCCGAAGCTTAAGTAGTTAGAAATGTGTAAACTTTAAAGAAGAAGTATGGTCAAAGCTTTTTTGGCCATTCTTTTCTCCTGGGTCAAAGGAGTGCACTTACTTTTGTGCTAAAGCCTGCTGTTAGCTGATGTCACAGAGCTGCTCAAGGCTCTGGAAAGATCCCAACAATTTTGTTGAGATCCACCTAGCTGCCTGGTTGACAGTTGACTTCATCTCTCGACTGAGATCTGAAACCAGTGGCATCCACCCTCACTGACAGTGACCGCTCTCTGCCCAGAGCAGACTGAGAACTGAGTGATCAGTGGTGATTTGATTTCTCAGTTCTCAGGCTTAGACCTGGCTGAGGACAGCTGCAGCATCACACATTTGCTGCAGCATGGATGTGAGTATATATGGTTGTGTTTTATGATGTTGAGTATATGGCATGCAAGGAAGTCCTGTAATATCATGAAATTATTTCTACATTAACGAGTAAAACTGGTGCAATGATAAAAGCAATAGCATGCCCCCATGCAATGTGTGTCCTAGACTTGTGTAATCTGTGATCTATAAGATAATTCAAAATACTAAAAATACTAATTTTAACGTTATTTCTGTTTTTTTGTTTTTAAATAACTATTATAACCTGCACTATGCAGGGGCACTTATTGTTTTTTAGCTCCCATACTTCCTCCTGAGCCTGGCCACTACTGCAATCAGTACAACCTTTGTTAACCACTTTAAGACCGGAAAGGATTTGTCCCTTTCCTGATCAGGCCCTATTTTGTGATTCGGCACTGTGTTACTTTAACAGACAATTGCGCGGTCGTGCGACACTGTACCCAAATAAAATTTACGTCCTTTTTTTTCCTACAAATAGAGCTTCCTTTTGGTGGTATTTTTATTTTTTGTGCTATAAACAAAAAAAGAGTGACAATTTTGAAAAAAAACCAATATTTTTCACATTCTGCTATATGACATTCTCAAACAAAAAATAAAAAAATCAACATTTTTTAACATTTTGGGCCAATTTGCTTATTGCTACATATTTTTGGTAAAAAAAAATCGTAATAAGCGTATTTTGATTGGTTTGCACAATAATTATTGCGTCTACAAACTACGGGAAAGATTTATGTAATTTTTATTGTTTTTTTTTTTTAATAGTAATGGTGGCAATCTACGATTTTTTGCCAGACTGTGACATTGCGGCGGACAGATCGGACCCCTGACTGATATTTTTGACACTTTTGGGGGGACCAGTGACATTACTACAGTAATCAGTGCTAAAAATATGCACTGTTACTGTAATAATGACACTGACAGGGAAGGGGTTAACAGTATAGGTGATCAAGGGGTTAAATGTGAGCCTAGGGGAGTGATTCTAACTGGGGGGGGGGCTTATGAAATGACCATAGAGACATGTGATCCTATATAGAAGGATCACATGGGCTCTATGATCATTGCAGGGAGAAGGACGGTCGGCTGTGTTTACAACAGCTGACCGTTCTTCTCTCTTAGCGGGGAACGATTGTGGGTGTCAGGCGGCAAATCGGAGCTGCCTGCCCACTGCATTGGATTCCCCGCTTATGAACGGGAGCAGGAGCGCGCCGGCGGTGGCCCGCGCTCGCCCCCTAGCCTCCTGAGAGCGAGCGACGTATACCTACGTCGCTTTGCCCAGGAGCGGCTGCCTGCCACAGTAAATCTGCGGTAGGCGGACGGTAACTGGTTAAAATACCACTAGTACACCCTTCATGGAGATCTTTTTTTATTTACACTTGCACAAAATGTTTTTTAATTAGACATTTGTGAAAAGCCCTGTAATTCATAGGAATGAGGCAAGAATTCCATCAATGCATATCCCATTGCCTTAACATGCTAGCCCCTCTCGTCAATATGAAGCAGCTGTAAAGGTTAGAAATATGTTTACAACAGCACAAAGGGAATACAAAATGTTGTTTTTCCATTAAGCCTACATTTTTCACACTTTGTAATTTACTTTTCCCAGTCTGCTCTATAAAAAGTACCATTATTCAGAGACTTCAATTCATCTTTCTACATATTTACCATAAATATTAACTTCAACTTCATCACAAAACATTTTGAAAACTATGCTCGGGCCTTATTGTTGTAAAGTGTAGACTTAACGCTTCCAGAGGGATTCATATTTATAATCTACTCTGCGATAAATGACTTGAAAAATAGATGGAAAATTGGAACAAATATGTTACCCGTTGTTCCAGGAGCTGAAAAGTGTTTGCAGCTCCTGGAATTGACATGCTGCTGATTCTCATTTCCAGGTCTTCTACTGCTGTTTCCACTCGGCCCGATAGTGCTAGAATTCAATGAGCTGAATGCATCCAATTTGCATTGTTATGAAGAGTCTGCATTCGGCACGCATTGATATTTAACCCGAACATCACATTGTCATGTGAGCATGGAAATGAATTGTAAAAGTCACTGATCTGATATGCTTGACTGATGATCTCCAGGCTGCAATTGCTAGATATCCACTCCTATCTTTCAGACGCTGTCAAAGTGAGAGACTCCATTGTAATGTTGCCATCAGTTACATGTTAGGAGCCAAGGGGATCATAATGCATTTAAAGCCTTGCAAATCTCACATCCCTTTTTAATGGATTATTTAATTATACAATCTAAAAATATAGCGCATTCCACACTCACTTTCTAAAAATCACTTTTACAACTATATACCATATATGTTTGAAAAAAAATCAAGCACTAAAAAAATTGTATAAAAAAATGAACATTTGTTTAGAAGACTGGAGCGGCTTTCTTTGAAACAGTTTGGGTCCTTTCACACGGGCTTTCCGATCAGGTCCTCCTGTTAGTTTTTCAGGCGGACCTGATCAGATGCTCCATGCACCTCTATGGAGCAGTGGATGTCAGGGATGGCTTGTCCACTGATACCTGCTGCTATCCGATCTGATCCTGCCCATGAAATTCAGATGGATGGAAACCTATTTTCCATCGTTCTGGAGGATCGCATCAGATAGGATAGGATCGGATGAACATAGACAGGTGGTCCGTCTTCACCTGATCTCCCATAGGGGAGAGCGGGGCTCTGACAGGTCCGTCTTAGCACAGTGAGCAGAGACAGATCTTTGATCTGCCTGCTCAGTGGGGATCAGCGGATCAATTCCTGCATAGCATAACGGAGTCCGCCGGGCTGAAAGCCGTGTGAAAGGACCCTTTTTTTCAATAATTATTAGAATATTCTTGAATATTCTTTATATGTTGATATCTTTCATTGAAACCTAAAACTAATCTGTAATTTATTTTTTAAAATGTAAACATTGCCAGTACCTTAATGTGACCTGGTATCAGTCTCTTTTAGTCTCTGTATAGTTGAGCAGGAGAGGAAGAAGCAGTACAAGGAGCCAATCGGTCAGAAAGATAATTTTATCACTGTGCTACATTTTTTTTTCCTGTCCAGTTACTGGCTGGGGTAGGTCCAGGAAGACCTTGGATCTCATATGGCAAATGCAAAGTTTACTTGTAACATCTATATTTGTGTTCTTCTTTTTATAAACCAACCAACACAAACATAATGATGCAATGCATGATACATATATTATTCGTAAAGGGTATTATCCTATAATTTTTACCTCTAAATTTAGCTTTGGCATTTTTTAGGAGTTATATAAACTCAACATATATCTCACCATACATTTTTGGTCTTTGTCTTCTAAAGTTGAGGAATTACAGCAAATTGACCTATTCTGTCTGAAAAAAACGGTCTGTTATCATTTGAAATTCTGTTTTATAGCATAAAGCTTATCTAAAGCCACCATTTTTTTTAGTGGTGTAAAGTAGGGAATTTCTTAAATCCCTTGAAATTTGTCTATTCGATCTGAGATGCAATGGGGAGATTTGCCTTTACTTCTTGTCCTAAAGAGGAAAAAAACAAGCGCTCTAGGCATAGGCTGACAGGGGTGAGATAGATACTGTTAAGCAAATAAGGCCAATAACGCTGCTCTTATATGGGTGAATGGGGAGGGAAAATGATATGGCCACAATAGGATGGAGTGAGTATAAAATGCAAATCAAATGAACAAGGAAAGTCCCAGGAATGTCCAATAGATGAAAGTCACTGTATCAACAATACTACTGTAAGGGCTGGCTCCGTAGACACAGAGAAGTTGGTGCTGTGGATAGATACAATAGGAAACAACAGAGCACCTCTAAGTGCAGTATTTTATTGGATAAGCGTAGACACAATAATATAACAACTCACATGGTTGAAGACAAATAAAGGCTTGTACGGGCTCCGGTGGTGCATCAAAAGCAAGATGTAAGCCCAGGGGTCCTGGAGAGTAGAAAACCTATGCCAATCTGATTTCTTCCATGGACGGATGAACGCTGGCCAGAGGATCCTCCTTCTTCCGGGTTCGGTTAGGCGCCAGGGACCAAGCTGGAACGCAGTGTGCGCTGCGTGACGTCACCGGAGACAATGGATGACACAACGCATTTCAGAGCTCGCTCAAGGCTCGCAATGGGCATGCGCGCTCTTTTTTCAAGTGTGGGATACATTTATTTTTATTTGTCTTCAACCATGTGAGTTGTTATATTATTGTGTCTACGCTTATCCAATAAAATACTGCACTTAGAGGTGCTCTGTTGTTTCCTATTTACTTCTTGTCCTGGTGAGGCAACAGAAAGTGAGAGGAAATCTCTTTAACCACTTAAGCCCCTGAAGATTTTACCCCCTTCCTGACCAGGGCCTATTTTGCGATTCGGCGCTGTGTGACTTTAACGGACAATTGCGCGGTTGTGCGATGCTGTACCTAAACAAATTTGACGTCCTTTTTTTCCCACAAACAGAGCTTTCTTTTGGTGGTATTTGATCACCTGTGCGATTTTTTGATCATGCGCTATAAACAAAAAAAGAGCGTAAATTTTGCAAAAATAACAATATTTTTCACATTTTTTTATATGAAATTCCCCCCCAAAAAAATGTAAAAATCAAAATTTTTTAACATTTTCGGCCAATTTGTTTTATGCTACATATGTTTGGTAAAAAAATCGCAAAAAGCGTATTTTGATTGGTTTGCGCAAAAGTTATCACGTTTACTAACAAAGGGAAAGATTTTTGTCATTTTTGGTGTTTTTTTTTAACGCGTAATGGCGGCGATCTGCGATTTTTTTGCGGTACTGTGACATTGCGGCAGACAGATCGGACCCTTGACTGACATTTTTGACACTTTTGGGGTTACCAGTGACATTTCTACAGTAATCAGTGCTATACATATGCACTGTTACTGTAAAATTACACTGGCAGTGAAGGGGTTAACTTTTTTTGAGAGGGAGGGGTTATGTGTGTCCCTAGGGGCGTGATTCTATCTGTGATTGGCTGTGGTTTGATGTGTAGGAACAGTGATCAACGGTCCTACATAGTAGAACCGTATGATCACTGTTCATACACAGGGGAGAATGACAGGCGGCTTTTTTACATCAGCCGCCTGCCTTTCTCCCTCTCCACCGACGATCGCCGAGTGTCCGCCGGTCACACGCGCGGGGGGGTCCGTGACCGCGCGGGAGCGCGCCTCCGGCGGCGCGCGCTCGCTCCCCAGAGCCTCACAAGCTAGTGACGTATATATACGTCACTTTGCCTGTGGGGGGCTGACCGCCGCAGTATATGTACTTGCGGCGGTCGGCAAGTGGTTAAAGTAAGGGGGCTTTTTTACTTTACTTTTTGTCCTACCAGCAATGGTTACCAGGACAAACAGAGAGGGTGAATTTCCCCAGTGGAATACAGACATCAGGGACCCTGATCCCCTGTTCTGGGGAAACTCACTGGGCAGTATGAAGAAAGTGGCCCACACTCTGCCCTCCTTCACTGTGATCCTGCTAAATTCCTTCTCCCAGGACGCTCCTCTCCTGCACCACAGTGCTCACCACAACTCCAACTGGCTACTGGTGGAGGGAGAAGCAGCAGTCAGAGAGCTCCGCACATCCTTCGTCACCAACCTCCTCTGACCATTCCGGTACCTGATCGCTTCCGCTCCAGTAAAGGTGCCGCCCTCCAGTGCCGAGATCCGGCTCAGGTTCAGCTCTCCTCCGATCCCTGCTTAACACTGACCCAGGGAAATGAACAGCTGCCCACCAGCTCAGTGTAGAGAGTCACGTCCTGCCCAAGGTTTAGGCCGCTCAGCTCCAGATGAAGAGGGTCATTATGCAGGCAGCACTCCAGTGGGCTCCCTTTCTGCCTCTTGGGGCCCCCCCCCCAACAATGGTGGAAATCCAGGGCCTGGTAGTTCCGCCATTGCCCCAGACACCTGGCATCTTCCTCTGTCCCTTCTTCCTCCCCCACTGCCGCACCTCCCCTCAGCTCACAAGGATCATTCATGATGGAGAGAGAATGCTGACTCGTGGCTGCGCCCCTAGGTGGCAATGCGCCCCAGGCAGCTGCCTAGTTTGCCTAGTGGAAGCACCGGCCCTGCATCTATCTTTCTACGATTTCCTTTTAGCATATGGGCATACAGGTTACCTGATTGTCCCTTAGTGCTTTCACACCTTCTCCAAGCCTAAAGCTTAGTACCACTGCTAGTTTTTTTTTTTCGTTCAAGCCAGCGGGCTGAACGAAAAAAAAAAACCTGGCAGCTCAGGTCGGAGCCACTGTACTAACCATGCAATGTTAGGACTGTGATCTCCCTCCTTGCTGTTCTATTGTAATATGACAGGGTAAGCCCCCCCAGCAGAACAGGTCAGTACTAACCTGGCCGATGCCGCCCAACATTTGGCCCATGTGTACAAAGCTTACGTGTAGCTCTGCAGGGTATTTTAGGAGACTAGAGTGCAGCCTTAAAGCCCCAGTTTGGACAAGTAAAAATATTGCTTACCTTAAGTTACTTACCTAATCCTCTGGTCCCCCTCTGCAGCTAGACCAGTCCCTGCAGCTTCTACAAACCCCACATTCCACCAGTCTAGGGTCCTGACATCATCAAGACCACGGCAAGATGCATAGCCCTGATGCGAGGACACCAAATGATGGTTTACTGCCAGAGAGTGGGGGGCGCCATCTGCCAGGGGAGGCGAGGATCAGGTAAGTAAAACTGTTTCTCCTCTCCCCTGGAAAAAAACAAGAAATTAACCCTTGCGGTGTGACCACAGTGTTGGGCTTTAACGTGCACCTGCACAAAGACTATGGACAGTAAGGGCACATTCACACCATGTGCATTGGGCTGCACTGGACAGATTTGTTCAATGCAGGTCCAATGCTATAAAAAGTAGAAAAGTAGGACATACTGCTTTAAATGCAATGCAACATGCTGCAGTGTGTTGCACATTGTCACAAAATAATTTGACTTTAAAACAATACATTACATTGTGCACCAACCCAAGTGCATTTATTCCACGTCAAAGTGTTTTGAACACAATGCAAATAGTGTGAATCCATGCTTGTTACTTATTTCTAAAAAGTAGTAAAAGAGCTATAAAACAAGCTTTAGGTAACATTTTTAGCTGCTTGTACTGTGAAGTAATTCATTTTCCTATTTCCCCAAAGAGCACAACAAAGAAAATTCAGTTTTTGTCAGCTTCTAGGAGCCCCTTCACACCATGTTTTTTGCTTTACCACAACAACATGTGGCAACACACGTTTAGTATGCTGGCATGCTACAGTGCCATTGATTCTGAATGGCAATTTTTCTACAGATGTGCGCTGCAGTGCGACACATGGCAACACAATGATGTATGTCTGAGCGCTGTCAAAAAATGGTGCATTAATCACTTTTTAGAAATCCACAACACTGCAATGCATGCAAGTGTGTTGTAAAATGTTTTAGAAGGCACGTCCATCCAAAGCAGTTTTAGGGTGCCATTCAGAATGACTGACAATGGATCACACTTAACATTTGTTGCCCTGCTTTATCGCAAAAGAATGATTTGCATGGGCTTCTACAGTTTAGAAATTACAATATGAATTTCTCCACAATGCCTGTAGCAACAGAAGTGAATGAGGGTTTGTTTTAAATTGATTTTATTGCTTATTCGGAATATTAACAATTTAGTGTGCATAGTCTGGGCACAGGTGCAATTAAGATAACATAAAAATAAAGATGTCTTTTTTATAACTATTCCAGCACCAAAACTTCAGCGCCATTATCTTTTGGCACAGTAAGGCCCCTTTCACATCATAACCCAATGCACCCCTGCAGTGCTGAAGCACAATGCATTAAGCAGCCCATTCAAAATCAAATTATGATGGACCTCAACATAAAATAGGTCCAGCTGCATTTTTTGCAGCACATTGTGTCATAATGCACGGTGTGTAGCAGTACAGCTGCTCTCTGGAAATCCACTAGGGTGCCATTTAGATTGATTCCCACTACAATGCACTAATGTGTGCCTGGTGTGCTACTGTGTGTGTTTTACGAGCCCTAATTTTTTTTCTTTGATGCAAAGGACCCCGCCACAGGAGAGGAAGGTTTGCAAACAAGGAATTAGGTGGAAATGATTGTTAGTGTAAAGGCCGGTACACACTTGACGAAAATCGGACGAAATACCCTCCGATTTTTCTCTCTCTTGCTCAGCGTTCATTACCGTTTTTAGTTGACAGTGCAAAAATGTTCACGAAATTTCTCGTCCGATTTATTTTTTTTTGCCACATTTGTTCCTAGACTTCTGGGTTGTCAGAACCTTCAGATCATGCGCGGTCTTTCCTATCCGATTTTTCACGGACGTACTGCATACACATTAAACTAAAATTGGTCGTCTGGGGACGGACGATAAAAATGTTGGTGTTTGTCCCTCCATTTTTTTTCATTGAAAATGTCGGCAACGGCTGCTGAAAGTTGTGTACACACTAGGCGAAAATCGGCCGATTTTACCTCGGATGGGAATTTTCGGCAGATTTTCTACTAGTGTGTATGTGTACCCCACTTTAGGGTAAAGGCTGTGTAGGCATTGCTCTTTGTAATAGGAGCTGAAAACTAACAGCGCCAACTCCCAGCACTGAAAGCTAATGTATCATCCTTCTTTCCCCACTCAGCACTTAACCATATTAGTAGAACAGATAAGATGGACTGGAAATAATTTCATCACATCTCCATGAAATGCTCTTGTTAACCAATGTCAGCGAAGTTGCTTCACAGAGTTTTGGACTCCTCTGGTCCTGAGATCCCAAGCATTAGTGGGAAGTAAATAATCCCTCTAAAGGTAGCATTTTTTTAAACAAAGAATATTGTCATGCAACAACCAAGCACATTTACTCTCTGAAAGATCACACACTGGCTGGCAGAATATTTATCTCCAGAGATTTACACAGTCCATAAATAATATGTGGCGTAAAACTATTTAATATTAAGATAAGTAGCTGTTTTCTATGCTTAGTACAGCATATTTCATCACATTATTTATTTCCTACTGACATCAGAGTTACAGGTGTCTGGGGTATACAGTGTTTGTCATGAAAGTAGGCACATTTTACTGTTGCTGGGTCCTGCAATGTTCATCAATGTGAGTCAGTTTTATTTAACTCATATTTAAATCAGGATTTGACACTCTGTGATTCCCTGCAGTGCGCTTGATGGATTGTATTGTATAAAAATGCAGATGGGGGAGTAGAAGAGATTTGTGAGACGATGTACAAAGTTCAATTTTATGTCTACTATGATAGCAGGGAACATTGACTTTTTACAGTATAAAGGGCACTTTAAAATGTCTTGAGTCTCAACAATTAACATAGGACAAAGTATAGGCTGGATGTACTGTATGTGCTTCAAAGTTGTAAAAATAAAAGGAATGGTTGGAAGTTCTATTAGATGTTTCTTTACTTATTCTTCTCCTAGCATTATGCAGAAAGACAAAGCAATGTCAAGGAACATAAGGATATGACCGGGGTCCAGTAATTTATAGCATCCAAGCTTTTTTAAAGACATCAGAGCTGTGAATTATGGATTGACCGATTATCAGCAAGGCCGATATATCGAGGGCCAAGATTGACTTTTGCTGATATATCTGTATGTAGCCCCCCACCTTGTGAAAAAACTAGGTAGACACATACATACCTTCCTGACCACTGCATGGCAAAGATGGCCCTGTCTGTCAGCATGAGGTTTCTACTGAACCTGACAATGAAGGAAATACAAAACCTAAAGTGGTTGTTACCACAAACATGTCATTCCCTGCCAGCCCCTCTTTTATAGCTATGTATAACACACAGGGTTAGTGTTTTATTAAAACGAAGCTTGTAAATACTTTTTTAGAGCTATCTTCAGGCCGGTCACTTGACTCCCGGCCAGTCTACTACTCCGATCCAGGGCTACAGCAGGAGGGGCTAATGTCAGAGGGAAATCCCTCCTGCTGCAGCCTTGAATCAGAGTAGAAGACCAGCCAGGAGTAACGTGACCTGCCTGAATATAGCTCCAAAAAGATATTCAAAAGCTTTGTTTTAATAAAACACTAAATCTGTGTGTTATGCCTAGATATAATAGAGGGGGCTAGCAGGGACATTTCTAATATATTATTTCTACTAATAGCGGGAGGAGTGTGGAGAGGTGGAGACAGAGACTCAGAAGCTAACAGGCAGGGAGGGAGGGGGGAGAGGAGAACAGAGGAGAGCTGTGAATGACAGAGGCATGCAGGCTGACCACGGTGATCAGGGCTGAGCAGCCATGATTAATATGGTCAGGACACAAAGTGGCAGGATCAGCTAGGTTTTTTACAGTTTAGAGAGGAGCAGATTAGACAGCCCAAGTACTGTGCTATTTAATCTGCTGTAAGGGAACAGAATCTCTCTTTTTTTTTTTTTTTTTTTTTTTAGGGTTACAAACATTTTAAATAAAGCTGTAATTATGCTCTTGGTAGGCAAAATTCCTTCCAGGCATCAATAAAGTAGAGAGATTCAATGAAGTAAATTGATTTCCTGGATCCAGCACTTACATATTTTCAGAAATATATTGAAATGTGATTTCTTTTAAACAAAAAACATTATCCAATCTGCTTATTTATTATGAAAAATAGCAGTTGCTCCTTCCCTCCTGAACACAACACTGTGAAGCTAGCCAGATCATTTTTAGGCAATGTTGAAAAATAATTTCTGTCGACATTGTGAAATGATCCAATGAGTTGGTGGAAGGTTGCCTTGATCCATTTTATTTCTGTGATTTCAAGCTGGCTGAAGTTGGTTAAAATTGCCTGAAAATCAGTATGTGTGGCCAACAAAAGTTAGACAAATGTGTGGTCATCTAAGCAGTTTATAGATATTTTTATGTGGACAAAATCAGGTTGCATACAAAGCCAAATCTGGAATAGTGCTGTTAAATAATTGTGACTCGACTTTTTAAATAAAACATTTTCAAGCCAGGTTAATGTTGCTGCATTTGCTAGATAATGGTTTTCTTTCAGAAGCTTGACATCAATGAGGCATGCAGCCTATTTCAGAGTGTGTTGCCAGTTTGCCATTCCATCTTTCTGCGTGTTCAGAGGTTTGGAAATTGCTTTTGATTGTCATGTCCTGTAAAATTATCAGCCTGAAGGATAAATGAAATCTATAGTCTTTTCATTTTTTTTAGATATATATGTGAATGTGATAAGCTTAAAGCAAAACTATAATGACTTTTTTTGTCAATTTTGCTTTAAATGTGTTTTTGAAAGTTTACAGTCTTATAAATGGATTTAAATTTTTTTTATGGTTTTCACAAATACTTTTTTCTTTACAATATATAGTATGAAATAAGGGGACAGCTTTCAAATTAAGGGTAGGTCACAAGGGGTACAAGTATCCACGTCCCAAGTAGAATGAAGGAAGAAGGGAGGGAGGGGGCCAAGGGGACTTTTATAGGGATACTGTCATCAAGACCAATAGCAGAAATCAGACATATATAAAATTTAAACAATCTTTATTGTAACAAAAGAAAGGGGGGGGGGGAAACATTTAAAAAATTATTATCGTGTTGGCAAACACAGATAATAGTACAGAGCAAAGAACAATTGACAATAGGTCATACAGTAGCATACAACAAAAAGCTCAAAAGAGCAAAATATCCAGTAGATCACACTGTCCAATGCAGACCTATGCCAGAGGTGGTAAAGCTGGTAGGTCACATATGTATTGGACGTAGGTGCCTATACATAAACCCAGCCCGACATGTTTCGCGGGTGACCGCTTCTTCGAGGGCAAATAACGTGGGTATAGGTATCAACAATTGCTACTACAAATGATGAAAACAGACAAAATCAATACACATCTATATAGCAGGTATAACAAGATATATCTCATTGAATAATGTATAGGTCAAAGAGAGGTGAGCGCCAAATTCCATAATACCCACCTGTGTACGGCCAAATCTAAAAGCAAGTAGACACTTGGGATCGCAACTGGGATAGATACCCCCACGGCGGACATGGGAGCAGTCCAGACCAAATAGGGGTCCAAATCAAGATGATGAAATTACTGTATTCTGGATGGTGAAAAAGGTATATATAGTAAAAATTGGTAATCTAGTTGAATATTTGTGTATACCAACTCCATAAAAAGGAGGACTTACCAAAATATCAGTATGCTTGTGTATGTCCCCTGTAGTGTCTCGTGACACGGCTAGGGGGTGGCTGCTGGAATAGCCGGAACTGGTGAGTAGGGAATTGAATCAATATCAGGTCCAGAGACCCTGTGTCCATAAAAAAGACAGAAAAGCGCAGTGTTTAGGGTATTGAATTGGGGGATAGTGTGTGAAAAGAGAGATAGAGCCACCAAGGTGATCAAAAATGTGATGGGAAACAATCCATGCAGCAAACAAACCAGCACCAAAGACGAGGACAAAAGCAAAAAACATCACCAATGAATAAATGTGAAGGGAAGTGAAGGCGTGCAGAATGTGAGGGTGAGATGGAATTCTGAGGTGGTTGGAGTGAGAAAAGGAAATTATTGAGGAGATAGTATAAACAGCGTGAGAAGCCAGAGCAATAAGTGCCTTGACATACCAAAAGATGAGGGTGATCGAGCCTGTAATAGGGTTAAGTGCGGTGGGTATAGAAGGATATGATGAAGCATATAGTATAGTTACCTGACACTCCGAACAGTCCGGTGACCCGTAGCCGTGTGAATGTCCATGTAGGGGACATAGGTCTGCATTGGACAGTGTGATCTACACTACCCCTCCGTGGATATTTTGCTCTTTTGAGCTTTTTGTTGTATGCTACTGTATGACCTATTGTCAATTGTTCTTTGCTCTGTACTATTATCTGTGTTTGCCAACACGATAATAATTTTTTAAATGTCCCCCCCCCCCCCTTTCTTTTGTTACAATAAAGATTGTTTAAATTTTATATATCTCTGATTTCTGCTATTGGTCTTGATGACAGTATCCCTATAAAAGTCCCCTTGGCCCCCTCCCTCCCTTCTTCCTTCTTTACAATATAACCTTTACTATTGGTTGTACCCATGACACTCATTTTGCAACGTATACTGGCCCTTCTTATAAGAAAGGACAGCACTGCTTGCATGTTTGTTGATTGTGTTTAACTAATTCATATGGTCCTTTCTCCACTAGAAGAGGAGGAGGGTTGTGTACCTCTTATGAGGCATATAACAGTACATAACCAGATTTCTCCTGTTCTTCACATCTATTTGCTAAAAAAAGACTAATCAGGCTCTTCACAACATACCTGTAAGGGTCCTTTCACACGGATTGGACTCCGCCTGTGATCTGCTTGCTCAGCAGGAGATCTGTCAACTGATATCCTGCTTAGCAAGTGGATGACAGGTCTGTGCCCACTCCGCTTATGCAGAGCAGACAGGGACAGAGCCGCTCTCCTCCATGGGCAGTCAGATGTAAAAGTTAATTTACACCCAACTGGCAGTGCCATGCGATCCTTCCAGACGGAGGGAAACTGATCCCTCTCTTGTTTGTTTTTGCTTGATGGAATTAGATCAGAGGTAGGTGTGTGCAAACAGACATGTCCGTTTACATCTGCCATTCCATAAAGGAGAATAGAGATTCCGATTGTGTCCACCTAATACACGGACAGGTTAACATTCATATAGTAGTACTAAATATTCATGTAGTAGTATTATACATATATTTAATTGATAAAAATATAGGAAAACATTTTACATAAACATTTAACACAGGGTGCAATTATAATACGATCTCTATAGAGAGTTATGGGTTTTTGAAAAAGGGAACAGAAAATGTTTTTTGCCTTCATACTCTTTTACTGTGACCGAAACATGTATGTACATTCTTGTGTGAACAGAGCAAGAAGGGTAATATGTCACTCCTCTGACTCAATCAGTTGCTGTGTAACTCAGAGCATGAACCAAGAAAATGACAGCCTCTTTTTTCAGTAAAGCTCCTAAAAATAGAATGAAGAACATGTGATTAGGAGCCTACTCCACCAGAATGCCTAAAAATATAAAATTTTATTCTCAGAAAAGCATCCATATAAAAGTTGTTGTGCTGTGTGAAATGTATCATTTATACTGACCCTAATAAATTCACAAAAAAAGATGTAAATCCATAATAAATTACCATTAAGGCCTCATTCACATGGTCATGAAAAAAAAAAAAAAAAGAATATATATATATATATATATATGTACAGTATACACACTATATTGTCAAAAGTGTTGGGATGCCTGCCTTTACACGCACATGAACTTTAATGGCATCCCAGTCTTAGTCTGTAGGGTTCAATATTGAGTTGGCCTACTCTTTACAGCTATGACAGCTTCAACTCTTCTGGGAAGGCTGTCCACAAGGTTTAGGAGTGTGTCTATGGGAATGTTTGACCATTCTTCCAAACGCGCATTTCTGAGGTCAGGCACTGATGCTGTACGAGTAGACCTTGCTCTCAGTCTCTGCTCTAATTCATCCTAAAGGTGTTCTATCAGATTGAGGTGCAGGCCAGTCAAGTTCCTCCACCCAAAATTCATGGACCTTGATTTGTGCACTGGTGCGCAGTCATGTTTGAACAGGAATGAGCCATCCTCAAACTGCTCCCACAAAGTTGGAAGCATGATATTGTTCAAAATGTATGCTGACGCCTTAAGAGTTCCCTTCACTGGAACTTAGGGGCTAAGCCCAACCTCTTAAAAACAACCCCACACCCTAATCCGCCCTCCACCAAATTAATTGGACCAGTGCACAAAGCAAGGTCCATAAAGACATGGATGAGTGAGTTTGGGACAGAGGAACTGGACTGGCCTGCACAGAGTATTGACCTTAACCTAATAGAACACATTTGGAGTGAATTAGAGTGGAGACTGAGAGCAAGGCCTTCTCATCCAAAATCAGTGCCTGACCTCACAAATGCACTTCTGGAAGAATGGCTAAACATTCCCATAGACACACTCCTAAACCTTGTGGACAGCCTTCCCAGAAGAGTTGAAGCTGTAATAGCTCCAAAGGTTGGCCAACTCAATACTGAACCCTACGGACTAAGACTGGGATGCCATTAAAGTTCATGTGCGTGTAAAAGCAGGAGTCCCAATACTTTGGGTGATAAATGTGTATATATATATATATATATATATAACTGCAAGAAAAAGTATATGGATTTCTGCACAAATTGGTCATAAAATGTGATCTGATCATCATCTAAGTCACAACAATAGACAATCACAGTCTGCTTAAACGAATAACACACAAAGAATGAAATGTTGCCATGTTTTTATTGAACACACCATGTAAACATTCACAGTGCAGGTGGAAAAAGTATATGAACCCCTAGACTAATGACATCTCCAAGAGTTAATTGGAGTGAGATGTCAGCCAACTGGAGTCCAATCAATGAGATGAGATTGGAGGTGTTGGTTACAGCTGCCCTGCCCTATAAAAAACCCACACCAGTTCTGGGTTTGCTTTTCACAAAAAGCATTGCCTGATGTGAATGTTGTCTCGCACAGAAGACCTACGATTAAGAATTGTTGACTTGCGTAAAGCTGGAAAGGGTTATAAAAGAATCTCCAAATGCCTTGCTGTTCATCAGTCCACGGTAAGACAAATTGTCTATAAATGGAGAAAGTTCAGCACTGCTGCTACTCTCCCTAGGAGTGGCCGTCCTGTAAAGAGGACTGCAAGAGCACAGCGCAGACTGCTCAATGAGGTGAAGAAGAATCCTAGAGTGTCAGATAAAGACTTCCAAAAGTCACTGGCAAATGCTAACATCCCTTTTAGCGAATCTACAATACGTAAAACACTAAACAAGAATAGATTTCATGGGAGGATACCACAGAGGAAGCCACTGCTGTCCAAACAAAACATTGCTGCACGTTTACAGTTTGCACAAGAGCACCTGGATGTTCCACAGCAGTACTGGCAAAATATTCTGTGGACAGATGAAACCAAAGTTGAGTTGTTTGGAAGAAACACACAACACTATGTGAAAAAGAGGCACAGCACACCAACATCAAAACCTCATCCCAACTGGGAAGTATGGTGGTGGGGGCATCATGGTTTGGGGCTGCTTTGCTGCGTCAGGGCCTGGACAGATTGCTATCATCGAAGGAAAAATGAATTCCCAAGTTTATCAAGACATTTTGCAGGAGAACTTAAGGCCACCTGTGTACCAGCTGAAGCTCAACAGAAGATGGGTGCTGCAACAGGACAATGACCCAAAGCATAGAAGAAAATCAACAACAGAATGGCTTAAACAGTGAAGCTCAAGAAACAAGCATCCAAGCAGCTCACAATCTTAACAGAGTTTTACAGAGATTTTTTTTTTTTTTTTTGGTGGGCATCATTACAGCAGTAGATCACTTGCTGTAGGGGAAGCAGGCAATAGCTAAACTCATTCTACTTTCCTATCGTACAGCTCTCAGACCTCTAAAGAAAATGCTGATGACATGACAGATATATCATCATCATTTCTAGTCACAATGTAAAAGCATTGCAGTTGTATATTTCTAAAGAAAACACATATTGATTTCTTTGTAGTTCAATCTGACTCCCAAAAGCTCAATCAGTTCCTGTAATAGAACTGGTCTCTAGTTGCCATTAACAGCTTTAACCCTAATGCTACACTTTTCTCTTAGTACCCCTGCAAAGTCCCACAAATATCTGTTGATCCTGAGAGGGAAGGCCACCTAATGCAGCTTCCTGTGTTGGTTTTGCAACGGCACTGCAATAATCCTAAGTGCAGAGCAGAGTTGCCACTCTCATGTAGCCTGTGTCTGCATACACTACAGTGGGATGAAAAAATGTGGCAGGAGTCTGTGTATCAACATTGTTACTGCTGATTCACAAGTCTGTAGTCTGTCAATCAGCACCTGGCCACACCCGGTCCTGCCCCTTGCTTTCTAGACTTACAGCACTGCCTCTTTTACGGAGAGCTTTCCACTGTGAGCTGTAGTGTCTGGGAGGGGGACAGGGCCGGGACAAGGGGTAGGCAGGAAGCGGCTGCCCTGGGCACTGTGGTATCAGTGCTAATAGGGTTAATTGGTGGGTATTTGTGCTAGAAGGGGAGGATTTGGAGAGTGGGGGGATGAATTTGTGCTTGGAGGGGAAGTTTTTTTTTTGGGGGGGGGGCAGGGAGGGATTTGTGCTGGGGGCATATAAGGAGAAAAGATTTGAACCGGGTATGGACAAGAATTTAAGCCAGGAGGGGGGATTTCAGCAGGGGTGTGGATTTGTACTGGGAGGAACAGGGATTTGTGCTTAGTGGGTAAGCATGCAGATTAGTGCCTGATTTTATTTCATTTTTTAGGGTGGTATTTTTGCTGATGCATAATCATACATCTTTGGGGGGGGGGGGGGGGCACTTTGGCATGTTCACCCTTGGCTCAAGTTTACTTTGTCCGGGCACTGGAGGGGGAACATGTGAGACATAGCAAGGAAGATTTGGCTCAGTAGAGGAAAGTAAGAGGCTTGTGCAAATAGATGTCCTTTTGGATAAAAGGAAGGTTTTTTGTGGTTATTGAAGTGTTAAAGGAATGCTTCGTTTTTTTATATATATATTTTGCTAATGATTAAGACCAAACCCTATTTTATCCAACAGTAAAAACTATATATAAAACATCAGGTAAACAAAAAAAAATAAATACAATTGCCCTAAAACAATATACAGGTGAAACTCGAAAAATTTGAATATCATGCAAAAGTTAATTTATTTCAGTAATGCAACTTAAAAATGGAAACTAATATATGAGATAGACTCATTACAAAGCAAGATAGATCAAGCCATGATTTGTCATAATTGTGATGATTATGGCTTACAGCTCATGAAAACACAAAATCCACAATCTCAGTAAATGAGAATAGTACATGCAATCAATAAAACAAGGAGTGTACATAGAACAATATCAGACCTCAGAAAAGTATTAGCATGCATATGCACCTAGTACTTGGTTTGGGTTCCTTTTGCAGCAATTACTGCCTCAATGCGGCATGGCGGCAATCAGCCTGTGGCATTGCTGAGGTGTTATGGAAGCTCAGGTTGCTTTGATAGTGGCCTTCAGCTCGTCTGCATTGTTGGTTCTGGTGTCTCTCATCTTCCTCTTGACAATACCCCACAGATTCTCTGGTGTAGGTCAGGTGAGTTTGCTGGCCAATCAAGCACAGTGATACATGATCATGTGACCAGGTATTGGTAGTTTTGGCAGTGTGGGCAGGTGCCAAGTCCTGATGGAAAATGAAATCAGCATTTCCATAAAGATGGTCAGCAGAGGAAAGCATAAAGTGCTCTAGAATTTTCTGCTAGAGGGCTGTGTTGACTTTGGACCTGATAAAACACAGTGGACCAACACCAGCAGATGACATGGCTCGCCAAATCATTCCTGACTGTGGAAAATGTTGCATCTTATTTGGAAATCAAGGTCCCAGAGTCTGGAGGAAGAGTGGAGAGGGAAATAATCCAAGTTGCGTAAGGTCAAGTGGGAAGTTTCTACAGTTGGTGATGATTTGGGGAGCTTGAGAGAAGGTGTAATTCAGAGGATACTTACCCGACGAGGCCACAAGTGTATCTGTGGCATCCGCCAGAGGATCCCGTGACCAAGCCACAAACCTCTGCACCTTTCAGTTGACCCAGGATGCCAACAGATCAACCTTGGGGATGCCCCACTGGAGATACAACTGATGAAACATCTCCGTACGAAGGGACCACTCACCTTGGTCCAGCGCCTGCCAAATGAGGTAATCCGCCTGCCAGTTTTCCTTCCTGAGTAAAACCCCTTAAAACCCCTTAAAAGCTGTGCAGGGATGACGTGCCTGCCCCGGAAGTGACGAGCGGGGCCGGTGCAGGGACCGAAGACCGAAGAGTACATGAAGGAGGATGCAGAAGAGGATACGCTGGTTTCAGCTGCCCACATCTGAGATGGCAGCGCTGGAGATAAAATTTTCAAGGTAAGTATTTATTCTAAAAGGTAAGTGCGACCTGGGACAGTTCAGAGGCTATCCATTGTGGAATGCACTAGCCCTGACTGTCCCGGGGGTATTTTTAATGAAAAAAAGTTTCCGAGTCCGGAACTCGGCTTTAAGGTATTTTTTATTATTTATTTATTTAATTTCAGGTACTTATATAGCGCCGTCAATTTACGCAGCGCTTTACATATATATTGTACATTCCCATTAGTCCCTGCTTACAATCGAATAATAGGGCCACATTTAGAAAGGAACCAATTAACCTACCAGCATGTTTTTGGAGTGGAAACTGAAGTACCCGGAGGAAACCCACACAGGCACAGGGAGAACATGCAAACTCCAGGCAGGTAGTGTTGTGGTCAGAATGTTTACCTGCGACCATTTTGCTGCTAGGAAAAAGTGCTAACCACTACACCACTGTAGTTTTTTTTTTTATATCAAATATAAGCTTACATGAAAAACCTTCTTTCACGTTGTGAGTGCTGCCTGTCTGCTGGCATCTCTTTCCACAACTTCCTGGATCCCCTGCATGCTTTGTAGCTTCTCCTCTTCTCATTCGTCTCATACTTTTGATTTCTAAGGACTACATATCCCATGGTACCTTGCTGCCTGCAAGTAGTTTCCTGTACTGACTCTGTAGTTCAGAAGAAAGGCTCTGTGAAATGAGTGACACAGCATTGCCTACTCTCAGGGCATAGTGAATACGTGTCGCAGAATAGTATATGTGTGGGGATTTTCACAAAGAGAGTTTGCAAAGTTCAAGATAGTTCAAATTAATAGGAGTAGGCTAGAAACAATTGAAATGCAATGTGGAAATGAATATATGATGGTACATTTTAACCATAGATACACTTTGCTTGCATTTTATAGAGACAAATTTACAGTAAGTGATCCAGTATACTATACAATTTTCTCCCAATCATATAAATGCTTCAATAGTATACTCAAGTGTGTAACAAGGCAGTAGGCTCTTGGCTAGACACTATAAAAGCAATTTTGGCCAAAATATCATCTACTGGAGACAATGCTATAAGGATCAGCCTGAATCGATGCTTGGTTTTTTACATTAGGCATTAAAAGAAATCAGCAAAATGGAAAGTAGTCTGTCTTTATGGGATAGTAGGCAGTGTATTTTCTTCTATATAAACCCTTTCTTACCAATAAATATTTGAACTAAATATTAAATAAAAAATGCAGACACATAGTTGTGGAAAAATTATGGCCGCGGCCGTTTATTACTGGTTTTAAACTCTTTTAACTCAATAAATATAATAAATAGAAATAAAATTTAGCCCAGCCACTAAAGCTCAGGCCATATCAATAAATTAAAGCCAGCCCAGCCACTATGGCTCAGGCCTCATCAATCAGTAAAATTCAGCAAATTTTCTTAAAAACATCCAGCAATAAACAATTGTCCACCTTTGTAACACAAAGGCGACACCACCACGTAACAACAGCCGCGACAAGGGAGGGGGGGGTGGGGAACCTCTTCTGCTGCTGCTCCTGAGGTGAATGAGCCCCTCACAGCTGGGCTCCCTTATTTATAACCTAAATTCCCGCCTAACATCTCCTCACAAAGCTAACCAATCACCTGCTACTACCTTCCACTCACCTCAGGTAGCTCATCCCGCCCTTTCTTCCCTGAGGAGAAAAACCGGGAAAAAACCACACAGCTAATTCTGACTAGCTAATACCATAACATGCCACTTCTCCCATGTGGAAAAGGGGGCATATAAAATGCTTGCCCTTTTCCATTCATGGGATAGTAGGCAGTGTATTTTCTTCTATATAAACCCTTTCTTACCAATAAATATTTGAACTAAATATTAAATAAAAAATGCAGACACATAGTTGTGGAAAAATTATGGCCGCGGCCGTTTATTACTGGTTTTAAACTCTTTTAACTCAATAAATATAATAAATAGAAATAAAATTTAGCCCAGCCACTAAAGCTCAGGCCATATCAATAAATTAAAGCCAGCCCAGCCACTATGGCTCAGGCCTCATCAATCAGTAAAATTCAGCAAATTTTCTTAAAAACATCCACAGGACAGAAGGGGAACTAAACCCTTCTGTCACCATCCACAACCGTGGCCAACTCAATACTAGTAGCTAGGTCTGCATTAAAAATATCGAGTCCAATATTCGATAAATGGACCCCATCAAATCTATATAACGCTTCTATTCCCCCTTCCAATTCTGTATGTCTAAAACTAAAAATCCCCACTTGTTTAAGGAGTTTAGCCAAGGTCCTGTTAATTTTCTTCCTAATCTTTTCAAAAGGGCGCAGAGAGGGGGAGTTAAGCCACCTGAGTCTCTGCACAATTTCGGAAAAGATTACAATAGTCTTAGGAGATGACATTGCAAAATTGTACAGGTCATTCCTAATCCTAAAGATCAATTCTATAGACTTGGTTTGACCTATATCGTTACCGCCTAAATGGATGAGCAGAACATCCGGGGGGGGGTACAGTTGATGCATCCTACAGAGCTCCAAACCCAGATCCTCCCATAACATTCCCCTCCTACCACACCAATAAATCTGGAATTCCTCAGGATTCAGTCCTAAATTCTCAGAATAGATTCTGGATCTTGCTCTCCGCTGGGCCCAGTGGATAAACGAATGGCCGACTATCCAAATCACTCTGACAGGACCTGGAAACAGATTACAGTATAACATTATGGGCGAACATAAAGCTTGTAACAGTTGGAATTCCATCTACCTAACTTCTTAATTGCACCAGCTTCAAAACCCAAAGCAGAAGCCTCCGTGGCAGCCCCAATTCTAAACGAATGGGAAGTTAACCTCACATTCCCTAAACCCAATTTATCCACACACAATTTGAGGACCTTGTTAAACTGGTACTTAGTAAGTGGGGCACCAGAAACATGCAAGAAAAAAGCAGAAGGATTTGTAGTAGTAGGTCTTAACTTCAAAAATTCTGTAACCAAATATACAGGGCAAATGTTGGAGCCCTGCAATGAATGTAAATCTATCACCGCACCTCTATTCAACTGATCAGTCTTTGATCTTTTGATAAATAATTTCAAAGAATTGGAAAAAACCTGTACATTCTCAAAACTCAAATCAATTATCTCAGAAACCCTGAGGGCGGCAAAGAAGGCCAGGGAAAAAACAGCTTTAAACATTGCAGATTCAAAATCGGAGAAACATACCTGTTGTGTAACTCCACAAATATTACCCAATATCTGTGGAGTTATTGGATTTCTCCCATCCTTCCTAAACGTTTTCTTTCTATAACCTTTTAAGGCCTGCTTGATGGAAAAGAAGGAATTACACGGTGGTAAATTATGTAATTTCAGGAAAAAAGATACACCAGCCAAAGTTTTTATTATATGAGCATAAGAATATTCATTCCTAAAAAGTAACTCCAAAAATTCCAGTACCAGATCTTCCGAAAATCCCTCCGCATCCTGTTTAGTATCCAAGAAAGACCGCCACATCCCCCAGGCAGATTTATATCCTACCCAGGTGGCAGGAGCCACTGACTCCTGAATCATTGAAGGTACTAATTTTAAACCAGGGTCCACAGTTTTCTTGGACAATCTCTGCCTATCAGATCCGCCTCTGGGTGCAACCGAAGGAATCTTTCCATCTGGAAACGAGATAGGGCATCCGCCATGTCATTGTCTTTACCTGCCACATGCTTTGCCTTCAACCAAACATTCAATGATAAACACTTAAAAATCATATACCTAAGTAAGACAATGACTGGCGGAGACCTAGAGGAAAGACAGTTGATGGCATATAATACACCCTTATTGTCCGTGCTGACCAGGATCCTCTTATTCCTAAAATGTTCCCCCCATATTTCCAAAGCTACAACAATTGGGAACAGTTCCAGTAAAACTATGTTCTTCACTAAACCCCTTGATTTCCAACTGGGATCCCAACCACCAGCACACCAGTGCGTGCGCCAAATGGCTGCAAACCCAGCCGAACCTGCAGCATCTGTAAATAACATGAATTCACTGTCTAGCACGAACTCCTCCTGCCAAACTGCCCTCCCATTGAAGTGTAGCAGGAATTGCCACCATACCAGCAGGTCTTCTTTCATGTCACTGGACACTCTTATATGTGAAAATGGGGATTTTAGGCCCGAAATGGACATGTATAGTCTCCTAGAAAATGCCTTACCTATAGGCATTACCCTGGAAGCGAACGCAAGCAGTCCTAACAAAGACTGCATTTCATGTAAGCAAACTTTCTTCTTCCTGACCATCTTCAAAATGCTATCCTTAAGCTTCTCTATCTTTTCAGGAGGCAACCTAAACTCCATTTCTGCTGTGTCTATAGTAATTCCCAGGAAGTCCAAACAAGTACTTGGACCCATTGTTTTCTCTGTTGCCAATGGGATGCCAAAACTCCTGCAGACCCTAAAAAATGTTTCCAAAAGATGAGCACAATCGTCTGAATCCTGCTTACCAAAAAATAAAAAATCGTTCAAGTAATGGATTATATCACCTTTACCTGACTCTTGCTCAACAACCCATTGTATAAAGGTGGCAAATGTCTCAAAATATCTGCAGGAAATTGAGCATCCCATTGGCAAACACATGTCAAAATAATAAAGACCATTTAATGAAAAACCTAGGGAACTAAAACAATTTGGGTGGACCGGTAACAACCTGAACGCAGATTTAACGTCTGCTTTAGCTAGCAGTGTACCGACCCCAAGCCTTCTCAGTATCCCTAAGGCATCCTCAAAAGAGGAGTATTCAACTGAAGCAACACTCTCATCTATTTGGTCATTAAGGGACTCTCCTTTTGGAAATGATAAGTGGTGGATCAATCTAAAAGATCCCGGCTCCTTTTTGGGAACAATTCCTAAAGGGGAAATTCTAAAATTCCTAAAAGGGGGTTCCCAGAACGGTCCTGCTATTCTCCCCTCTGCAATTTCTTTGTTAACCTTGCTTATAACAACTTCCACATATCTATCAACTGACTTCAGGTTTTTATAACATTTGCAACCTAAACCTAAAAACTCAGGTAGATGAAAACCTTCATTAAAACCATCAATTAGCAACTGAGAACTCACCTTGTCTGGGTATGCTTGCAGGTGTGGGAGCATTTCTACCAGCCTCACTGGAGACTGTGCCCTTTTGTACATTAACCTGTTGCTGGTTGGCCCCAGCCATTTTCCGGAAGCATTTGGACACCGGGTGGGCCCCTGAACAAAATGCACACTCGTGTCTATACTTGCATGCTGTTGCCCACCTACACTGGCTCTCGTTGAAGTTAAAGCATATACCTTTACGAAAAGTACTGGTATTGCTTTGAGTATTAACAGTTTGTCTCACTAACGGTTGTCTCTGAGGAACAAAAAGGTTCAGCCATAGGCCTATATCCTTTTCACCCCATTTTAGACTCTTATGAATAGCAACTTTCTGTCTAAAAGACTCGTCATACGAGAACCATGCGGAACTACCAAAGTTCTTGTATGCTTCTAGTATGATATCTAAGTGTCTAAAGAGACCTACACTTCTATCTGGGTAACGTTCACATAAAACTGATGAATAAATTAAAAAGGCCTGAAGCCAATTGTTAAAATTCTTAGCAACTGGCCTTCTCCTATCCTCTTCACCCTTATCCTCCCTCTTATCAGCTTTGAACAGGAATTCCTTAGAAGAGGGGAGCAACGATAAAATATCAATGAACTCCCCCTTCCAAATCCTCTCCCTCACTGCTGATGCAAGGTGGAAACCTAACGGAGACACTTCACAAGAAATCACCTCCTTAGCACATGTTTCTGGAACGTTACCTGCATTACTATCTAGCACAGGAACATTAATTACAGAATTCACATTTGCAATGCTATCTACATTTTGGCCACAAGATGGCGCCCATACGTCTGCTACTGTTCTCTCTTGACTAACTTGTCTATTACTAATTACATCCACTTCCCTAGCTAACCTCCCCACCACTTCAACTAAATTAGACAGGATAGCCATGCTATTCGACTCACCCTGTCTCACATCTCTCGGTTCGTTGGACGGTCCTGCTACTCCGATGACTGGGATGGCCCGACTCTCCTCACGGAAGTCTTCTGCCGCTGCTCCTTCTTCTTGACGGTACCCCGGACGACTTGCTGCACCCTCCGACGCTGCTGGAGACTTCCTCCTCTGCTCCGACCTCCTCCCTCGGTCTTCACCGCCGTTCCTGTCGCCCGCCGAGCTCCTGGACTCCGTGCTCCTGCGCGCCGGTGCGCGACCTCTGCCCCCTGCTGATCCCGACCTCCTCGGTGACGGAGAATGACGCCGGACCGGCATCCTCTTCCTCTTCCCTCTTCCGCCGGAGATGACGCTGTCACTCTCAGCATGACCCGGCTCCACTTCCCGCTGCTCCGACCTTCCTTCAACCACCGCTGCTCCGGTAAGAACAGAGGGGGGGTTCACATCTTCCGCCATTGCAGTTTCGGCCACCGCTCCTTGACCATAAACCTTGGGAATATTCAGGCAAGTGCGGATCCACTCTTCAGCCCCGGCTTCTCCTGCCCTCTCCAGTAACTGCCTCACAAGGCTCATTATCTTCCTGAGGGTACTATTCCTTTCCCACGGCAGAATACAGGGAACCTCTTCTGCTGCTGCTCCTGAGGTGAATGAGCCCCTCACAGCTGGGCTCCCTTATTTATAACCTAAATTCCCGCCTAACATCTCCTCACAAAGCTAACCAATCACCTGCTACTACCTTCCACTCACCTCAGGTAGCTCATCCCGCCCTTTCTTCCCTGAGGAGAAAAACCGGGAAAAAACCACACAGCTAATTCTGACTAGCTAATACCATAACATGCCACTTCTCCCATGTGGAAAAGGGGGCATATAAAATGCTTGCCCTTTTCCATTCATTCTAGAAAGAAAATATTTCCTCTCCAAATGAAGCTGGAGGAAAATAATATAAAAAGGTGATGTAATTGGGATGGCTCATACCATTGTAATCTTCCTACAGATTTTTTCATACTCTGCATAATAAAAGTGTAAAGGTGGAGAGAAATTAAAGCAGTATTAAACCCCAAAACAAAAATGAAATACACCATATTACCAAATGTATTGGGACACCTGCCTTTACACGCACATGTAATTTAATGGCATTCCAATCTTAGTCCGTAGGGTTCAATATTGAGTTGGCCCACCCTTTGCAGCTATAACAGCTACAACTCTTCTGAGAAGGCTGTCCACAAGGTTTACGAGTGAGTCTATGGGAATGTTTGACCATTCTTTCAGAAGCGCATTTGTGAGGTCAGGCACTGATGTTGGATGAGAAGACCAGGTTGAAATCTCTGCCTTAATTTACCCCATAGGTGTTCTATCGGGTTGAGGTGCAGGCCAGTCAGGTTCCTCCACCCCAAACTCGCTCAAGCTGTTGTCTAAAGCATTGTCGGTCTGGGGAAAGGCTAGTTTTAGACTAGTGTCAGACATCCAGATATAGATGGAGTTGAAAAACAAATTGAAAATGAACTCCCGATAACACCTTATAAGCAGTTACAGCAAGCAGTTTTTCCTTTTGGGATAAAGGTTTTATTGAATTAAAGTTGACCAGTGTAAGCACCCCTGTCAGTGGTAAATGGTTTCTCCAGACAGCCTTTTCTGTTAAAAGAAGTTCAAAACTAACAGACCAAGGCCGGCCATACACAGTTCGAACCTGGCCGGTTTAGCAGGAACCAGATGAGATTTGAACCGTTACCACTTAAGCCCCGGAGGATTTGGCTGCTAAAAGACCAGGGGGTATTTTGCGATTCGGCACTGCGTGACTTTAACGGACATTTGCACGGTCGTGCAACGCTGTACCTAAACGAATTTGATGTCCTTTTTTTCCCACAAACAGAGCTTTCTTTTGGTGGTATTTGATCACCTGTGCGATTTTTTGATCAAGCGCTATAAACAAAAAAATAGCGTCAATTTTGCAAAAATAACAATATTTTTTTTATATGAAATTCCCCCCCAAAAAAAAGTAAAAATCAAAATTTTTTAACATTTTCAGCCAATTTTTTTTATGCTACATATGTTTGGTAAAAATAATCGCAAAAAGCGTATTTTGATTGATTTGAGCAAAAGTTATCGCGTTTACTAACAAAGGGAAAGATTTTTGTCATTTTTGTTGTTTTTTTTTAACGCGTAATGGCGGCGATCTGCGATTTTTTTTGCAGTACTGCGACATTGGGGCGGACAGATCGGACCCTTGACTGACATTTTTGACACTTTTGGGGTTACCAGTGACATTTCTACAGTAATCAGTGCTATATATATGCACTGTTACAGTAAAATTACACTGGCAGTGAAGGGGTTAACTTTATTTGAGAGGGAGGGGCTGTGTGTGTCCCTAGGGGCGTGATTCTAACTGTGATTGGCTGTGGCTTGAGCTGTAGGAACACTGATCAACGGTCCTACATAGTAGAACCGTATGATCAGTGTTTCTACACAGGGGAGAATGACAGGCGGCTTGTTTACACAAGCTGCCTGCCTTTCTCCCCCGACGATCGCAGAGTGAGCGGCGGAAATCGGGTCCGCCGGTCACACGCGCGGGGGGGGCCCGTGACCGCGCGGGAGCGGGAGCGCGCCGCCGGTGGCGCGCGCTCGCTCCCCAGAGCCTCACAGGCTAGTGACGTATATATACGTCACTTTGCCTGTGAGGGGCTGACCGCCGCAGTATATCTACTTGCAGCGGTCGGCAAGCGGTTAAAGGACAGACTGAATGTACCAAGTTGATTGATTGATCAACTTGGGTATAACTGCCCTGCCGGATTCTCTTATGATTATCGCTGTCTTTTCCCGGCAAAGGCTACTTCCCCCGCCCCGCTGCTGTCTGTGTTGTTGGGGGAATTGGGCAAATTTACTTCCTGCAACCACAAGAAATGTGCACCGTGTATGGCTGGCCTCACTGGCTGGATCACAAGGTGAAAATAATGGAAAATGCCTAACCACACCTGAGCAGTGTGAACACGTGCATTTTTGCGCATGTTTACAAAACACACGGAAAACACGTGTTATACTTGTGGTGCCATTCATTGTTAACGGCAACCCAAACACAGCAAGCAGACAAGAAAACGAATGCAGCCACCACATTTAGGAATAGTAAGCTACAACATAATATTGCAGATTTTTAATTTTTGGGTTTAATATTGCCTTAACATTTTTGTTTGTTTTCACTTTGCCTATGTTACCATTGCAGAGAATTCCAATCACTTCCTGTTAATACAGGAAATGAGTAGAATCTTTCCCAAAAAAAGCCCAAATCATGGCAGCACTGGCAGATAAACCTATTGGGGGGGGGGGTAGTTGGTGTTAGAGGTTGAAGTGTCTTTTAAAACCTTTTTACTATAAACACTCCCACAATCCGATAAGCACAGTTGAGAGTTTTAATCTCCCTAAAATTTTGGCAAAAGTTGTGAGATTTCTGCAAAATGTTTCTATTTTGGCTTAATAGTTTTAATGGGGAAGGCCACATTAAAGAGTTGTTTTTTTTTTTGTAGTGTTTATGTGTGAAGTGAGTTTTTAATGGCTCCTGTGGGTTACTGTAGCTTCTTTCAACTATCTTTGACCTGTTGATGTGCCTCTCATTGGCCCTTGTTTTATATGTTTTTTTAAAATCAAGTAGTCAAATAAAAATGTCAAAGTTAGAGTAAAGGAATAATGATTAAATACAGATGGAAAAGAAAAACAACACAATTACAGAAAACAGTAAGTAAAATAATCTTTCACTATGAGTGACATTATACACTTCCACATTCCCACAATTTAGAATCCTTACATCCTTAAAAAAAAAAAAAAAAAAAAGGGGGGGGGGCAGTGCACATCTTCCCTACCTCATTTTGAAATTCTGAACTTTAAGCACTTTCATTACTTTAAATCAATCATATACACAGATATATTACATTTCAATCATTTTCGATTTTCTTTATAACTATCTCCTGTACTATACAAAAGAGAAGTATATGATTTGAAAACAAATAAAATAAAAACCTATTTCTGTTTTTTTGGTCATTCTAACTGTTTATGGAAAAACGGATTGACCTTTATTTATTTATTTTTTTCAAAGGATTTTTTTTAGGGTATTAAAAAGAAGATATTAAACAGCATGGGACAATTTAACTGCACAAAATCCCCCTGTTTAATAATTGGTGCCAGTTACCATGGCAACCTAACGGTCCAAACAAGATAAAAGGCAAACTGAATGTGAAATTGGGTGATACATGAAAGTTATGAAGAATTATTGTACAGGCTGGATTTCCAGACATAATTGCTATACATCCTTGAAATGGGTGGAAATGAGGAACATCATGCATGAATTGATTAAGGCAAGAAATGTACTTCTAAATGTTGCAGAAAAATTAATATTCGCTGTGCCAAGACAAATGTGATTTTTGACTCATATCTTGTTATTGTTTGGCAAAACTGACTACAGTACAGTAAAAATCTAAAAAAAAATAAATAAATAAATAAATTCCAACTCCTGTCCACTTAGATTGAGAGCTCTTTGAGGGCAGGGACTGATGTGAATGTGCAATATATTTGTAAAGCACTGCCTAAATTGATGGTGCTATATAGCTACCTGTAATAAATAAAATAATAAATACATTTTTTGATAGGGAAGGCCAAATTGAACTTTTTTTTTTTTTTTTTGGTGGTGTTTACCGGCAGAGGGTTTTAACCACTTGCCGACCGCCGCAAGTACATATACTGCGGCGGTCAGTCCCTCACAGGCAAAGTGACGTATGGGTACGTCACTAGCCTGTGAGGCTCTGGGGAGCGAACGCGCGCCGCCGGAGGCGCGCTCCCGCTCGGTCACAGACCCCCCCGCGCGTGTGCCCGGTGTCCACCGGGCACTCGCGGTCGTCCGTGACAGCAGGAGAAAGGCAGGCGGCTGAAGTAAACAAGCCACCTGTCATTCTCCCCTGTGTAGAAACAATGATCATACGGTTCTACTATGTAGGACCGTTGATCACTGTTCCTACAGCTCAAGCCACAGCCAATCACAGTTAGAAGCACGCCCCTAGGGACACACACCACCCCTCCCTCTCAAAAAAGTTAACCCCTTCACTACCAGTGTCATTTTACAGTAACAGTGCATATATATAGCACTGATTACTGTAGAAATGTCACTGGTAACCCCAAAAGTGTCAAAAAGTCAGTCAATGGTCCGATCTGTCCGCCCTAATGTCGCAGTCCTGCAAAAAAAATCGCCGCCATTACGCGTTAAAAAAAAACAACAAAAATGACAAAAATCTTTCCCTTTGTTAGTAAACGCGATAACTTTTGCGCAAACCAATCAAAATACGCTTTTTGCGATTTTTTTTACCAAACATATGTAGCATAAAACAAATTGGCCGAAAATGTTAATACATTTTGATTTTTACATTTTTTGGGGGGGAATTTCATATAAAAAAATTTGAAAAATATTGTTATTTTTGCAAAATTGACGCTCTTTTTTTGTTTATAGCGCATGATAAAAATACCACCAAAAGAAAGCTCTGTTTGTGGGAAAAAAATGACGTCAAATTCGTTTAGGTACAGCG
Source organism: Pelophylax lessonae (assembly GCF_965119305.1). NCBI lineage: Eukaryota > Metazoa > Chordata > Amphibia > Anura > Ranidae > Pelophylax > Pelophylax lessonae. The sequence continues at coordinate 67,361,133 of NC_138775.1, forward strand.
TCGCACAACCACGCAATTGTCCGTTAAAGTCACGCAGTGCCGAATCGCAAAATACCCCCTGGTCAGGAAGGGGGTCAAATCTTCCGGGGCTTAAGTGGTTAAATGGCTCCTTTGACCTGCTATTATTATAAATAAATAAAAAACCTTTTAGTGACTGTAAACAAATAATGATCAACTACAAACAAAAAAAGCAAAAGAGCACACATATAGAGTAAACTAATGAAAATAAACTAAAGTGCAAAAGTGATAAGGGTTTGCTCCTCCATTTTTTTTTTGGCCATGCCTGCTGTTGGGGCCGTTCTGGAATAAGGTCAGGGAAATCTCCCACAAATTTACAGATTTCACCTTTCCTGACTGACAAGCATTTTATTCTGCTGAACCACTCCTCAATCACTACTAAAACTTACAAGAGATCCATATCTTGAATGCAGCTCAAGCACATTTCACCTCAAAATGGAAAGACCCTAACCCCCCTTCAATGTCCTTCTGGCTCCTTAAATTAGAGGACATCAACCATGTTGAAGATCTAGCCCTCTCCTCAGAAAATAAACAGGACATCTATAGGAAAACCTGGTTCTATTGGACGGTCTTTAAGTTCTTGGATGAGGGTAAGATTCTGCTTGTCAGAGAGAACAAAACGCTTTTCCAGGTTTCACCAAAGCGCCGAGAGCCAGGGTTGGTTTTTCAGGTTCATCCTTCGTTCTTCCCTCTCCCACCTCACCCCCCCCCCCCCCTTCTCCGAAACATATTTCTCATATGTTTTCCTTTCCTCTTATATCCCAAGTAGAAATTTCCTGCTTCCTTTTTTATACAGTTTACTGTATTTTCCTTTGTTGGGCTATACAATACTTGGTTATACATAGTTCTAGGACAAATGCACAGGGGTTTTTTGACTTGCACTCATGGCATACTGCTTCAGTGACCCAACTGAGTTCTTCTTTATCCAGTGAATACATTACTAATTCCTGCAATGTCTTTGTGTAGTTGGATGTCCTGCACGACCTAAGATTGTTCTAAATAAAAAAAAATTAAAAATTATAAAAAAAGAAACTATCCTAAAAGCACACACTCTAAATAAAAAAGGCAATAGTAGATGCCTATTATTTCAGTGAGGACCCTACTCTAACACAATGGGTCTAGTAACCCTGTTTGTCTTCTCATTTTTCTTCCCCATTTGGGGGGTAGTCAATGGAGCAATGTATGATGTTTTAGGGATTTTGCTAATTTATTTGAATAAATAAACAATTAAACAGTGAAAATAATAGGTGGTTTCATTTCATATATGGAAAGTAAGTCCTTAGTGGTTCCCTGGAATACGTTCCTGTGACTATGTCTATATAAGTTAGGGATATACTGTAGATACCTATTAATAATTGTGCTGATAGATGGCCCACACACCATCGATGTTCAAACAAGAAGTTTATTTTGTTCAATGTTTTGATGGGTCTCAGGACTTGACAAAGATAGACATATGTATACAGCATATCTCTATCTTTCGTACTACCTAAAATATTTTAGTGCCTGGAGCCACATCAGCGGTTGGGAAAAGCTTAGTATGTTGAACCTCTTGTTATCTTTGCATTAAAACTCATATCAGTTACATTTTACAACATTATGGAACAATTTATGAAAATCTACAATATTTTGCCTGTCAAAGACGCATCTACTATTTATAATAATATGGAAATACTTTTGCTCTAAGCCTCATTTTGAGGTTAATCATTTATATAGTGCTGGTGTGTAAAATTGAGGGTGGTTTCTAAAGAAAAAAAAACTACGGTTAGTAAAATGCAAGCAGTTAGCGCCTGGCCTCCTTGAATCTCTCCATATGTATATTAATGTGGGAATAATCCAGACGGCATATGAAGTTCTTCGATTCAAATTATGTTCATTTGTGGCTATGATTGCATCCTTTATATTCATGGCATGAAGAAGAGAAATGCAGATTCACTGGTCGCATTGTTTAGCTTATTGCTTTGCCTCTTGTTGCCATAAATTGAGGCGTTTTTCCCCTGTGAATGCCTTGCAAAGTGATACAAGGCGCAATATTATTTCCAAGTGTATTCATGTTCTCCCTCTTTGTGCTCCAGTGATTGCCGTCATTTTAGCTTCACAGTAAAACACGGAATCATCGTCAAACTACAATTTATGGTACAGTTTGAAACTGTTTACCTCTGCCATGCGGCACAATTCTGATTGCAATTTACTGTCATTGTTAGTCCTGTGGGAGAACTTACATTGCTGGGAGAGGACTTAATCCCTCAAAGCAGCAGGATCAGAGAGCAGATATATGCTATGGTAATAGAGACAAAACATATCACACTGTAGAGTTTCTCATTATTCATTAAATAGATCAGATGATTGCTATATTAATTGGGAGCATTAACAGAAATGGTTTGGAAATCAGCCTGCAGGGGTATAAAGCATTCCAATTTGAGGCCACGGAATAACTTTTGTTGTTTCCCTGTCCTGTATCAACCTCACCAACAGTCCTCTGGGGCCCTGCTCCCCACTCCCTGCCAGCAGTGCCTGACATTCCTGTGGTGTCATCACTCCCTTCTCTTGGAAGAGCCAGGCCTCCATGGCGTTGCCAAAAACCAGTGTATCTACACCAGGTTCTGGAGAGCATCATGCAGAGCAAGGGGGTCACCCCCTGCGCTGCTAGCTGTGCTAGATCAGACCGAAAGAGGCCACCATTATGTTTAGGCAGTGCGACCTCTTCTTATGTGAGCAGTGCTGCATCTGCTGTCACTCTCACCAAGGACCGCTGGCTAAACACCATCTGCTACCACCCTCCAAGGGCCGGGTAAGCCACACTAAGCTCCCATAAAAATTTCAATTGTATTGACCATGAGGAAGAACTAAAGCATGTACTGTGTCCAGTGCAAAACCCCCATTGAGCTACCAGTGTCTGAAGGAGGGTGGGCACCACAGCCGGGGGGGGGTGCTGGGGGGAGAGGTAGGAACAAAGGGGGGGGGGTCATGGGTAAGCTCCACAAGGTAGGGGATGCACAAGGTAATGAGGGAGGGGAAGCTGCACAAAATGAGAGGAAATGGGTATACACAAGTTTAGGGGGGGCTGCACAAGGTGAGGGGGGACATGGGGGAATGAGAAGATGCAAAAGGTGGTTGCAGTGCACAAGGTGAGGGAGGGAAGGGGGGTGGACAAAATAAAGTGGGGGGGCTGTACAAGGTGAAAGAGGTGCACAATGTTAGGGGGGGCAGGGGGAAGCTGCAAAAGGTAAGGGGGTGTCAGGGGTGCACAAGAGGATGGAGATACTGCAAAAGGTGGGGGGGAAAGGGGGAGCTGCACAAAGTGAAAGGGGGTAAAAGAGGACAAGGTGAAGGGGGATGCACAACAGGGATAGGGGATTGAGAAGCTGCACAAGAAGAAGAGGGGGGCAAGGTGTGAGGGGGTTTTAGGTGGTGCACAAGATGAGAGGGAGTTGGAGAAGCTGTGGTTGGAGGGGATGGGTTGGGATAAAAAGCTACAGAAGGAAAGAGGAAGCTGTACAATGAGAGTGGGTGGTGCATGGGGAAGTTGCACAAAGGGGTGCCCTTGCTCCCCCCCCCCCCCTGCAGCTTTCCCTTGGGCTTTGCTTCTTTCTGTCCTGCAGTGGCTCCAAGGTTGTATGGTGATGGCTCCTTCGGCTCCTGGACCAAGAGAGTGGGAGTGCAGCTAGCCTGAGTGAGCGAGCACTAAAAGCCAGGTAGATCATGAGGTTGGAGAGGCTGGCTGCTGAGCTACAGCTTCTCCTGGGACTTCTACTACTGACCCTCCACATTATTGTGCTCCAGGGGAACCTGCCAGTCCAGCCAATGTCAGCTAGGTGTAGGTGAGACCCATAAATAATTGCTATTCGATTACATGGCCCCCTGTGTTCTCCCTTCACCCTTTCCCCTTCCCGGCACTGATATAAAGGAAGAATTGGGCTGAAAGGGAGATGTGGTGTGAAGGGGGGCTGAGGACAGATTCCGTTAATATCCACCCAGGACGACCACACACCCCCTCTCCAACGCGGTCCTTGGAAAAAAAGGGCTGCCATGAATCTGGTCCCTGGTACCAAAAAGGTTGGGGGCCACTGCTTTAGCACAAAGTGTGTAAGTAAAGGACATACCTCCTGCCACACTCCCATTTACTTGGCTCATAAGGAATAAATAAGCAAAAAATTAATGCCTAAACCCAAAAGTGTTTTTTTTTTATCACCATCACTATGTTTCTATTATACTGGCATTTTACAACAATAATGTAATAATAAAAAGGTTTAGTGTAGTGTAACACTTTTGGTAGTAAATTATTGCATTTATTATAGGGGCCTACATAGCTGTCCAAAATAAGGGACAACGGAAAAGGAAAGAGGGACAGAAGGGTTTGGGCCAAAAGAGGGACAATTGGGAGGTATGGTTGTGCATACGCAGGTGAGTTGCCACGCATTATGGCAACATGTGGTAATTTGCACCACAACACTCAGGAGTAAAGGGGCTCTAAATGTAGAGGCACATCACTAGCTGTACAACAGTTTTCATATAGTTAAAAGTTGCATTACTTTATTAATAGAAAGTGCAGACTGCAAATAAAATCCTAATGGCTAAATAAATACATTAAAAATACATTTTGGTTTTTCACATTTTTTTTAATATATAGGTGTTAATTTACTAGAGCTGGAGAGTGCAAAATCTGGTGCAACTCTGCATTGAAACAAGTCAGCTTCCATTTTTTTTTTGTCAAAGCTTAACTGAACAAGCTGAGCTTAGAAACTGATTGGCTACCATGCACAGCTGCACAAGATTTTGCACTCTCCAGTTTAGTAAATCAAACCCACAGTGTATGAATTCAATCTAGTATTACTTCCAATGGCCTTGCCGCAGAGTATTTCCTAAAAAGTTTCCCAAGGTAGGATAGTTACCTTAACGCGTTTCATGAAATTTCATTCCCTTCATCAGGTCTATTTGTTAAAAATAAAATATAAATCAGCCAAAATAAAAATCTCCAGAGAGGAAATACCAACGGAAAAGGTATAAGTGGACGGATAAGGATGAGATGAAAAAACAGGCCAGAGAGCACACCATTTGTGATGACTCCTATTCTCCTCCAGGTCTCTTTGTGTCTACATGTGTCTCTCTTGCCACTCCAACCCGTCTGTCCTCTCTTGGCACTTCAACCCTCTATGAAATTCCCATAGATATCGGTATTTGATTTTGGACATATGAATATACGGATGTGGACACATCACCCTATATACAAGACCACAAAACAATAATGGGCCCTAAATAGTATATTCCTGAACCTTCATTTAAAAGACAGAACTTCTACTTTCAGCATCATTTGTCACCAGACACTGCCTACCCAACAAATATGGAGTTATAATAATAGGGAAAAAAAATGTTATTAAAATATAACAGTATAAACAAAAAAGAAACCTCAGCAGCTGATCTTGCACTGATAACATTTCAGATTTGTACATCAATCAGTCTCTGAATTTTATATCTGTGCTCTCTAACACTGCTGAGCTCTTTTTGTGTTGGAAGTTGAATTCCAGCAGGTTTAATGAGGCGTAAATCCCTTGCTGTCCTGTATAAGACTGAACTATAGCTGAGTGAATCATGATATTACTAAACTTACTGCTCTGCCGGCCTCTCGTATTCCCCTAATGCAAAGTGTCCTTAATTCTGCAGCAAGATACTTTTCTCTAATCACCAGCGTATCCAGCTCATACCATCACCCTCTGATCCAAGAAACAGGAGAAGGCATTTCATGAATAATTACTTCCTCAAGCTTAGCCCTGGCCATATGGACATTTTGCCCTTAGAAGTCAAAAGGTATTTAGTAGAATCTATATAGTAATGGATGACATATACTGTATTTGAACATGCACAGGGGGTGTACATATATATATATATATATATATATATACATACACTATGTTTCCAAAAGTATTGGGACGCCTGCCTTTTCACGCACATGAACCTTAATGCCATCCCGGTCCTAGTCCATAGGGTTCAATAATGAGTTTTCCCACCCTTTGCAGCATTACAAGCTTCAACTCTTCTGGAAAGGCTGTCCACAAGGTGTAGGAGTGTGTCTATGGGAACGTTTGATAATTCTTCCAGAAGCTCATTTGTGAGGTCAGGCACTCATGTTGGACGAGAAGGCCTGGCTCACAGTCTGTGCTCTAATTCATCCCAAAGGTGTTCTTTCGAGTTGAGTTGCAGGCCAGTCAAGTTCCTCCACCCCAGCTCGCTCATCCATGTCTTTATGGACCATACCTTGATTTATGCAGCTCAAATTACAACTGATTCTGGCTGAATTTGAGCCGTGGTTTGCCCAGCAACCACCACCTGGCTTGACAAAAGTCAATTTAAAGTGATTGTAAACCCTTACACATACTCAGTAAAGTGACTAGCCCCAGGTGACACACAGAGATGAAACAAACCCTCCTACATATGTTGTACCTGTTTACCTGCAGTCTTCTCTACAGCCTCCTAAAGCATACATTTTACACAGCATTCCTTAGCTCCAGAAGTTAGGGGTCGGGGATCTGATGTCACACACTGCAAAGCAAAGAGCAAGGAGCAGAGTATAATCTGAGATCAGAGCGGTGGGAATGAACACACCCCTCTACACAGTCTCATAGGGAAAAATGCACAGCTGAGGTTGTCAATCACAAGATGGGTGCTGGGGGACGGCGCTGTCCCCTGGGATTCTATGGTGTCAGCAAAACTTTTGAGAAGTGACTCATTTAGACAGCAGAGGGAAGAGACAGCAGGTAGAAACTCCCCTTTGCATTGAGGCTAGTGCACAAAGTAGAGGGATATGCTTTGTTCCTTTTTAATTTTAGAGGTTTACAACCACTTTGAAAATAAATTGAGTCAAGTGAATAGTGATTACATCCTATCAAATGCAGTCACTGTTCAGGTATTCAGGCAGCAGCAGGTGTTGCAGTTGTTTGAATAAAAGAGCTAGTAGTGGGCGAAGCATGAATAAGGGAATCGATTGATTTTCCCTTCTTCGGCCTGCACATGGCTAGCTTCAGATCAGGTCTGCTGTTAGAAATCACGGGGCCCCATACAGACTACCTGACAGGGCCCCCCCAAGAAAATATTAAAGATATATTTAGCTAAAATTACAACAAAATCACTATTATCAGACACAAATATAACATAACTCGCATAATTCCTGCTAAATCTAAAAAAAAAAAAACTATGTTAAATAAAAAAGAAGATGAGATGAGAAAAATATTCAGGCTGGGCAGTTGGAGCTCAGTGATCAGAGAGACAGAGAGAGAGAAACAAAGTTACAATTTACAAATAAACTCCTGAGCAGAGATAAGTGCTGGGAGGGGGGGGCCCACACAGGGAGGGGGGAATTAGTGAGGGACGACTGTCTCTTTCTCAACAGATAAAAGCTGATAGCAGGGAGAGGGACAGATCAGATTCAGGGGCTGGAGAAAGATTTCTGTATTTGTTGTCCATCACTAATACCCCTCTCTGATTGGGCCCCCCTGTGTGCTCGGGCCCCCTACAAGAGGGCTAGTGGTCCCCCCCTATCAGCGGCCCTGCTTCAGATAGTCTCAGATAGTCAAACGGAAGATTTTTAGCCTGCCTAACTAATTTGCCCAATTACATCCAAAATCATATTAATTACAACATTAAATGTGTCACACTCCGCTACCAAAGACGCCGAACTGTTGTGTAATTACAATCCACACACTTCGAAACAATCTTTAAATAAACTTGAAAGAATCTATTTGTATTCTGCCAGCACACAACAGAAATAAAATAATGCAAATGAATGTAAACAAATATTCTGGAAAACCTTTAATTTGTTGGCAACAATTAACAATTATAGGCAATTGTCTCTTCTATTATGGCAGATTCTGTCACTTACTGCTATTTATGGCGGCAATTAGTTGATTCACCATAATTTTCTTCCACCCACGACCATTTTACATTTTTTGCCCTCAAAATGCTTTGAAATCCTGGGAATATTACATTTATTATCTAGCTGCTAGCAAAGTACATAGAGTGGTTATCTCAGAAAAAAGCACTCAAACAGCTTTATGTTACCTGCGTGACTACCGTGATGGTTTTTTTGATGCAAGTTTTGTATTTGTCCAATATCAGCCAGGCAAAGCTTATTGCCTTGAGAATTATTTATATTAGGCAGAAAATACATAAAAATGGTCTGCTTTTAAAGGAAAAAAACAGTTTATTTGTGCAGCAGTGAACTATTTACCTAGTAAGTTATTTTACAAAATCGGCAGCTTGACCTAGTTCACAATTTGAATACAAAACCACAAGTTCTATAGACAGCAAATGGAAACCTGGGGATGGGGTAAAACCAATAAAAAAAAAAAACAATTAAAAAAAAAAATGGTGCAAAAAGTTTTGTGAGCAATTTATTTATTTATTTTTTTTTTAAGTGCACCTGTTTGAAAATTTGTGAGCCAATCAAGAACTAAATTGTATTTTTGGCAAGTATTTCATTTGTGCTATTAAAAAGCTTTCAAATGGAAACATTTAGACCACATTTACACATTTGCATTTTGTGGTGTGAAGCTTGAAGCTCCAAAACACTAAAAAAAATCATGCAGCTCTTTGGTAGTGGTTCACATCTCCACTCCAAAATGCCTAAAGCTCAAAAAAGATTTGAAGCCACGTTTGTAGCTTGGCTCTGGCAGATTGGTGAGTTTTGGGGAATTTTGAGTCCCATAGAAATGCATTGGGGCATGCAAAAACGTGCATTATGCCCGTCTTGTCATGCGTTTTTGTCCACACAGCAACAAGTGATGTTACAGTTGATACTGTTCTGTATAGGATTATATAAAAAACCTGAAGCTCAAACACTGTATTACAAAATAAATATATATATATATATATATATATATATATATATATATATATATATATATACATATATATATAGAGATAGATATAGATATAGATATATGCTCACAAACTTGTAAATACACATGCAAAAATGCATTACTCAAGTGTCAATGCAGTCTAGAAGTGTATTAAAATGCAAAAATAAAAAAAACAATTATACATTGCAGTGTACAAGTCCTTGGATGGCTGCATTAATTTTATTTATTTTTTTATTTTTTTCGCATTTGCTTTTCTTTATTTTCACCTGGTTGTTCCACCAGTAAAACACTATGGAGTGTCCTTATAAATTATGCACATTCTGTCATGCATTTATCCATTATTTTAAGCTGATATTTCTACACAGCAAAATGTGATGTCACAGATACAAAAATGTCTGAAGTTCAAACGCTGTAACAAAATGCGAATAAATGTGAAAAAACCTGCAAAAATATAATGTTTAGGTGTGAATTCAGTCTAAAGTGTATCAGCATGCAAAAAAACAAAAAAAAAAATAATACATTGCAGCTTACAAGTCCTTAGATGTGGTAGCTGCATATTTTTGTGTTTCTTTATTTTTACCTGTTGTGACACCACCAGTAAAACACTATGGGGCATATTTATGAAGAATTGACCATGAAAATGTTTCAGATATTGCAAATAATCCCCATATTTTTAGCAACCTCAATCCACCGCACTGCTCTAGATCTGAGCCTCTCACCATTCGGGGACAACCAAGTTGCTGACTGAAAAGCTCATGTTTGCTCAACATTGAAAAATACAGAGAAAAGCCAGACTCCAATATACTGTAGGCTCTGCCAGACACTTTATTCAACTTTCAATGTACAACTTGACTTCTGCTGAACCTTGAATTTCCTCCCATGAACTTCCTGATTCAAGCCATGTCTCTGCACTTCTTGCTTGCCAGATTATTGTGCTCTTTTCAGCCAGTATCTCACTCTCATCTTCCATGCTGCCGTCTATATAGTGCTACCACTCGTTATTGGCCTTTTGCTTGATCCTTGACTACGCATCTGCCTAATCCCAACCTGCAACTACTTTTTACTGACCTTTGGCTTGTTTTACTGGCTTTGCTTCTGTTTGATCGTTACCTGCTTATTCACTTCTGGACCCCGGTTAGTACTTAGATTCCACACAGGTGAGCCCGCATCATTTGCCAGGGTGACACCTGTGTACCTATCCTGCTGGTCAGTGGTAGTCCCCTTATTGTTATAGCAACTGGTCTTCGAGCCTAATTCCTGATCGTGACACCATCACCTCCAAACGCGTTTCATCACAAAGGCTTGATCACAAACATAAGGATGCTTATCCTTGTGATCAAACCTTCATGAAAGAGCCCATATTGGAGTGCAACTTTATCTGTAGCTTTGAATAATCCCCGTAATAGGTTTATTTCCTATGATTGTCAGTTCCATCTACTGGCCATAATGTAGTGTTCTCCTGATTAAAGTATGTCAGAAAAATACTGCAGGAAATGAAGATATTACACACATTACAGGGATCATTTTCAATGGCAGTGTGAATGCTGAGAATTTTTTAGAGCAATGGTTTTACAATTTAACAATTAGATCCTTTTCTGACCTCTGATGATGATGCTCATTTACTGTACTGTATTTATGAAGAAGCACCATTGTCACCCAAAGCGGTTCACTCCTGATTTGGACTACAGAACACCTCTCTCTCTCTCTCTCTCTCTCTCTCTCCTCATCTCCGTACCATAAAGGGGTATTATGTAGTATTTTTTTTTTTTTTTTTTTATTATTATGTAGTATTATGTAGTTCACACTGAACTGGTCAGGCCTGATAAGACTTCTTGTATTTTCAGTGCAGCACAAGATCTGTGTTGTCAGGTCACTTCAGGAAGTTAGGAGCTCACTGGATTTTTGACCAGCTCAACTGATATGTTTTCACTTATTACACAGATATACCAAAATGCTGGTAATGGTATAACTAAAGGTAAACTGTAGATTTGGATAGATTTGTGAGAGGTTAGAACAGCTGTCATTTTTATTGCTGCCTGGATCACTGTTAGGCTGGGTTCACACATGTCCAGTGGGAAATGTATGTCAGTTTTCACTGCAAAAAAAAAAACATTTGCTCAACGGTTCAGGTGCGTTTTTGATGAGATTCTGAATTTGCAGGGCTCAGGACCTGAGTGATTATTGTCACAGCTGTGATTCCAGTTCTGGCCAATACATAGTAGATAAAGGGTGTCAACTTCTTTAGTAGAAGGGCAATCAATGCTAAAATGCTGAACTGAATCCTGAGCGCAACTGACCGCATGTGCAATACAGAAGCATTCCCATAGAAGTCAAAGAGCCTGGAATTTGTGCCTGAACCGCACCACAGTGCTCATAAATGCACAGGACTCTTTTTAAATTTGCACTGCAGATGCACCGTATATATGGGAACAGCTTCAATGGAAATAAATGTTATTTCACGTGTCATGCGAATTGTATGCGGCTAAAAACGCATCTAGTATGCATATTTGTGAACCGAACCTTAGGGAGATTCACACTCTTTAAATTTCCTGATCTGAATTGTTTGACCAGGAATGAAAGTGAAGCTAAATACAAAATGTTGTATTACCACCAGAACTGGAATATAGGGGATCTTTTATATTAAAGTATTGGTACACCTGTCTTTACACGCACATGGACTTTAATGGCATCCTAGCCTTAGTCTGTAAGGTTCAATGGTGAGTTGGCCCACGCTTTGCAGCTTTAACAGCTTCAACTCTTCTGGGATCGCTGTCCACAATGTTTAAGAGTTGGAGGAGAAGGCCTGGCTCACAGTCTCCGCTCTAATTCATCCCAAATGTGTTCTATCGGGTTGAGGTCAGAACTTTGTGCAGGCCAATCAAGTTCCTCCACTCCAAACCAGAGTTGGGAGCGTGAAATTGTCCAAAATGTATTTTTTTTGCTGACGCCTTAGAAGTTCCCCTCATTGGAACTAATGAGCCAAGCCTAACCCCTGAAAAACAATCCCACACCATAATCCCCTCCAATAAATTATTTGGACCTGTGTACAAAGCAAGGTCCATAAAGACATAGATGAGCGAGTTTGGGGTGGAGTCCTGACCTCCACCCGAAAGAACACCTTTGGGATGAATTAGAGCGCAGACTGCGAGCCAGGCCTTCTCTTCCAACATCAGTACATGACCTTACAAATGCGCTTCTGGAAGAATCATCCAACATTCCCATAGACACACTCCTAAACCTTGTGCACAGCATTCCCAGAAGAGTTAAATCTGTTATAACTGCAAAGGGTGGGCCATCTCAATATTGAACGCTACAGACTAAGATTTGGATGCCATTAAAGTTCATGTGGTAGCTTTTCTGTACTTGCCTCTGCACTCACTTTTTCCCCTTACTATGTCTTTTTCTTTCTTAAGTCCATATTTCGTTATGGAATCCACTTTTTTCATCCTCTATATTTATTTTACACTCTGGATTCTTTTGCTTCTTGCCATATTTCAATCATTTTCATTACAGCTTTTCACACATTTCTATGACTATTTATCCCTATTCACTTGCTAAGCCACTACTTTTACTACCTATCTTTGGCCTGCAGATCAGGTTTTTACAAATTTTATGGTATTCCTTTTTTTTTTTGCTATGTCTTGTGTTGACAGGGGTTGGGCTCTTCTTGCTCTTCCCTCTTTTTACTCTTTCTCTATCTGTGAGCACCACTTCTTTCCCCTTTCCTTTGGGATGTTCACTCTTTGTCCTTTTTCTTATTCAACGCTCTCATCATGGTTGGATTAGGTTGGTTCCCCAGTTCTTTTCAGACATTTATATTATATTAACATCATAGCAGCATTATCATGATATGCGCTATATATTACTTACTATTATTTCTACAGACATTTTGTTTTTCTGCTGTGTGTACATTTTTCCAACTCCCTTTGTTGGGGACCTCCCATCCCTGGATTGGTTTTGGTTGTGCTTTGGACTGCCGCTGGCCAAGCTCCCTCAGCTCCCGGGTTGGACATCATATTTCTCAGCCACCTTCTACCCTCATTACCATTCCAATTCTGAGTATATTTGTAAGTCATCATATACTTGCAGGTTTTTCCTGAGTCTTTTTGGAACAATTTTTATAGATACTCATGCATACACCTTGTTTTGTAGACCCCTGTTCTGCATCTACTCCTGAGGAAGTGCATTTAACACATGAAACGCGTCGAGTGTCCATTGATGCAGTACTACATGATGTATTTTGTTTTTATTAATTATGATATGGTGCCATTTTTGGAATGATGTATTTATTTATCTGCTGTCATGTATTTTATATACGCTGGCGTATATTTCTCTAACATGTATGTTTTGCTGTAAAGGCCATGGTCTTTTTGTCTTTATCAGATCATCTAATAATCACCACTGTTATACTTTTTATCAGCTGCATACCATTGCCTCATTTAAAGTCCCAACCCCCCCCCCCCTTTTCTCTTGGTTGTCTTACTTCCAGGGATGGAGATACTCTATGGCTTAGACCAGGTATCTCATTTAAAGTCCCAAATCTCCCCCCTTTTTTGCCATTAAAGTTCATGTGCGTGTAAAGGCAAGTGTCCCAATACTTTTGACAATATAGTGTATTAACACACACACACGCACACACATATATATATATACCCACACAGTCAGGTCCATAAATATTGGGACATTGACAAAATTCTAATCTTTTTGGCTCTATACACCACCACAATAGATTTAAAATGAAAGAATTTTAACTGCAGACTTTCAGCTTTAATTTGAGGGTATTTACATCCAAATCAGGTGAAAGGTGTAGGAATTGCAACAGTTTGTATATGTGCCTCCCACTTTTGTTTAGTTAATTGGCTGCTCAGCTGTTCCATAGCCAGGTGTGTGTTATTCCCTCATTATCCCATTTACAAGGAGCAGATAAAAGGTCCAGAGTTAATTTTAAGTGTGCTATTTGCATTTGAAATATGTTGCTGTCAATTCTCAATATGAGATCCAAAGAGCTGTCACTATCAGTGAAGCAAGCCATCATTAGGCTGAAAAAAAACAAAACAAACCCATCGGAGAGATAGCAAAACATTAGGTGTGGCCAAATCAACTGTTTGGAACATCCTTAAAAAGAAAGAACGCACCGGTGAGCTCAGCAACACCAACCGGAAGACCACAGAAAACAACTGTGGTGGATGACCGAAGAATTCTTTCCCTGGTGAAGAAAACACCCTTCACAACAGTTCAGATGGCCAGATCAAGAACACTCTCCAGGAGGTAGGTGTATGTGTGTCAAAGTCAACAATCAAGAGAAGTCTTCACCAGAGTAAATACAGAGGGTTCACCACAAGATGTAAACCATTGGTGAGTCTCAAAAACAGGAAGGCCCGATTAGAGTTTGCCAAACAACATCTAAAAAAGCCTTCACAATTTTGGAACAACATCCTATGGACAGATAGACCAAGATCAACTTGTACCAGAGTGATGGGAAGAGAAAAGTATGGAGAAGGAAAGGAACTGCTCATGATCCAAAGCATACCACCTCATCAGTGAAGCATGGTGGTGGTCGTGTCATGGCGTGGGCTTGTATGGCTGCCAGTGGAACTGGTTCTCTTGTATTTATTGATGATGTGACTGCTGACAAAAGCAGCAGGATGAATCCTGAAGTGTTTCGGGTAATATTATCTGCTCATATTCAGCCAAATGCTTCAGAACTCATTGGACGGCGCTTCACAGTGCAGATGGACAATGACCCGAAGCATACTGCAAAAGCAACCAAAGAGTTTTTTAAGGGAAAGAAGTTGAATGTTATGCAATGGCCAAGTCAATCACCAGACCTGAATCTGATTGAGCATGCATTTCACTTGCTGAAGACAAAAATGACGGGAAAATGCCCCAAGAACAAGCAGGAACGGAAACCCCTGGTGATGTCTATGCGTTCCAGACTTCAGGCTGTAATTAACTGCAAAGGATTTGCAACCAAGTATTAAAAATTGAAAGTTTGATTTATGATTGTTAATCTGTCCCATTACTTTTGGTCCCTTAAAAAGTGGGAGGCACATATACAAACTGTTGTAATTCATACACCGTTCACCTGATTTGGATGTAAATACCCTCAAATTTAAGCTGAAAGTCAGCAGTTAAAGCGCATCATGTTTGTTTCATTTCAAATCCATTGTGGTGTTGTATAGAGCCAGAAAGATTAGAATTGTGTCAATGTCCCAATATTTATGGACCTGACTGTATATATGTATATATATATATATATACAGTATATATATATATATATATATATATATATATATATATATATATATACACATACACACATTTTTTTTTTTCTAATAAAATGTATATAATATAATGGATTTTTTCATGTTTTACTTGTTCTACTTGCATATAATACTCACTTGTATCCTGTACCCAAGGGCCCTAAATCCACCACTGAATCTGGCTGTTCCGCCTGCTGGTATTTTCTGTTTAGACACTTTTGATAAATGAGACCCTACAGTAAAGCGTCCTTGCACTTGAAAACTTTTGGCAATTGTTTCAAGACATAAATGAATTCCACAACTTTGCATATGAAAATAGCTGAAAACTGGCAGACATTCAGCAGCGACTAAGGAAGTATAATTGAGAGCACGACCAGCTTCAGTCACCCCAAAAAAAAAACAGTGTCCCCAAGTGTGTTTGACTGTATTCATTTGCCCAAGCACTGTACTTTTGAAAACTAGCACTCTACATGTGGAATTCTCTGATAAAAAGCTTTAAATTCCCAGGCTTCCGCAGCTAAGCCCCATCAGTGTAGTGAACCATGAATATCCGGAAATTGAATTACTGTATAGCAGCAATTACTTTTATACAGCCCTGCCGCGGTGGGAATCTTCACGCCTTTGAACGCCAGGTAACAAGGAAAATTAAAACTACGATAAAAAAAAAAAAGGATATTTGTAACATGTTTACCAATAATAAGCATGGAGGTTATGAAAATATCACACTGTGTTAGCATGTTGTAAAGCAGATCAGAAACAATTAAAAATAAAATTGCTCATTCGCACTGAAAACTAGGCAATTATGAAAAATAGATTTGCTGAGCTTCAGCGAGGGCATTAAATAAAGCAAAAACATTAACAAGACAGAGTTTTTCTTAATGCACTGGTTGTGCGCTACTTGTAAAGAGGCTTATTTGTTCTGGCATGTGTAGTCCAAACATGTCTGTGAAAACCATGATAAAACTTTAATCAATGACCGCAATTATCTGTTGAGAAGTGAGTATAGGAAAAATAATTTATCGCAACATCAGCATGCGAATTAAAGTAGAAAAAAATAGGAACACGGCAACCTTTTATTTTTTCTGCAGAGAATAGGAGGGTGCCAGTGCTTTGCCTATGAAATGATCAGCACACACATTTCATTTGCCAAAAAAGCAATTCAGTTTGGATGCAAAATTAAAGGCTCTGCCAGTGATTTTTTTTTTCCAAAATAACAGCACCATAATATGCCAGGGAACACATTTACTGCATTGTAAGGTTACAAGGATTTAGATGCTACATGATGCCGAAAAAGATAGAAACAAACACAACGTTCCTTCCAGTAAATTATGTACAAAATTAGTAAATAATCCTGGAAATTAAGAATTATCCACAGAAGGCCAGGTCAGTGAATATATATATATATATATATATATATATATATATATAATATATATATATATATATATATTGTATTTTTAATAAAGGTAAATAATGAGAGGATATATATAGTATATTTAATAAAGGTAAATAATGAAAGGACCAGGTGTGGAATGCAATAAATAAATTGTGTTTAATCCATCAACTGGGAAGTTTCTTCACTTCACATGACAAAAAGGAATAATAGTTTCAGCTGTCCTTGTCCTTCCTCAAGTTCAAAAGTGTATATATATATATATTAAAAATAATAATATTGATAATAATAATAAACTTTATTTTATGTAACGCCTTTGAAGGTAGCTTCTTAAAGCTCTTTAAAAGGAAAACACAAGGAATACACAGGATAACATAAAGGAAAAAGCATAAAGGAAAAAAAACGGACAATTAAGTGAAAGCTTGTCTAAAGAATAACAATTTTAGATTTGATTCGAAAGAGTTTAGAGAAGATGACTCTTTAATGTTCTTTGGAAGTGAATTCCAGAGTTTTGAAGCATAGCAGGAGAAGACTGTCTCCCATCGAGTGTAGGTGAGTAGAGGGGACACAAAGAAGACCAGAATTTGATGAGCGGAGGTTGCGAGGGGGAGAATAAGTTGATAAAAGTTCAGAGAGATATTGGGGTGCCAAGCCATGATGAGCCTTATAGGTGAGCAAGAGGATCTTAAAGTCTATGCAAAATCTGATGGGCAGCCATTGCAAGGACTCCAGGATTGGGGTAATAGGATCACTTGTACCAGACCTAGTCGGGATTCTGGCTGCAGAATTTTGAACACATTGAATAGTGGATTTAGGTACACCCGCAAGTACAGCATTGCAATAGTCAAGTCGGGAGAACACAAATGTATTGATCAGCTTTTCAGCTACAGTGTATGATAGCACCGGACACAGCTGAGCAATGTTTCTCAAGTGAAAAAAAGATGTTCTGACAAAATTTTGTACATGTGGATCAAAGGTTAAATTAGCATCAATGATTAACCCTAAATGTTTCAATTTAGACTGAAGCTCAAGTGCAGTACCATCTATTGATAAGTTATTAGGTCTGGCCTTACATAATTGAAGGGGGTGCCAATAAGCATCACTTTACTCCTGTCACAGTTTAATTGAAGGAAATTATAGGCCATCCAAGTTTTTATATCACAAATACAGTTAGATAGGAGAGAAGCAGCCAAAGTAGAATTCGGTTTAGTGTGGATGTATATCTGAGTGTCATCAGCATATAAGTGATTATTGAGCCCATGTAATCTAAGCAGTTGACCAAGTGGAAACATGTAAATGCTAAAAAGTAAGGGACCCACAACTGAGCCCCAAGAAACACCGTACTTGACTGTACCAACTTCAGACTGGAATCTGCCAAGAGAAACATAGTGACAGCGACCAGAAGCTATCAGAAGGTCATTAGTGACTTTGACAAAGGCCGTTTCTGTGCTGTGCAGTTGCCGAAACCAGATTTTAGGGGTTCAAATAGGTTGTTTAAAGTCAGATGATTATGTAACTGCGAAATCACAGCCCGCTCAAGAAACTTCGCAAGGAAGGGTGAATTAGACATTGGCTGAAAGTTGAAAGTTGTTTAAATTGTCCAGAGCCATGTTGGGTTTTTTTTGGTACCCGGGTGATGGAGGCAGTTTTCAGGAATGTTGGTACAAACCCGATGCTAAGGGAGTCATTTATGATATTGAGAATAATGGGGCATAGAAAGCTAAAACAGGATTTAAATAAATAGGTGGGAAACACATCAAGTATGCAGTTGGAAGATTTCATTTTAGAGACCAATTTAATCAGGGATACAGTGTCAAGTAAAGAGAAGTGGGAAAGTGAGAAACCAGAAAAACTAGGTGGGTCAAAGTGATGTAGATGAAACATATAGTGTGGTAAGAATGTGATGCATTATTTTGTAAATTTTTGAGGAGAAAAAAATCTAGAAATGTGTTAAAGAGCTTTGTTGAGGCTAGTAATCTAGAGGGACTGTGAGGTTTTAACCTCTTCATGCCCGCGCTATAGCTGAAAGATGGCTAAAGCGCAGGCCTAAATTGCCGGGAGGGCGTCCATCTATGTCTTCCCGAGCATGTGCTGCCTGTGTGCCCCCAGCAGGGCGCGGGCTGCACGCTCTGTGATCAGTGAATCCATGAGACTCAGCTGATCACAGATCTGAGTAAGGGGTCGATCCTGACCTCTTACCACATGATCAGCTGTCAGCCAATGGCAGCTGATCATGTGAGGTAAACAGAAGCCAGTAATCGACTTTTTCCCTGAAGCTGACATTGGTCCCACACACGGAAAGCCACTGATGATTGATTAGTGCCAACCAGTGCCACCTACCCATGCCACCTACCAGTGCCCACCAGTGCCACCTATCAATACCCACCAGTGCCACCTAACAGTGCCCACCATGCAAACTATTAATGCCCACCAGTTCCACATATCAATGCCCACCAGTGCCACCTAACAGTGTCCACCATGCAACCTATCAATGCCAAACAGTACCACCTATCTATGTCCATCATTGCTGCCAATCAGTGCCAATCAGTGCCTCATCATCAGTGCCACTTATCAGTGCCACCTACCAGTGCCTATCAGTGTCCATCTTTGCCACCTATCAGTGTGCATCAGTGCCCAGCAGTGCCACCTATTAGTGCCACCTATAAGTGCCCATCAGTGCTGCTTATAAGTGCTCTTCAGTGCCGCCTATCAGTGCCCATCAGTGCCACCTATTAGTGAAGCCTCATCAGTGCCTCTTGATCAGTGCCCACCAGTGTCGCCTTATCAGTGCAGCATATCAGTGCCCATCAGTGCAGCCTCATCAGCGCACATCAGTGAAGGAGAAAAATTACCTGTTTGCAAAATTTATAACAAACTATGAAAACTGTTTTTTTTTTTTTTTTTTTCAAAATTGTTGGTCTTTTTTTGTTTGTTTAGCAAAACAAAAACCCAGTAGTGATTAAATAACACCAAAAGAAAGCTCAATTTGTGTGGAAAAAAAAATGACCTACCTTTTTATTTGGGTACAGTGTAGCATGAGCGCGCAATTGTCATTCAAATAGTGACAGTGCTGAAAGCTGAAAATTGGCCTGGATAGGAAAGGTGCCCAGTAGGGATGATCGAACTTTTGAAAAGTTCGGTTCGGCCAGAACATCCGAACTTCCCGAAAGTTCGGCCCGGATTTCAGAACCCCATTGAAATCAATGGGACCCAAACTTCGGTAATCAAAAAAACGGAAAATTCCTATCATACTTACCGTAATTTTCCTTTCCTGATAGTCTCCATGGCAGCCTACGTGTGGGTTAACCCCGCCTCCACTCCAAGGGTATAGGACCCCCCTCCCATAAATTTCAGCTCTCAGGTACAGCAGGTGTTCCATATCTTAGCCGAATCCAAGACGAGAGGGTGGGTACTCCGGCTGCCATGGAGACTATCAGGAAAGGAAAATTACGGTAAGTATGATAGGAATTTTCCGTTTTCCTGTTTGTCTCCATGGCAGCCTACGTGTGGGAAATAACTAGCTCACTCCACACGGGTGGGAATGCTTTAGCAAAGAAAATTTTAATTCATGCTATTTGCAGACAAAACAGTCAAACCAGAATTAACTGAGGACAGAGAAGCAGGCTCTACACAAGAGTGGGTCATAAAAGTATTGACTGATGACCACGAAGCCGCTCTGCAAATCACATCTGGAGCCACGTGCCGCGAAGCCGCCCAGGAAGTAGAGATACTCCTTGTAGAGTGCGCCGTCACCGCCTCCGGAGGAGCCAGCCCCTCAGCTCTATAGGCCTGTTGGATAGCTGCCACTATCCATGAAGCGATAGTCCTAGATGAAGCAGGTTTACCTCTGTTCTTTCCCCAGAACAGGACAAAGAGGTTGTCAGACTGCCTGAATGGTGCAGTTGCTTGAAGATAGGCTTTTAAGGATTCTCCTACATCCAACGGATGAGGATTGGACTCATTAGATGACCGGAAAGTAGGCAGGACAATCTCCTGATTCTGGTGAAACACTGAGGTGACTTTCGGATTTGAATTCAGCCTGGGTATTAGTACTACCCGATCCGGGAAAAAGTCAAGAATGGTTCCTTACATCCGAGAGAACTTAATTCAGAGACCCTTTTAGCCGAAGTAATGGCTACCAGGAAGACAGTTCGGATGGTCAGGTCCTTGATAGAAGAAGAGGAATCTATGCCCGATTTGGAGAGGGCATTTAGGACAAGAGGTAGATCCCATTTTGGGAACCTAGGTCTTCTCTGAGGATTGAGCCTGACTGCTCCTTTGAAGAATTGTTGAATTAGTGGGTGTTGGGCCCACATGACCCCGGAGAAGGCCGACAAGGCCGAAACTTGAACTCTAAGAGTTGCCACTGAAAGGGGCATATCCAGACCAGCCTGAAGAAAACTTAGTATTTCTTGAATCCCAGGTACTGAGGAAGACATACCTTCAGGATATGCAGACTCCATGAATCTTGCCCAGATTCTACAGTATACTTTATTTGTACTTGGTCGTCTAGCATTCATCAAGGTGGAAATGGCTGTAGATGGGCAGCCGAGCGATTCCAACCTTTCCCTCTCAAGAACCAGACCGTCAACCGGAGAATTGCAGGACAGGGGTGCACTGATGCTCCCTGAAGAAGCAAGTCTGGTCTGAGGGGAAGAGGGACCGGGTCCCGGTAACTCAGTTGTAGGAGTAGCGGAAACCATGGCCTGTTCGGCCAGAAAGGCGCCACCATCACTATCTCCACATCTTCCGCTTGAAGTCTTTGCAGGAATTTGAGAATGATGGGTACTGGAGGAAAGGCGTAAGCCCTGCTGAACTCCCACCTGTCGGTTAGTGCATCTGTCCCGTAAGCTTGAGGACACTTGCCTCTCGTGACATACTTCTCCAACTTGTGGTTGCAAGGGGAGGCGAACAGACCGACTTCGGGAGATACTCCCAACGACAGAATCCATTTGAACGACTCCACATGGAGAGACCATTCGTTGTGGTTCAACTGGACCCTGGACAGAAAATCCGCTTGAACATTCTGTGAACCTGGAATGTAAACTGCCGAGATGTTCATCAGGTGAGTCTGGGCCCAGGACATGATCGGGTCTAATTCTCGTAGCAGAGAGAGACTCCGTGTCCCACCTTGTCTCTTCACATAAGACACTGCCGTGGTGTTGTCCATCCGAATCATTACAGATTTCCCCTCTAGCAGGTGTTGGAAAGATCGAAGACCCTGGTAGGCTGCTCGGAGTTCCAGTATATTGGAGACTGGAGTGTGTCTCTGAAAAGACCATCTCCCCTGTGTCATCTCTGTCAGACAATGAGCCCCCCAACCTGAGTTGCTGGCGTCTGTTGTGATTATAGTCCATGAGACTGGAACCAGAGAATGACAGTTGAGCAGATTCCTGCGTTGCAGCCACCAAAGAAGACTGTATCTCATGCTGGAGGAGATATGAATGTACTGATCTTTCTCTTCTGTGTTCCATTGTTGTAGGAACCCTTTTTGGAAGGGCCTCATATGCCAGAGAGCCCATTTGACCATTGGAGCCGTGGACACCATGGTGCCAATGATTTTGAGGCACTGAGAGGCTTTCAGCCGAGGAGAGGAAAGAGCCGGAAGGATTCTCTCCCTCACTACCGGTATCTTCTCTAATGGGAGAGAGATTGAATTCTCGACGGTGTCGAATTGCGCCCCAAGATAGACTAGGCGCTGAGTGGGCTCCAGCTGACTCTTTTGTAGGTTTAGCAGCCAGCCAAACTCTTTGAGGGTCGATATGACCTGATCTCTGTGTGCCAATAACTGATCCTTTTCTTGAGACAGAAGCAGAAGATCGTCTAAGTAATGATGTAGACGTATACCTTTCAATCTTATGAAGGCTACCACTGCTAGAAGAACTTTGGTGAATACTCTGGGTGAGGTAGACAGGCCGAAGGGTAGGCAAATGAATTGCAGATGCTGATTCTGAACACAGAAGCGAAGATATTTGTGGAAGTCGGTTGCCACAGGTACATGAAAGTACGCATCTTTCAAATCTATTGAGGCGAGCCAATCTCCCGGCAGTACTGCCCTTTGAATAGTTGAGAGTGTTTCCATCTTGAATTTTTCGTTCTTTATGAACTTGTTCAGGTATGTGAGATCTATAACAGGCCTCCAGGCCCCGTTCTTCTTCTGGACTAAGAAGAGGGGTGAGTAAACCCCTTGAAATTTTTCTTGTTCCGGAACCGGAGCTACCGCTCCTTGAGCCACCAAAGCGTCTACATAGGCGAGCAAGACTTCTCTTCTCTCTTCTAGACAGGGTAAATGAGTTGAGGTGAATCTTGGAACTGGATCTGCCAGAAATGACCATCTGTGGCCTGTAGAGACCGTCCTGACGGTCCAAAAGTCCGTGATTGAGGCCGCCCAGACATGCTGAAAATGGAGAAGACGTGCCCCCACCTGACATGCCTGGACGGGCCCAATCTCAAAAAGATTTAGTGGAATCTTGTCCAGCAGGCGCTGGATTTTTTGATGACCTCCGAGTAGAGGATTGACCACCTCTCCAGTTTCTTCGGAAATCTCTATTAGGCTTGTAAGAGCGTGCATCTCTTGATCTCTCCGTGTATTGCCTCCTAGGTTGAGGCTTCTTCTGACCAAATAGTCGTCTGTCTTGCGGGAGGAAACCTGACTTTCCGCCAGTAGCCTTGGCAATGGCGCTGTCTAGTTTGTTTCCAAAAAGGGAAGTACCCTCAAAAGGGATCTTACACCATGCCTGTTTAGAAGCTGGATCTGCAATCCACGGGCGAAGCCACAAGGCTCTCTTTGCTGTTACTGAGGATAGCATCGATCTGGACAGAAGACGCAGAACATCGATAGATGCTTCTCCTAAAAACACTGAAGCCAGCTTGAGTTCGTGAATAGGGGAACTTTCTACGGCTTCTTCCGAGAGACTTCCAAGTTTGGATTCTATATCGGAAACCCAGACTTCCATGGCTTTAGACATTGTTGCTAATGTCATCACAGGTTTGCAGGCCGCGCCGGCCGTCACAAAGATCCTCTTTAGGTCCAGATCTATCTTCCTATCCAAAGGGTCTTTGAAAGAGACCGCGTCATCTAGTGGCAAAGTGACATGCTTTGCTAATCTTGTAACTGCCGCATCCACAAGAGGAGCAGATTCAAGACGGGCGACATCTTCAGGTTTAAAGGGATATAATTTCCCAAGTTTGGAGGATAAGGAAGACTTACTATCCCCTTTACTCCATTCTTCAGTAATCACCTCTTGTAATTCAGAGAGGGAAGGGAAGTTGATACGCTCCTTACCAAGGTGCTTGAAGAACTTCCGCTGCTTTTTCTGAGGAGACACAGGATCCTCCCATCTGAGAGCTTCTTTAATGGCTCTGATCAGGGGTGAAACTAGGGCGAACTCAAAGCCGCCTACAGCCCCTTCTTCTTCCGAATCACTGTCAGATGATTTTGCAGAAGTAATGCTCGGTTGAGAGGGGCCTTGATCTTCCTGCACTTCCGCTGGAGAACTAGATGTGGTGGGACCAGGTGGTGGGACTGTACCCCATTCTTTCAGGGACTGTTGTACTATTCTCTTCACTAGAGATTCCAATCCTTGATCCTTTTGCCCCCTCTCACCGGCTGCATGAGCAAAACATGGCTCACATAGGGACTTGTCCTCCGGGACATGCGCCCCACAACCCCAACAGGCTCTCTGGTGTGTGCGGTGACTCTGGTATTGTGTATGGTGTCTGGGGGAGGAATTAGAGCGTCTCCCTTGCTGCCTACTCCCTGATGGAGATTCACGGCGTTTAGATCTGGAGGATGAACTCCCACGAGGTCTGACAGGGTCTCTTTCTTGTGGTAAATCAGGCCTGGAAGAGCTGATGGAAAAAGAGAAAAATCGGGGAGACACTGGATTTAGCCATGACCTAGGGACCAGCAAGCCCTCCCCGCCCCCCCCTCTGAAAAATGCCAGCACCCACCTGTTGTGAGAGGGCTGGCCACAGGAGGGCAGTGACGCAGGATCCATACTTCAGGCCAAACAACCAGACTGATGAAGAAAGGTAATACATATCAGACACCATGTCAGTGATACATTGTGAGGTGACAACCCTCCGCCCCCCCCCCCCCCCCCTCTGCAGTCAAGTCTCCATTGCACATACCTGTAGCAAGGAATCCAGAGACACTGGGAAGCTGCCGCAACGCCCACAGTACATTCCCAAAGTACAAGGGAATCGTCAGCTGTTTAAATCTCCCGCCGGAATGACGTCAGCGGTGATGCGGCCGCGATCGCTAATGCGCATGTGCGAACCAAGCCTCGACTTCGCTCGCGGCGCACTGCGCATGTGCGGGACCACGAAGCGTCTACCGATTGGACGCTAGAAGCAGAGGAGGAAGAGGAAGGGTTTGTTGGAACACAGGAAGGGTTTGCTGGAACGCAGGAAGCGTTCCAGCGCCATTGGGCCAAACAAACATATTGTACAGTGATAGGAAAAGAGACAGACAAAGTGCACATAAATAACAAATACCGCTGCCATGAAGGGAAGCAATGCGAATCTTCAGACCCATGTCAGAGAATGCCGATCAAGCTTCAGTCAACCGCAGAGAGCAGGGGATTTTAAATGTCACTCACCCGCCCGTGGCTGGGCTCTGGACATGCAGACACCATCCAAAGTATCCTAAGGTAAGCTGGACGTAGTAAGACATCAGAAGTGTAGGTCCTTGGAGGAGGACAAAAAATGAACACCTGCTGTACCTGAGAGCTGAAATTTATGGGAGGGGGGTCCTATACCCTTGGAGTGGAGGCGGGGTAACCCACACGTAGGCTGCCATGGAGACAAACAGGAAACACAATTTTTAAGCCCTAAAACCCAATAAATGCCCCTAAAAAGTCCCTAGGGTTCTGGGTCATGCCCCATTAACTATTAATCACACAAAAAAAAGTTCTTAAAAATTGTAATTTTTGAAAAAGAAAGCCAATTATTGAAAAAAAAAAAGAGAGATTTTTTGATTTTTGACTTCGGATTTAGTATCTGGTGGGTCTAAAAAGTGTACATGTGAAGTTTCAGCTCTGTAGCATGTCCAGAACCATGAAAAAAAAAAAAGATAATTTTTCAGTAGAACAGGGATGTGGGACCCTCCTTTTACACCTATATGATCTTTTTTTTCTGTTTCTGGACATGCTACAGAGCTGAAACTTCACAGGTACACCTTTTAGACCCCCCCCCCAGACACAAAATCACACAAAAAAGTTCTTAAAAATTGTCATTTTCGATAAAAAAATTAAGAAAAAAAAAAAAAGAGATTTTTTGATTTTTTGCCTGCCTCCAAAAACTCCCAAAAAATGCCAGCAAAAACACACCTGGGCATTTTTTTTTGACGCTAGCATTTTTTTGGCATTTTTTGGGGTTCTTTTGAGGCAGGCAAAACATCTGAACTTGTGTATAGTGGTATATATACACACATAATTATATGTATATAGACACCTAGCCATATATAGGTGTGATAGTAGCAGAAATATATTACTCTAAATGATTTCATTAGCCCAAGCATATATTTCTGCTACTATCACACCTATATATGTCTAGGTGTGTATATAAATATATGTATGTGTGTATATACACCACTATACACAAGTTCAGATGTTTTGCCTGCCTCAAAAGAACCCCAAAAAATGCCAAAAAATAATGCTAGCGTCAAAAAAAAAATGCCCAGGTGTGTTTTTGCTGGCATTTTTTGGGGGTTTTTGGAGGCAGGCAAAACATCAGAACTTGTGCACAGTACCACTATACACAAGTTCAGATGTTTTTCCTGACTGCAAAGAACCCAAAAAAATGCCTGCTATTAAACCGGCAAGGTGTGAAAACTCCTGTGCTGAAAGTGTTCTAATACAAACGATCTTTTTTTATGGTTCTGGACATGCTACAGAGCTGAAACTTCACATGTACACTTTTTAGACCCCCAGATCTGAAATCCAAAGTAAAAAATCAAAAAATCTCTTTTTTTTTTCAATAATTGGCTTTTTTTATCAAAAATTACAATTTTTAAGAACTTTTTTTGTGTGATTTTGTGTCTGGGGGGGTCTAAAAGGTGTACCTGTGAAGTTTCAGCTCTGTAGCATGTCCAGAACCATAAAAAAAAAAAGGATTGTTTGTATTAGAACACTTTCAGCTCAGGGGGTTGGCTTCTCTTCTTGGTTTTCACACCTTGCCGGTTTAATAGAAGGCATTTTTTTGGGTTCTTTGCAGTCAGGAAAAACATCTGAACTTGTGTATAGTGGTACTGTGCACAAGTTCAGATGTTTTGCCTGCCTCCAAAAACCCCCCAAAAATGCCAGCAAAAACACACCTGGGCATTTTTTTTTTTTTTTTTTTTGACGCTAGTGTTTTTTTGGCATTTTTTGGGGTTCTTTTGAGGCAGGCAAAACATCTGAACTTGTGTATAGTGGTGTATATACACACATACATATATTTATATACACACCTAGACATATATAGGTGTGATAGTAGCAGATATATATGCTTGCGCTAATGAAATCATTTACAGTAATATATTTCTGCTACTATCACACCTATATATGGCTAGGTGTCTATATACATATAATTATGTGTGTATATATACCACTATACACAAGTTCAGATGTTTTGCCTGCCTCAAAAGAACCCAAAAAATGCCAAAAAAAACACTAGCGTCAAAAAAAAAAATGCCCAGGTGTGTTTTTGCTGGCATTTTTTGGAGGCAGGCAAAACATCAGAACTTGTGCACAGTACCACTATACACAAGTTCAGATGTTTTTCCTGACTGCAAAGAACCCAAAAAAATGCCTTCTATTAAACCGGCAAGGTGTGAAAACCGAGAAGAGAAGCCAACCCCCTGAGCTGAAAGTGTTCTAATACAAACAATCTTTTTTTTATGGTTCTGGACATGCTACAGAGCTGAAACTTCACATGTACACTTTTTAGACCCCCCCCAGATCTGAAATCCAAAGTAAAAATCAAAAAATCTCTTTTTTTTTTTGAATTTTTCAATAATTGGCTTTTTTATCAAAAATTACAATTTTTAAGAACTTTTTTTGTGTGATTTTGTGTCTGGGGGGTCTAAAAGGTGTACCTGTGAAGTTTCAGCTCTGTAGCATGTCCAGAACCATAAAAAAAAAAAGGATTGTTTGTATTAGAACACTTTCAGCTCAGGGGGTTGGCTTCTCTTCTTGGTTTTCACACCTTGCCGGTTTAATAGAAGGCATTTTTTTGGGTTCTTTGCAGTCGGGAAAAACATCTGAACTTGTGTATAGTGGTACTGTGCACAAGTTCAGATGTTTTGCCTGCCTCCAAAAACCCCCCAAAAATGCCAGCAAAAACACACCTGGGCATTTTTTTTTTTTTTTTGACGCTAGTGTTTTTTTGGCATTTTTTGGGGTTCTTTTGAGGCAGGCAAAACATCTGAACTTGTGTATAGTGGTGTATATACACACATACATATATTTATATACACACCTAGACATATATAGGTGTGATAGTAGCAGATATATATGCTTGCGCTAATTAAATCATTTACAGTAATATATTTCTGCTACTATCACACCTATATATGGCTAGGTGTCTATATACATATAATTATGTGTGTATATATACCACTATACACAAGTTCAGATGTTTTGCCTGCCTCAAAAGAACCCCAAAAAATGCCAAAAAAACGCTAGCGTCAAAAAAAAAATGCCCAGGTGTGTTTTTGCTGGCATTTTTTGGAGGCAGGCAAAACATCAGAACTTGTGCACAGTACCACTATACACAAGTTCAGATGTTTTTCCTGACTGCAAAGAACCCAAAAAAATGCCTTCTATTAAACCGGCAAGGTGTGAAAACCGAGAAGAGAAGCCAACCCCCTGAGCTGAAAGTGTTCTAATACAAACAATCTTTTTTTTATGGTTCTGGACATGCTACAGAGCTGAAACTTCACATGTACACTTTTTAGACCCCCCCCCCCCCCCCAGATCTGAAATCCAAAGTAAAAATCAAAAAATCTCTTTTTTTTTTTAATTTTTCAATAATTGGCTTTTTTATCAAAAATTACAATTTTTAAGAACTTTTTTTGTGTGATTTTGTGTCTGGGGGGTCTAAAAGGTGTACCTGTGAAGTTTCAGCTCTGTAGCATGTCCAGAACCATAAAAAAAAAGGATTGTTTGTATTAGAACACTTTCAGCTCAGGGGGTTGGCTTCTCTTCTCGGTTTTCACACCTTGCCGGTTTAATAGAAGGCATTTTTTTGGGTTCTTTGCAGTCAGGAAAAACATCTGAACTTGTGTATAGTGGTACTGTGCACAAGTTCAGATGTTTTGCCTGCCTCCAAAAACCCCCAAAAAATGCCAGCAAAAACACACTTGGGCATTTTTTTTTTTTGATGCTAGCGTTTTTTTTGGCATTTTTTGGGGTTCTTTTGAGGCAGGCAAAACATCTGAACTTGTGTATAGTGGTATATATACACACATAATTATATGTATATAGACACCTAGCCATATATAGGTGTGATAGTAGCAGAAATATATTACTGTAAATGATTTAATTAGCGCAAGCATATATTTCTGCTACTATCACACCTATATATGTCTAGGTGTATATAAATATATGTATGTGTGTATATACACCACTATACACAAGTTCAGATGTTTTGCCTGCCTCCAAAACCCCCCAAAAAATGCCAGCAAAAACACACCTGGCCTTTTTTTTTTTTGACGCTAGCGTTTTTTTGGCATTTTTTTGGGTTCTTTTGAGGCAGGCAAAACATCTGAACTTGTGTATAGTGGTATATATACACACATAATTATATGTATATATACACCTAGCCATATATAGGTGTGATAGTAGCAGAAATATATTACTGTAAATGATTTCATTAGCGCAAGCATATATTTCTGCTACTATCACACCTATATATGTCTAGGGGTATATATTCAGACATATATGTGTATATATACCCCCTATACACATGTCCAGATGTCATGTCTGACATCAAACATGTCCTCAAAAAAGCACTGGCAGTGGCAGCCCCTGCAGCATGAAAAATGCTTGGCTGGTGAGAAGCCATATTCCTGTCCCGAAGCAACTCAGAGAAATGATCATTTCTCTATAGCGGTCACCCTGCTATGGAAGGGTTTTGTCACCCTTCCATAGCAGTCACTGTCAGTTAACCCTACACTACACTACGGTCCCCTTACACTTAACACTTTCCCTACAGAAACTAAATTTTTGAAGCTAACTTAAGTGTAAAGGGGCACTCTAACTACACTAGATATCCTTTTCCTCACACTAAAAACAGCTAAATGACACTTTGTAACACATTAGAACAGAACAGCATTCCACTCTCTTCCATGTCCCGTAAAAGAAGGCTAGGAATTTGGTGGGGGCGATCTTATATACTGGGGGGTGTATTCACTAATGATTGGTCTAGGGACCCCTAGTCACTCCAATCACATTCCTAGCATTCTCCTGCCCCCTCAATTGGCTTTTGCTAATGGTTCTGGTCCAATCACAGGCTTTTAAAGCCCATTTCCTGAATCATTGCATTTTGGTCGGTTCTGGTTGCCGAATTCCGAACTTTTTGGGCAAAAAGTTCTAAATTCGGCCGAACCTCGAACACCCATTGTTCAGGCCGAACCGATGGTGGACCCGAACTGTTCGATCATCCCTAGTGCCCAGTAAGCAAGTGGTAATAATCTGTCAATGGTGCGGAAGAGTTGTCTAAGATTGCTAAGATTTTTTTCAATAGCATGGGAGAAATAGTTTGATCTAGCAGTCTCAATTTTACCATTATAGACCCTTATAGACACACAAATGGTCCTTCCAAACCTGATAATAGACAGTCAGGCAGAACCGGCGCCAATTGCGCTGCAGTACTCCAAGACTGTTTTCATGGAACATAGGTGAGAATTATACCACTGAGCGGGTTCTAGTTTTTAGTGGGGCAGAGGTGTCAAGGGAAGGTGAAAGTGCTCAATTAAAGGCATCTATTTTGTCAACATGGGTGTCAGAAGAGGAGATGAAGGATAGGGAAGAAGTAACAGAATTAGCAAATTTGGGCTGATTAATAGAAGCTCAGTTGTGATCATTTACAAATCGAGACATTAAAATGTTAGAAATTGCTAATTCCAGATTGAAAGGAATGGCTAGAAGGTCAGGAAGTCCTAAGTCAAGGGAAGAGCAGTCAGAGACATAGAACCCATCAGCACTGATAGGGTCCAGGGTGTGTCCTTTGATATGCATTGGGGTGCCGACAAACTTAGTAAAGTCAAAACATTCTAGTAGAGCCAAGACATCTTTAGCTAAACTGGAAGACTCTGAGTCAGTGTGTATATTAAAATCCCCAAGTATAATGATTCTTTTTAAAACTAAGGCATAAAAATTAAAGCAAATCAGCAAAATTGCCTAAAAAATCTCTACAAGACTTGGGTGGTTGATAAATAGTAGCAATAACTACTGAGTGGGGAGTGAGTGGGGTGAGTGGGGAACATGGACCCTGAGAGCAAGGCATTTAAAGAAGAGAAAGAGAGTACATTTACAGGGAATAAAGTGTACAGCAAGCTGCAAACAACAAATATACCTCCGCCTTTGCCTGAGAGACGAGGGAGGTCACACAATCCGGAGGGGTAAGTTGGTTAAAAAGGATGCCATCATTGTGTTTGTGCCAGGTTTCATTTACATATACAGAATATATAGGTTTTAGTTATATATACAGGTGCATTTCCAAAAATTAGAATATTATCAAAAAGTTAATTTATTTCTGTAATTCAATTTAAAAAGTGAAACTCATATTATATAGATTGATTACATACAGAGTGATACATTTCAAGCATTTCTTTCTTTTAATTTCAATGGCTAACAGCTAGTGAAAACCCAAAATTCAGTATCTCCGAAAATTTTAATATTGTGAAAAAGTTTAATATTGTAGACCAGAATATAATGTTACACTCTAATCAGCTGATTAACTCAAAACACCTGTAAAGGTTTGCTGAGCTTTTAAATGTTCTTTCAGTCTGTTTCAGTAGGTTACACAATCATGGGGAAGACTGCTGACTTGACAGTTTTACAGAAGACAGTCACTGGCACCCTCCAGAAGGAGGGTAAGTCACAAAAGGTTATTGCTAAAGAAGCTAGCTGTTCACTGAGTGCTGTATCCAAGCATATTAATGGGAAGTTGAGTGGAAGGAAAGAGTGTGATAGAAAAAGGTACACAAGCAACAGGGATAACCACAGCTTTGAGAGGATTGTGAAGCAAAGGCCATTCAAGAATTTGGGGGGATTCACAAGGAGTGGACTATGGCTGGTGTCAGTGCTTCAAGAGCCACCAAACACAGAGGTATCCAGGACATGGGCTGCAACTGTCACATTCCTTGTGTCAAGTCACTTCTGAACCAGATACAACGTCAGAAGCATCTTACCTGGGCTAAGGAGAAAAAAAACTGGACTGTTGCTCAGTGGTTCCAAGTCCTCTTTCAGACGAAAGTACATTTTGCATTTCATTTGGAAATCAAGGTCCCAGAGTCTGGAAGAAGAGTGGGGAGGCACAGAATCCAAGCCGCGAAAGGTCCAGTGTGAAGTTTCCACAGTCATTGAGGATTTGGGGAACCTAGTCATCTGCTGGTGTGGGTACACTGTCCATAGTCAGCGCAGCCCTCTACCAGGAAATTCTGGAGCACTTCATGCTTCCCTCTGCTTACCAGCTTTATGGAAATGCTGATTTCATTTTCCAGCAGGACTCAGCACCTGCCCATACTTCCAAAAGTATCAATACCTGGTTTATTGATCAGGGTAACACTGTGCTTGATTTGCCAGCAAACTCACCTGACCTAAACCCCATAGAGAATCTGTGGAGTATTATCAAGAGGAAGATGAGAGACACCAGACCCAACAATGCAGGCGAGCTGAAGGTTACTATCAAAGCAACTTGGGCTTCCATAACACCTCAGCAGTGCCACAGGCTGATCGCCTTCATGCCACTCCGCATTGATGCAGTAATTCATGCAAAAGAAGCCCCGACCAATTACTGAGTGCATACTATACTGCACATTGACATACTTTTCAAGCCAACATTTTTGTATTAAAAACTTTTTTTTTCTTTTTTTTATTGGTCTTATGTAATATTGTCATTTTCTGAGATACTGAATTTTGCGTTTTCACTAGCTGTAAGCCATAATTATCAAAATTTAAAGAAACAAATGCTTGAAATATATCACTCTGTGTGTAATTAATCCATATGATATACCGTATAAGTTTCACTTTTTGAATTGAGTTACTAAAATAAGTTAATTTTTGATGATATTTTAGTTTTTGGAGAAGCACCTGTATATATAAAAGAACATTTTTAGCTCACAGAAGCGTTTTTCACATCATTGATTCAATCATATGCAAAGCAAATTCTTAATTTTTAAAGAATGTCTGGGCAAACAAAAAAAATCATATTCAGAATATCTCTGCAATAAAATGCAAATTTTCCCATGTTTCATCTTTCTAAAATGCTTTAAGTACCGAAATATATCTGGTAATACTGCCATGTATCCACTGAACCCCAAACCCCCTGCAGTAAACTGACACCATTGCCTCTTCTGCAACTAAAATTCCAAGCAGCGTTTTCAGCTTTGCCCAGTGCTCCTCTGCTGGACTACAGAACACCCTACAGAACACCCCTCTCCTGTCTCATCACCATGTCCTTAACCACTTAAGGACCAGGCCTATTTCTGACACGTTATTTACAAGTTAAAATCAGTTTTTTTTTTTGCTAGAAAATTACTTAGAACCCCCAAACATTATATGTTTTTTTAGCAGAGACCCCAGAGCAGTGATGGTGAACATTGGCACCCCAGATGTTTTGGAACTACATTTCCCATGATGCTAATGCACTCTGCAGTGTAGGTGAGCATTATGGGAAATGTAGTTCCAAAGCATCTGGGGTGCCATGGTTCGCCATCACTGCCCTAGGGAATAAAATGGAGATCATCATCATACATATGCTACACCATATTTGCGCAGCGGTTTTACAAGCACAATTTTTTTGGAAAAATTACACTTTTTTGAATAAACAAATAAGAAAAAAGTATAGTTAGCCCATTTTTTTTTTTTTTTAATAATGTGAAAGATAATATTACGCCGAGTAAATTGATACCTAACATGTCAGGCTTAAAAATTGTACACGTTCGTGGAATGGCGACAAACATTGGTACTTAAAAATCCATAGGCAACGCTTTAAAAATGTCTACAGGTTACCAGTTTAGAGTTACAGAGTAGGTCTAGGGCTAGAATTATTGCTCTCACTCTAACGATCATAGTGATACCTCATATGTATAGTTTGAACACCGCTTACATATGTGGGCGCAATTTGCATATGAGTTAACTTCTGCGCGCAAGCTTGAAGGGACGGGGTGCTTTAAATTATTTTTTTTCCCCTATTTATTTTACATTTTATTTTTTATTTTTACAATGTCCCTTTAAAAAAAAATGTGTGATCACTTTTATTCATATTACAAGAAATGCAACCATCCCTTGTAATAAAAATAAGCAGGACAGGTCCTCTTTAATGTGAGATCTGGGGTCAAAAAGACCTCACATCTACACTTCAAAGCAAAAAAAAAAAAAAAAAAAAATGGGCCCTTTAAGGCCGCTGGGAGGAAGCCAGGTATGACATCACTCCGGTCCTCCAAGGCCATAGAGTCGAGTGGGAGCCATCTTGCTCTCACTCGACTTTCTGCCTGGGACAAGGACGGATCAGATAGTTTTCTCCGCTACCGACAGCTTCGGTAAGCGGGGAAAATAATGGGAAGTGGCAGAAGGGGGGTGGGCACCTCTCCCGATGCCCATAAAGTGATCCCGTGGCGAATCCGCCGCTGGGACCACTTTAATGTGAAAGATGACTGCCGGCCGCATATAGAAATACTGGGGTTATGGCAGCTATCAGTATTTACCGTCAAAGTAGCAACGTAAATACGCGGTGGGCGGTCCAGAAGTGGTTAAGTTAAACTAAAGGCTGCAAAACTCTCCTATCCATCAATTTTATATCTGTATAACATATCTCACGAATGCCAAAGTTTTTGTCCTGTGTGTTTCTGGCATCTCTTGACATCTTTACTGGCCAAACCAGTACAACGTAACTACTGAGCATGTAAATGAGTGTTAATATGTCTCAGCAACTGAGATTCTTTACTCAAAAATTGTCAGAATATATACTTTATTTATCCAATCATGTGAAAAGTAGGTTTCTGTTCACATTGAATCCCCACTAGTGTGCAGATGCTTTTTTTTACAAGATTTGGTAATTGAAATTATTTTACACAGTTTTTCGGGAGAGATTTTCAACTTAATTAGTAAATCAGCCTCCTGGCATGTGTCTTAGCAATAAAAAGCTCACCTGCTAGCAGTTTTTTCTACATATAAAGCTCCACTTAAGGGGCAGTTTATTGAATAGTGCAGCAGAGGAGAGTCACTACTAGTAGGGGGGAGCTGTGCCTCTAAAAAGAGAAAGTAAGTAAACATTGAGAGACCATTACTCCACAGTGCCTGCAGTTGCAGAAGTCAGTAGAGGTATTTTTTAACAGCTTATTTACTTTAAAAAGAAACACTTCAAGTGTCATTAAACCCACATTATAAAAAACTATCAATAAATGCTGCATCCCATGCTGTTCATGCTCAATCAGTAACTATGAGATTTGTTTTCTGTATTCTGCAAAAAACCCGGTTGATCCTGCTGTTCTCTATCTCCACCTTCTTTCCATGTCCCCAATTCAGTTAGGAATTTTGCAGAGCAGCATTAGCAGCTCTGCACATGTTTAGTTTTCAGTGCATTTCTATGCTGAG
Source organism: Pelophylax lessonae (assembly GCF_965119305.1). NCBI lineage: Eukaryota > Metazoa > Chordata > Amphibia > Anura > Ranidae > Pelophylax > Pelophylax lessonae. Next base: position 67,396,462 of record NC_138775.1, read on the forward strand.
CATTTTCTCCCTATCACATCTGAGCAGCCAATGTGACTATAGTCACACACGTGGGTGTATACACAGTGGTAAATGACAGCCCCAACCATCTCTCCTCCTCCATGCCCTCTAACCAGCCAAACACAATGGGAGCAGGGTACATATGAGAATTGATAGAGGCTTCACCTCCCTTTTATTCTAAGACACAGGCTGGAGGGGCATGACACAGCCTGTGACTGGCAGAAATCTGCCCACACAATGTTATTGCAAAAAATAATAGATTTTTCATTTTGACCATATGACCAGCATTAGAGGACTAGAAGCTCCTCTTGCTTATGTTTTCCTGCAGACAGGCTAGAAAAGAGCTGGGTAATGTGAGAGCTGGACATCAATTAGGAAAAAAAGTACTTTTTTTTATTATTTAAATGATTACAGTGTCATCATCCATAAACAGAAATAGCGGAAACAATGATGTAAATTCAACAGTGTGTGTTTAGTATCACTTTTAATGTCTATAGTCTGGCCACAAGTTCACTTTAAGTGTTATTTTAGCACTTAGGTGCATCGTGACTGATTCAAGCATCACTTGCAGTAACTGGGATGTGTATGGCTTAGCTCTCAAATTTTAAAGAGTAAAGTTAGAAGTGCTTGTTATTGCTCTCAGAAATGATGCAAAGCCTCAGTGGCATATCTGCATTCATTCTTCACAGAAAACAGAAAGATACTTTAACTTCAAGTGTGCTACATTCAATTCTTGGGAGAGTTAGTAAAATGCTTTGTAGTGGTTTCAGCAGAGCATAATTCAGAGAAGACAATTAGGTCTAATACTACCCATCTACTTAGTAAAAAGATCAGACCATCTAGTAGTACCCTAGCTCCTCTGTAGGTTTCATCAATAAGAAACAATATAATATACGCATTTTCCAAACAAATGTCAGATGACAATATTAACGTAAACTGTGACCACAGTCTTGTCAGACCTATAGTACAAAATAGAAATACATTTTTCATATTACAGGTCAAGAATTGTGAACTTTGATGCCTCAAATGACCTCTTCACTGATTCAGTCAAAATCTTTTAGGTTTCAAGGACACATTGCGTTATTTGTTGGATTTGTTTTATATATATATATACACGTCTTTGAGATAAGAAGCTATGTCATCTGTCCCCACGGGAGACTAGATTGGGTAAACTTTGAACACAATACTCTGGAGAGAAAAACCAAATACATTGCTTATCCCAAGTGAAACAACCTTGGGGGGGGAAATTTTACATACAACAGACCTCAAAGAGAAAAGCCATAACGTGGGTTATCCAAGTACTGGACTATTGTCTCCATCCTGGAAGAGGAACAGGTCGCAAAAACAACAGAAAGCAGTTTAATGGGTGACTATTGTTTCCATTCCGGGAAAGTCAAATACTGAGAGCCGTCAATAGAGAGAAAAAGTTTTTTGTTTCTTTTTGCTCGTCACCAATTCATATTAAACATACATTTTAAAAATATGTGAGAATATAATCATAAGTCCCTGCAACTTCCAGAGTCTATCATATTCCAAGAGGGAATGTAGAGATTATGGTTATATGGACAATCTTCTATTTTGAAATGACAGTATATCTATTATATAGTTGTGTGGAATGGTCAGAATATATCCCAAATCATTATTGTGTTGTTTACTAACATTAGAATCCCCTAATCAATAATATTCTGATTGAAAATGACCCAGATATAGAAAAACTTACATTTACCAGTTATTGTGTAGCAACGTACGTATAACTATGTTTATATCCACATTGTTACTGCTACTAAATGTAAAATATATAGTATCTGGGTAAATCAGTCATACCTAATCAATATATATCGTATTAATAATATATCCTTATTAAACGGCGTTACCAGGTCCAATCCTTACATAGATACATGACGGAAATATCAGATGGCCACGCATGTACCATGAGAATATGGACAAATTCTCATATTGTTTTTATGATTATTATTAAACGAAGAATGTATCATATAATTCTAATATCCAATATACTGAATGACTAGAAGAGGTGTCGCCCAATGACCTCACCAGTTAATGGTTAAGTAATCCCAACCAATCAGGATAAAGTTCCTCCTTCTGGTTTCGGCTTATTGTAATTTTTACAGCCCTTTTGTTCAACACAAAATAAAAAGGAACCCAGATGTGAGATGAGACACACACAATGCAACAACACTTCAATACATTTCAACACACACACGCTACTACATCCACACTCATACTCACCTATACATACTCCATCTTGCTCCATCCCTTACCTAAAACTTTGAAGGACGTCAGACAAAACCCCTCCCTAACCGGCCACAATTTTGGGAAAGGCAGCCATCTTAAGGACTCTGGTAATGACCATTTTAAGCTAGCAGCCATTTTAAAGTGGTAAATATCCATTGATGTTTATCTGATTACTATTTACTATTGTTTGTTTCCTTCCTTATACTGTACATGCTGAATTTTATGCTAAAGGATAACGAAATTACAGTCCCAGTTGTACTAACCATAGTAGATTTTTCTCTAAAAACTGATTTTTCCTTTTCAACGTTTTTTATTAGGAACAATTTAGCGCAGTATTAGCGATTTAGTCTTCCGTTTTGCATAGCCTATTCTCACTCCAACTGCAGCGGAGTGACTGTTGGCTGCGCAATTCGCAGACAATTTTGGTCTGATTATATAGAACGCTAGTCTATGGTTTCTACTATACCTGGGAAAAACATAATCTTGCTTTACTTTTAGATTTTATTACTGAGCTACATATCACATTGCATTTATCGTTTATATTTCACATTGCATTTATCATTTACATATCACATTGCATTTGTCGTGTACGTTTGTATTTTATGTAAAAAGTTATCTTTCTGTGTCACCTCAGGTCTAACTGTTTTGAATACATGTCTTGTGAATAAATATACTTATATATTCCCTACTGTAGTCGGTATTCACTAACATTGGTATATGCTATATGAAATTAATCGATGAAAAAGAACTCGTTATATTCGTTCAGAATAATATTCTCGAATGTGTAACGCACACGACAGTCTGGACCTGATCATTCCCAGGATGGAGAAGAATGGAAGATCTTTGGTTCTCTTCTGTGACTTTATAATCCAACAAAGTGCTCAGTGAGCAAAATAAGAGATTATTTTAAAGACTAACACCACCTTTTAAAGGATAGTACATGGTAAATCCATATTTAGGGAGTATCATAACATGGTGGCAAGCCAACCTGTCCCAAACCCAACAGACAGCATACAGGGGTTCTTCACCCCCCCCCCCCCAGAGTCAGCTGTCGCTTTTAAATTTTGCACATATATATTGGACTCTGAATGTCATGCATTCACAGAGATCTGTGAATAATAAACTACAAGTTGGTTTGCCACCATTTTTGATGGACTTGTTATCAATAGTGATCACCACACTCGTAATCCACTTCCTCCAACTCTCAAACTCAAATTCTGTATCTCGGTATGGACATAGAACTAGAGGAAGAGTATGCAGGAACCTGTGCATTGCACCCATGAGCCACTAATCATGGTTGTGTTTTACAGGCTATTTTGCCAAAAAAATCCTGACAGTAATATACCTCCTATTCTAGGATGGCTACAGTCACTTTTCCCAACAACTAAATCACCCAAGCGCTCACTCCGATGGGGATGACAGGCATGCCGCTCTCCTCATGCCTGTCCAAGGAACTCCAAACATCAGCACATGAAAGAGAAAAGGAGGCGCAAGCACCTAGTGCATTACCCTTGGACACCTTTAAAAAGTTTATTAAAATGCCAAAAACATACTCACAGACATGAAGAGCAAAATTTGCATGTATTGAGTCCACCACATGTGGAAATGAACATATCCCTGTAATTGGTCAGCTAACGCTTTCCGGGAGTCATGCTCCCTTCCTCAGAGCTGGTCTTTCTTTCAGCAGACCCAAATTTATACTGAGTTCACTTACATAGTTCTTCCCCTTTCCCCAGTGAGCAATGGATCGGACCAACTGGTATCTAAGCCAACAATCAACATCCATGGATTCCAAATACCTCTACTGCCTTACATTAAAAGGTATATAGTCAAATGCAAAAAATGAATTAAAAATGTAAGATGATGTTAATCAATGGATACATAGAGAATCAAATACAATGTACAGGTTGCCCCTTGGGGGATCCATGGTCCCACTTACCAAGCTGTGCTTCCTACATTCTTAAGGCTTGTTCAGTATCCTAGCTCTGGGGGCCATCCCCCCCCCGCATCGATCCTCACTGGCTCGGGATTAACCCCCAAATCACCCAGGGAGCCCCCACATCTAGTGTCCCACGCCGTGCCATCTCCACTTCTGGGTTCCCGGAACGCACGCTACTCGCTCTGCACTCCGGAACCCGTCATGCATCATGTCCGGGGGCAGAGTGTACCTCCACTCAGAAAGTACCACCTCTCTCCACACTCGACTCAGCCGAGTGCGCCACGGCCTCACAACAGTCACCTTCCAAAACTCGAGGGGCAGGAGGCAAGCTGCCACCACGGGGAAGGGAGATGGTCACTCATGCACAAGAGCCTGGCACAGACGAGGCGGAACATGCCGGATGGCAGAAGAACCGGGGATGTGCTTAGAAGATTATATACCTCCAAACATGTGCTATAAAATAATAAATAAATAGAAACAAATATGGTCAAGAAAATAATAAATAAATTGAAATCAATTTTCTACAGATCCAATTCCCATTTTATTATAATTTATTTATTAAATAAATAGAGAAGAACACAAGAAGAGGGGACAGCAAAAGAGCAGAAGACCCTGGAGAGGAGAAGACCCCGGAGAGGAGAAGACAAGAAGAGTCAGATGAAGATTTTTAATAAACTTTCCAAAACGTCTCTTGTCGTTATTTCCATACACTGCCTTTTATGTGGTGAATGAGTAGGGGTACAGTGTACCCCATACCCATTCACATAGGGAGGGGGTCCGGGATCTGGGGGCCCCTTGTTAAAGGGGGCTTCCAGATTCCGATGAGCCCCCTGCCCGCAGACCCCCACAACCACCGGCCAGGGTTGTGGGGATGAGGCCCTTGTCCTCATCAACATGGGGGCAAGGTGCTTTGAGGTGGGGGGTGCAGAGCTCCCCCTGCCCCAAAGCACCAACACCCCCCCCATGTTGAGGGCATGTGGCCTGGTGTGGTCCAGGGGGGGTGGGGCCGCTCGCTCGTCCCCTCCCCTTTCCTGGCGTGCCGGGCTGCATGCTCGGATAAGGGTCTGGTATGGATTTTTGGGGGGACCCCACGCCGTTTTTTCGGCATGGGGCTACCCTCAAATTCCATACCAGACCCGAAGGGCCTGGTATGGAACCTTGGGGGGGACCCCCACGCCGTTTTTTTCCCATTTTGGCATGGAGTTCCCCCTCAAGATTCTCACAGCGCAAGTCGGATCCGACTTGCGGTGTTGCGGTGCGACCTCCATTCAAATCAATAGGCTCCCATAGGGAACCATTGATTTTGAATGGAAGAAAAAAGAAAGCTGCTAAAAGCAACGTGGCAAAACGTGCAATAACGCCAATGGAAAAAGCTACTGAAAGCACGTTTTTACAGCTGCTTTTTCCGGCGTCAGAACTAACTTTGACGTACGTTTTTTCTAACGCCCCGTGTGCATGGGGCCAAAAACTGAACTTCAAGCAGATATAAAGTTCACAAATATTTCTGTAATAATTACTATATTATTAAATGTTTTTTTTTTTTTGTTTTTTGTTTTTTTTAATACAGGCAGCTAAGTACCTGAATTGTGCTTGGTATTAGTTTCTTGCAGTCCACTGACAGTCTACACATCAGGGCCCATAGAGGAGGATCGAGAATCAGCACAACTGAGCCAAATAGGAAGAGAACCTGTAAATAAAATTAAAAAAGGAACAGAGGAATTCAGACCTTCTTCTTTGACAGGATTGTGCTGTGCCAGTATTGTGCGAGTAGATCTCAGGAGTGGATAGTCAGAATTACAAATCCTTTGGTATATAAAAAAGCTCATATGTATTTAATCCATGTATTTAGCTGTTTGCCTTGAGTTCAGTTTTAATATGACTATATCACAGGATGGTTTCTCATTTGACCAGATAATTCTCAAAGAAAAGGCATAGCCTTAATCCACGCTAGCATCTTGCGGCCTCTAGAAGGAAAAGCAAGGTACTAGGTAGGTGCTCCTCCTGTACCCTTTACCCACTAAACAATACCTGCTATGCCCGCTTTCTTCCTAAACTGCTATTTCATTTTCAATGTGCTGTTTTATTACCACACCACCACTTCTTACCACCTACAGCTAACATTTATCACTGCTCCACATCAGTCATCACTGACAGCCTGAATCCTGCTCAATAGGTTATTGTAGTAAATGTAGGGATTTGTAGACTGGCCACTAGAGGCCAGTTATAATGGACAAAACAATCATTCTTTCTCCCTACTGAACAAATATTAAGATATGAGCCACATAAAGAATGACTTGTGTTCAGGGACATGGCTGAATTATAGACATGCATTGTCTGAAGCAGCACTGAAACCAAAGCTATATGGTCCCCTGACTATCACACCTATATGAACTCGTTGGACATGCCAATCAAAAACTATTGATGTTATTATGAAGTTGGTCCCATATTGCAGCTTTAAGAGAATCTACTCATCTTGGAAGGCTTTCCATATTGCTTTGGGTTGTGTCTGTGGTATTTTGTGGCCATTTAACTAAAATAGCACTTGTAAGGTTGGGTACTGATGTTGGGTGAGAAGATCTGGCTTGCAATCGGTGTTCCAGATAAACCCAGAGGTGTTCAATATGAAGTGCTGAGCATTTGAGTTCATCCACACCAAACTTAATTAACTATGTCTTTATGGAGCTGGCTTTGTGGGCACAGTCATGCTGGAACATAAAAGGGCCTTTCCCAATCTGTTCACATGAAGCTGGAAGTGCCTTGGAATTGTCTAAATGATCTAAATCCAATAGGAATGTATCCGTACGCTGTAGCTTTAACAGCGCCCTTCATTGGAAATACTTGAATTCAATAGTTTGGATGGTGGATAACATAAGTATATGTAAGGTACTACAGCAAAGAAGGAAGCAAGGGCTGCCTGTGTAATAAGCAATATGGCTGTACCTATGTACATACATAATTACAAACTATAAACAGAAAAAACGTTTTTAAAACATTAACAGATATTGATTAAATGACTTCCATCAAAAATGTTTTTTTAAGTGTCGGTTCACACTTGTGCGATGAATTTGCAGCCTGTTCCCGCATCGCATCCGCACAAGAGGCAGTTCACACTGCCATATGCGATATGCAGGGGGTGTCAATTAAATGTTAACGACACCCCCAGTTTGATCGCATATCGCAGTGCGATCTGACAGTTCGCACAGGATCGGATCGCACAAGTGTGAACCACTGTGCGATCCGATCCTGATGAGGCTGAAAAAAAGGGTCCTGTGCGTCTTTTGTGCGGGTGCAGTGCGAATTTCAGCCATACAAAGTGTATGGCTGAATTTGCATCCGCACAGGAGATCGCATGTAATGAAGGAGCAGTGCGCTCCGAATTACATGCGATCAGCGCACCCGCAGTAGTGTGAACCGGCACTAAATGAATATCTAAACAAATACTAAACGTTCCCTTTAAAAATTACTATTATATGGGGGAATGGAGTTAATAGCAGAGAAAATATTTTTTCTGTCATTGAAACAAGAAAGTGGTAAAATGCATTACACGGCTCCTATGCTCAATTTATCATCGTACATTAAGCCGCGGTAAAAAGACAAAAACACTGCACTCAGAAAATGACTTCTGTGGCATCAATACAGCAGATGAAAAGATAGAAAGCGACATATAGTTTTTATGTAAATTGTCAATTTACTGACATTAATGTTTATTTTCAGGTATACTGTGAAAGCTGAAAGAAAAGGCAAAGCTCTTAATTTTACAAAGCCTGGCACTGGGAATACAAATCTCCCTGTGATAATATGATTGTCTCTTGTAATGCACCTACAAGGTATTTACAATGAGTGGCCTAAAAGGCCGGTAAACAGCTATTCGTAAAGGACAGATTGAAGTGCTAAAAGCAGCCCTCTCCTAGTCCAATCTGTATAAACACTGCCCTGATACACAGCAATTATTATATATATATATATATATATATATATATATATATATATATATATATATATATATATAGGTGCTGGGGTATGCTGCAGGGTCTATTGCTGATTCTTGTTCCTCAGGGATCTATTGCCACTGGGGATGGTGGAATTATTAGTTGCTAGAGAGGTCTGTTTTTGCTGGTGGGGAATTTATTTTTGCTGGGGGAATCCTATGTTGCTGGGGGGCCAACTTTTGCTGGGAGGTATCTTTTGTTGAGAAATGGGTTTATTGTTGCTGGTGGGTCTATTGATGTTGGCCCCAGGGACCCCTACAGTACTATTACATTGGGTGTCTGTTTTGGTGGGGTGGTATTTTGTTGTGGGGGGGGTCTATAGTTACTTGGGGGGGGGAATTTATTGTTCCTATGGGAGATCTATTCTTGCTGGGTGATATATTGTTACTAGGGAGATCTATTATTGCTGGCTGCAAAAAGCCCTGTATATACTGTATATGTATATATATATATATATATATATATATATATATATATATATATTATCTCACAAAAGTGAGTACACCCCTAACACTAGTGAGTGTACAGCTTGTATAACTGTGTAAATTTGCTGTCCCCTCAAAATAACTTAACACACAGCCATTAATGTCTCAACCGCTGGCATCAAAAGTGAGTACATCCCTAAGTGAAAACATCCAAATTGGGTCCAAAGTGTCAATATTTTGTGTGGCCACCATTTTTTTTCCAGCACTTCCTTAACCCATTTGGCATGGAGTTACCAGAGCTTCACAGGTTGCCACTGGAGTCCTCTTCCACTCCTCCATGGCGACATCACGGAGCTGGTGAATGTTAGAGACCTTGCACTCCTCCACCTTCCATCTGAGGATGCCCCACAAATGTTCAATAGGGTTTAAATCTGGAGACATGCTTGGTCAGTCCATCACCTTTACCCTCAGATTCTTTAGCAAGGCAGAGGTCATCTTGGAGGTGTGTTTCGGGTTGTTATCATGTTAAAATACTGCCCTACTACCCAGTCTCTGAAGGGAGGGGATCATGCTCTGCTTCAGTATGTCACATTACATGTTGGCATTCATTATTTCCTCAATGTACTGTAGCTCCCCAGTGCTGGCAGCACTCATGCAGCCCCAGACCGTAACACTCCCACCACAACGCTTGACTGTAGACAAGACACACTTGTCTTAATACTCCTCGCTTGACACCATCTGAACCAAATATGTTTATCTTGGTCTCATCAGACCACAGGACATGGTTTCAGTAATCCATGTCCTTAGTCTGGTTGTCTTCAGCAAACTGTTTGCAGGCTTTTTTGTGCATCATCTTTAGAAGAGGCTTCCTTCTGGAACGACAGCCATGCAGACCAATTTGATGCAGTGTGCGGCGTATGGTCTGAACACTGACAGGCTGACCCCTTTAACCTTTGCAGAAATGCTGACAGCACTTATACGTCTATTTCCCAAAGACAACCTCTGGATATGATGCTGAGCACGTGCACTCAACTTCATTTGTCGGCCATGGTGAGGCCTGTTTTGAGTGGAACCTGTCCTGTTAAACCGCTGTCTGGTCTTGGCCACCGTGCTACAGCTCAGTTTTAGGGTCTTGGCAATCTTCTTATAGCCTAGGCCATCTTTAGCAACAATTCTTTTTTCAGATCCTCAGAGAGTTCTTTGCCATGAGGTTCCATGTTGAACTTCCAGTGACCAGTATAAGTGAGAATGATAACAAATTTTACACACCTGCTCCCCATTCACACCTTGTAACACTAACGAGTCACATGACACCAAGGAGGGAAAATGGCTAATTAGGCCCAATTTGGACATTTTCCCTTAGGGGTGTACTCACTTTTGTTGCCAGCAGTTTAGACATTAATGGCTGTGCGTGGAGTTATTTTGAGGGGACAGCAAATTTACACTGTTATACAAGCTGTACACTCACTACTTTACATTGTAGCAAAGTGTCACTTTTTCAGTGTTGGCACACAAAAAGATATAATAAAATACTTACAAAAATGTGAGGGGTGTACTCACTTTTGTGAGATACTGTATATGGGCAGCACAGAGGTGTAGTGGTTAGCAGTTTCACCTAGCAGCAAGAGGGTCACTGGTTTGAATCCCAACCACGACACTACCTGCCTGGAGTTTGCATGTTCTCCCTGTGCCTGCGTGGGTTTCCTCCGGGTACTCCGGTTTCCTCCCACACTCCAAAGACATGCTGGTAGGTTAATTGGATCCTGTATAAAATTGTCCCTACTATGTATATATGTGAGTTAGGGACCTTAGATTGTACGCTCCTTGAGGGCAGGGACTGATGTGAATGTGTAATGTATATGTAAAGTGCTGCGTAAATTGACAGCGCTATATACGTACCTGAAATAAATAAATAAAATATATATACACTGGATATATATATATATATATATATATATACACACACACACACACACACACACACACACACACACACACACACAGTGGGTAAAATGGGTATTGAACGCGTCATCATTTTTCTTGTTCAAGTATTTTATTAAGCTTGTGCACAATAAAATAATCGTACAGAATATCTTTGGTTCTACATATGGTCAAAAAATCAGGCAACATCTAAAAATGTGCATAAACAAGAACAATAGTAACAGGCATATATAATAAGAGCAACTAGTCAAGAAGTGAGGAATGATGGTTGCCTTGCCAAACACCCAACGGACCCCTAATGGGAACATACTGTGGTGTGGTGTGAAGGCAACACAACCGGCCGCAGGCTATTAAGGGAATAGTCATACTAGGAGAGTGTGAGTTCAAGAGTAAAGTTATAATCCATAGTGGCAAGACCAAATATACGGGGTCAGCATAGCAGAGTACTAAGAGGTGGTTGGGAAGGGGGGGAGAGGTAGGGAGCTAGGGATAGATTGAATGGTAGAGCTACTGATGAGGAATTAGGGGGAAGAGAGAGTAGGGAGGGGGGGATGTTGTGTAAATATCAGCAGTTTATATAGCCATTGATAATTCGAGTGGTCATTTAACATTCTGAAAGGGGGGGGGGGGTGTCAGAGGGCACGTGAGACCTGAGAGACTGCCAAGATAGGGGGTAATAGTGGAATGGTAGGGGTAGGACTGGCTAGGAAATAGGACCAGAGCCAGTTGGCTGTGAGGGGGGTAAGGATATGAGGGGGGTAAAGATAGGTGTGGGAGAAGGGAGTAGGGGAAAGGGAGGCAAAGAGATAGAGGGAAAGAGGGGGGGAGGAGAGTAGGGGGTGGGGGCAGGGGGGAGGAAGGCAGAGGGTACGAAAGAGGGATTGAGGGGAGGAGGGGACCCTCTAGAGGCCGGAGAGAGGTAGATGTGTTAGTAAATTTGGAGAAAGGTTGTGGGAGATCGTCAATGTGTTTATGGACGTAATAGGAACTCATCAAAGCTAGGTGGCAAAAAGTGAGGCGTCACCATTTTTCTAGGTAGATGTCTTTCAAAAGTGCTATTGACATGACATTTTCACTACATGTCGCTAATAACCCATTCAACCCATGATGATTAAAAAATAAAAAACTCAATCAACTTTAACTTGTCTTTCTTTTTTCAGGAGGTAATCGGCAATGACAGCCTTTTTAGTTCTCTCAATATTAGTCCCCTTCAACATTATCAGATCATATACAACATGTATGCACACTGCCTGTTACTGCAAGCATTGCTTTCATATTATTTGCTATGATTATAAAAGTAATTTGCTGCATAAGATCCACTTCAAAATTCAAACACTGAACTCCAAATTCTGCAGAAATATTTCGTAAGCCCAAGTCAGACGCAAAACACAAATCCTGTAACTGTGTACATTCACCCTTAACAGAGGTGTAACTAGAACCTTCTTGGCCCTAGTGCAATAAACCATGAAGGAGCACTGACCCTCTGAGCCCAGGGCCCTTCCCTCTGGGTTCAGGGCCCTTCACACTGATCCCGGGGCCTTTTACTCCAGGGCCCTTTAGTACATTCCTCATACATGATCTAATTAAACTGGCAGGAGACCAAAGAAGTGATCGTAATACAATTAATTTACCTCTACTCACTTAATCTAAGAAGGTGTGCTGTAATGTACCACTTCAGGGCATCCTCCAGTAGGTGTAATGATCATCCCTCATCTTGTGCCAGGGGCACAACTTCTGAAGAAGACATTCCAAATCGCTCTACTAATAAGCTGACATTCACATTGTGCCCCTCCCTTCACTGCCACAGACTCCTAGCTCAGTATGATGAGGGTATTTTAAATACATAACATTAGTCAGTCAAACAAATAAAAGGCTCTCATATAGGAGTTGTGATGATCAACAATGGGTAGTGGCATAAGTTCTATAAAGTATTACTAGCATCAGCTAATTGTGATTTAAAATGTAAAATACATTTATCTTTTGCACAATTAAGCACTATGCAATACAGAGAGACAGAAACAACGCTAACATCATCTATGAGTGTTGGGGCACCAAAGCAAAACCACTAAGAGGGCCCCTGTCACATTATTCTTCATCTCAAAGTCAATCCTTTTAGTGGCAGAGAATCCAATCTGCTTTTACAGCAATTTTATAGAGGCTCCCATACTATAAAACTTCAGTGAATCCAAAACTATTTTTTGCAAATGCTATTGTTTCTTTCATGAGTTGTCTTTTAACCAGAAAATGCTGGCCATAGCAAACTTTTGTATTCTTATGAATATAGTTATGTCTTTGGCACATCAAACCACATATTAAAAGGAATGAACAATGTGACAGGTTCCCTTGCTAGACACCACACCTTCCACCCACCGATCTTTCCCCAAGCCCCCTCCCACTGCCCTGTTCTCCAGCAGGAATCTAAATTCTCTCTAAGTTCCATGACAGTGTGTGTCAAAGCTTATAAAGAGTTCAAACATTTTATTCAAGAATATGGGTAAATACAACGTACATAGTACAACTTACAGAGAGAGAACTAGTGTAATACCAATAACAGAGTTAAACTGGTTACTGTAAATGTGACAGGCCATTGCACTAATCAGGTATAGGGTAGCGAAATTGGTGACCGAGATGGGAGACTCAGCGGGTGCAGCCAACCCCCAGGCACCCCTAAAAGGGAGCTCGCTGTGCCTGTGGAAGGAGGCGCGGTCTGCTGTCCTTATAGAAAGGCATTGGCACCAAAAGTAATGAAACACAACCAGAATTACAGATGCAATAACGATAATGTCAATGACCCAGGCAGTGAGATCAAAGAGATGCAAGCTGTAACCATGAGGAGGTAGTCAACTCAGTAAATGTGAAAAGAGGTAACCAGGACATTAGGAAAGTGCGAGATGCGGGTCGTTGCATATAGTATAAGAGCTTATAAAGAGTTACTGATGTTCTCACCTTCCCCACATGACAGTGTTCGGGCCGTTCAGGACACAGCACTACATCCATAAAGAAACAGAGGAAGGTCAGATGCTCCCCTATATGAGAAAGCATTGAGTATAGCCAAAACGAAACAGTAAAGGAGCATGGCCAAGGTGAGGACCAGCAGGAGAAAGTTTGAGTGAGCAAAGAGATGGCTTCTTTTTAAATATTACCACTCTAACTGAACTGGAAAGAGAACACACATACATCAGCCTGTATGCTAGTATAAACCACAGAATAGCAGTACTGTTATAAAAATAATAATATACCTACCCGAACCGCCTCAGACTTTTTGTGGAACATTTCTTCCATATCCTTTGCAAGTTTTTTTACAAGCTGAAGTCCATCTATTTCTTCTATTGAGACTTCTTTCTCAAATTCTTTGTATTTCTAAAAAAATAAATAAATCATTAAATAAATAAATAAGAAGCAAGCATTCATTAATTCATAATTCACATGTTTGACATAGGCACAAGATGACTTTTATGATGGCTTCAAGAAAAGTGGTCTACAAGAGCACTGGGAATTTGAGTTCAGGATTATAAAATGCTTCTGTATAAATAATTATTTTTTCCACTAATCTGGCACATATAAGACAACCAGGATGAGAGAGATCTATCACTTTTACCATAGTAATTTGTAGGTGAAAATGATTTGGTATACACAGTTTCCAGGACAACTGCATATCAATAAATAAACCAAAGGGAAAGGGTCTGCTCATACCAACCAGATCCCAACTGTTCAAAGATTCAAAGTGTTCTATTGGGTTATAGTCAGGACTCTTTGCAGGCCAGTAAAGTTCCTCCACCCCAAACTCGTGCATCCATGTCTTTATGGACTCTGCTTTGTGCACTGGTCCAAATCATTTGGTGGAGGGGGGGATTAGGGTGTGGAGTTGTTTTTCGGGGTTGGGTTTTGCCACTTAGTTCCAGTAAAGGGAAATCTTAAGGCATCACCATACCAAGACATTTTGAACAATTTCATGCTCCCAACTTTGTGGGAATAGTTTAGGGATGGCCCCTTCCTGTTCCAACATGACTGCACACCAGTGCACAAAGCAAAGTCCATAAAGACATGGTTAAGATAGTTTGGGGTGGAGGAACTTGACTGGTCCTGACCTCAACCCGATAGAACACCTTTGGGATGAATTAGAGCAGAGACTGCAAGCCAGGCCTCGTCTAACATCACTGCCTGACCTCACAAATGCGCTTCTGGAGGAATGGTCAAACATTCCCATAGACACATTTCTAAACCTTGTGGACAGCCTTCCCAGAAGAGTTGAAGCTGTTATAGCTGCAATGGGTGGGCCAACTCAATACTAAACCCTATGGACTAATATTGGATGCCATTAAAGTTTGTGTAAAGGCAGCGGTCCCAATACTTTTAACAATATAGTGTATATTATATGATCTTGTATGTTGTCAGACTTATGAATATACCAATTACATCTATATGTATTTTTATATTGTATTTTGTTTTGTTGAAGGGGGAGTGTTTTCAGGCTCCGGAACGCAATGGCTTTCTTTTAGTGCAAACCAATTTGTACTCTCCTACTATATGGTCTGACACTCCTTCTATTGATACTTTATTATTTCCAGTTAAAAGTACAGTCATCAGCATTCTGACCTCTATGACGAATTTCTGGAATAAATGGGAGCAGGATATAGGGGAGGTCTTAAACCCAGCAGAGTGGCATAGACTAACACAAGGAGCTGAAAAATCAATTATAAACACCTCCCAACCACAAAGTACTAATGCAATGGTACGTGGTCTCCGCTAGAATTGCCCAATGGGTGTCGGGGGCCTCCCTCCTGTGTTTACAGGGGTGCGGCCTGGAGGGAACAGCATATCACGTATGGTGGACGTGCCCAAAATTCTGGATCCATACCTACAATTTTATCCATCCCCTCACAGGGACTAATTTGACTAAGTCCCTGCAACAGGCACTCCTAGGACACCCTTTTGGGGGAACCCCAAGACGCCTGATAGCATTTGTTTTTACATCAGCCAGAATAACGATTGCAAGATCTTGGAAATCCCCGCTGCTATCTTTTAACCTTTCAAAGAACAGATTATCCTGGATAATTGTAAACGAATGTCTCTCTGCTATTCTGCAGGATAGGCTTCCCCGATATGAAAAAACTTGGGACCTACCTGATGGGGACAGCCTTGTCAGATCTGAAACTAGCCTCTTAATGCCCTAGGAAAGGCTCCTGGTCTCTTTTCATAAAGTCAATGATTACATGGCGCTCTCTGATGGTGGGTGGCATACCATGAGGTAAAGAGGTAAAAATATAGAAAGTAAAAAATGGGTAAAAAAATATAAAAAAGGATGAGGTGGAAGGGGGGAGGGGGCCCACGAAAGCGGCTGCCAGCTGGAGCAAGGAGAGGCTCTGAGGAGAATAAACAAAAAGAAAGCAGCGCCAGCTTAGTGAAGCATAAGGTTTATTAATAAAAAAACACATAGTGACTTACTCTTAGGTAAGTAATGGCCGGTTCGGTAGGTGAATGGGATCATCCATCTTCTTGTCCTGGATACCGTTGCAGAAAGGAGGGGTGCAGGGTGCCGGTGGTGCGTGGAGGCTGTTGTCTGGCAGCCTGTCTGATGGTGCTGTGGTGGTGGAGGACTCTCAATGGGGCTCCACTTCCTACTTCCTGTCAGCCCGACATCACTTCCTGTGAGGTGGAGGGAAAGATGGGCGTTACTAGCTTTCGGAGCATCCGTGCTCCTTCATTAGACCAGCTTAAGGAAGGAGCACGGATGCTCCGAAAGCTAGCAACGCCCATCTTTCCCTCCACCTCACAGGAAGTGATGTCGGGCTGACAGGAAGTAGGAAGTGGAGCCCCATTGAGAGTCCTCCACCACCACAGCACCATCAGACAGGCTGCCAGACAACAGCCTCCACGCACCACCGGCACCCTGCACCCCTCCTTTCTGCAACGGTATCCAGGACAAGAAGATGGATGATCCCATTCACCTACCGAATCGGCCTTTACTTACCTAAGAGTAAGTCACTATGTGTTTTTTTTATTAATAAACCTTATGCTTCACTAAGCTGGCACTGCTTTCTTTTTGTTTATTCTCCTGGTCTCTTTTACCTTTCTTCTTCCTTTTCTTGCTTCTTTACTTTACTTTGAACTGAGTTTATTCTCTCTTGAGAAGAGGAGATTAAGGGAGGATATGATCACCATGTATTGTATAGGTACATAAGTTGTCCATATAGTGACCTTGATGTAAAGACATTCACTTTAAAGTTGTTATGAAGGACAAGGGGGCACTTTTTATGTCTGTAGTGGAGGCAAAGTAACATGTCTGCTTTTCAGGAAAGTCAATAGGAGTCAATATTTACCTCACTCCCCCAAAATGTCAAAGGAATGCCTATAGAAGCACACATAATATTCCCACAACACAGCCTAAGTAGTCAATCACTAGGCACAAGTGCTGTCACAAGGGGGGAATGTGAATAAACCCGTGTGAGTTTTGATTTACTGAGCAAATTGGTAGCATACATAAAAATCCCAGGAAGTCTAGTGGTGTTAAGAAGATAGAGTGCATGGCCATGCCTAAAGATCTGCTCTGCACATGCAAATGGTAAAGCTCCAGCTCCAATACTGGTGAACCAGTACATAAAGTTAAGTGGTGTATTATGAATGTTCATCCAGCACTGGCTTATGGCACCTAGAGGTCTATTTAAATTTCAGCACAAATAAGGAGAATTGCTCAGTGGTTATCAGCTCCTGTGACTCGTGACCAGACCCATATCCTGAATTTTGTATTGCTCTGCTTGCTCTTTGACCCTGCTGCATCTCGATCTCTTGTTGCTGACTTTGGCTTCTGTCCTGCCTTTGTCTTCTGCTGCTTGTCTGATACCAACCCAGCCTGGTTTCTGACTCTGCTCCTGTCTTCTGATTTGGTACAATTACTAAGCTGTTTCTGACTTGCCTTGTCTTGACTACGGCTTTGCTTTCTGCATCTGAAAGTTCCTTTGCTCCACCTGTGTGCCACCATCTTGCACAATCTCCAGCCTGAGCATCTGTAGCATCTCAGCAGCATTTAGACTGTCTCCTGACCACCTACTGTGCCAGGACCTACCACAGGCACCCATGTCACTCCTTGTTCTGCTACACCGTGTCACAAACTCCAAGGAGTATTGGACAGGTTGTATAAAGCTGGCCATACAGGGATTGAAATCCAGCCAGTTCAGCAGAAACAGGACACATTTCAATCCGTGTATAGCTCTCTCTGTTCAACAGAAGCCCATCCTTAGGCTGGCTTCTGTTGTACGTTCCTGCTGGAAAACAGCATTTGATCTGAGCATGTAGCTGCAGTGCTGATCAGTGCATTGTGAAAGTAGGAGATGAATCTGGGGAGATGGGGCAGAGTAAATCTAAATAGAAGTGACTTTTTCAATAATAATCAGATGATACACTTGCAGTGCTGTAATGAGGAACGTTTAGAGCCCATTCAGACTAGCGCGACTTGTCAGCCTGACAAGTCGCGGTCGCTCGCGGTCCATTGAGTAGTACAGGACCCGTTCTAATAGGAGCGACACAAGTCGCTCCGACTTAGAAAAAGGGTCCTGTACTACTTTGTGGCGACCTGGGAGCGACTTGCATAGACTTCCATTATGTGAAGTCCCTGCAAGTCGCACCGAATTCGCGGTGCACGCAACTTCACAGGTCGCCCCCCGAAATCGGATCGCCTCAGTGTGAACCGGTTCTTAAGTGTCTCTGTTCCTTTAGAGGTGATTAGCTTTGGAAAATATCTAACCAAAACTGATATTTTTTGTTACAGTGGATGCCTAAAATCTGACTGTTATCTTAGTGCAGACTTCTGGGAAAATCAGTGAGCCAATCATACAAATATAAAATGACATTTCTGGGTAAGTTCTGTACACCAACTGTGTACAGAAGGCTTCCGGGTTACCATATTGTATTGATTTTTACATAAAAGAACAGCTTTGAAGATTGAAAAGGAAAGATCATTTATAATAATATTTAATTACAATATGGCTTGAGTAGCAAGTATATATGCTATACTATTTTTTATTTTATTTTTTTCTTACAATGGAAGAGTCCTTTTGGGAACATACTGTATTCAAGCTTGCCATTTGGTTGTATGGATAGCTGCCTTTAGACCATCTCCCTTTAACTTCCTCCTCTTATGAAATTTCCATTTTCATGTACTGCTAAAAGCATGGTATTATTTTTCGGAAGCTAAAGCTTTCACATGCAGTACATTTTATCAGGGATGTGTATTACTGTCGTAATTATTAGCTCCAGCTCTGCAGATAGCACATAGACTCACTTCCAGCATAAATTGGATTTTTTTTTTCTTAATACCTGATATAAACTGAACCTACTGGTGGACAATTTACTATTCATTATGTAGCAGGCAGGACTTCCTGTAAAAGGCAAAAACCAGTCAATATAAGTAGAGTCACCATTATTTCCATTATCCCTTGGGAAGCAGATACATAAACAGAGTGACCTGGCTTTTTGTGTCAAAAATAAAATGTACCTTTCATGTCTATGGAAATATAATTGACCACCATCCATCTCTAAAAGTTTTTTAATCAGACCGCTTTTTTTTTTCTTTTTTTTTTTAAGCTATAGTTTTATTTAGTTTATATTTTATTATATATTCCCTAGTTCTTCCTTTCCCTTCTCTTACCATCAAAGTAAAAAAACATATATATAATATGTGTATATGTGTGTGTATATATATATATATATATATATATATATATATATATATAATATGTGTGTGTGTGTATATATATATATATATATATATATATATATATATATGCATACTTTAACTTATTTATCGTTTTTTTTATTATATTATAATTTATGATTTTGTGTTTCAAACTTTATCATACCCGAGATGTTATAAAGAAGAACGCACAGTGAAAAAAAAAATCATAAGTAAATAGTTAAAAAAAAGAGGAGGTTGGGACTTTGAATGAAAGGCGTGATGAGACTGGCAGGAAACAAATGGCATGTTTATTAGTACAAACAGTTCAATATCACATATACAGTATTACAAAAAGTTGTTGTATATTGAGAGAGCTGATAAGTGATCCCGCAGTCCAATTACATATAAATCAACAGAGTAGGATTCCGTATATGATAGAGTATTGGAGAGTATGCATAGTATCGTAAAATACAATTCCGAGTAGTGATAAAATGGTAGTAGGATTTAAAACATCATGATCTCAACGTGTTTCGTGGCCCAAATCGCCACTTCATCAGGAGCAGATGTGAAAATCTAAAAAGAAATATATAAGGAAATTGGCACAATGCTGATAATATAAATTGGAGAATGGGGAGGAGGGAGAAGGGGCTAAACCCCATACATACCCACACTCATTCAAAGTCCCAACCTCCTCTTTTTTTTACTTATTGAATAGGGATGGAGTCGCACGGCATTCCCACTGTGCGCCTCATCTAAAGTCCTCATCTAAAGTCCCAAACCTTCCCCCCTTATAGATAAGTAAATAGTTGGTTTGGGCTGTTCATTCTTAAGAATTACATGCAAAATAATGGTACCGCTTTCAGCACCTAAAATCCGAAAGAATCATACCGCCAGGGAGGTTAATACATAGAAGATAATGGGTTGATTTAATAAAAATGGAGAGTGCTAAATCTGGTGCAGCTCTGCATAAAAACCAATCAGCTTCCAGTTTTTTTTTTTTTTTTATCTAAGATGAATTAAACAAGCTAAAGCTAGAAGCTGATTGGCTACCATGCACAGCTGCACCAGATTTTGCGCTCTCCAGTTTTAGTAATTGAACCCCTGTTTATTTTTCCCTTTCTTTCTGTGCTTTCAGGCTAGCAGAGCTCAAGGCTGCAGCTTACAATGACAAATAGAACTGGCATCCATTTAATATCAGTTAAATTTTTCTAATATATGCTTTGAAAATGTCAGTATTGTTGGAAAGCACCATGGCAGAATCTGGAATTCCATTGTGCCAAATAGACACTTTCATATTCCGCTTGTTACTATTCAGGACTCGCAGCCACATTAAATTCAGTGTTTGCGTAAATATTCAGACAACTTTTGATAACTGTGAATTCGAATGCCTGCAAGCAAAAGGTGAGCATATGTCCTTGGACATGACAGATATTTGAAAAGACTATACAGGGATAAGATATTCACACTGCTAAAGAATGTTATTTATTGCATTAAAATAGTCAGAGGACGAAGGCTTTAATAAAACAGAACAAAGAGCAATGAAGTGCTACAGTCCCTGAAAGCTAATGGCAAATGTTCAGTGTTTAAACGGATTGTATAGTCCTTCTAATTATCTATATGCCTGAACACATTAGCTTGATGTAAATAACGTTACCCCAATGCATTAACCACTTGCTGACCAGCCGCTGTAGTTCTACCGCGGCAGGTCGGCTCTGTTACGTGAAACTACGTACATGTACGTCCTTTCATGTAGCAGTCAGGGCGGGGCGCACGTGTGCACGCCCTGATTGGCTAGACGGGGAGCCAATCAGCAGGTCCAGCGGACGCGATGTCCGCCGGGCACCCGTGATCGCTCCCCTTGGAGACAGAGCGGCGGTCTGCCGATGTAAACACCGCTGTTCTGCCAATGATGAACACAGGGATCCTGTGTTCTTCCTATTTAGGAACGCAGGTCTCTGTGTTCATCCAGCAAGTCCATCCCCCACACGGTTAGAAATCATCCCCTAGACTCACATTTAACCCTTTGATCGCCCCTGGGTTAACCCCTTCCCTGCCAGTGTCATTATTACAGTAACAGTAAAATTGTTAGCACTAATTACTGTAGTAATGTCACTGGTCCCCCCAAAACTGTCAAAAGTGTCAGTTAGATGTCCGATCTGTCTGCCGCAATGTCGCAGTCCCGCTAAAAGTCGCTGATCGCAACCATTACTAGTAAAACAATAAATAAAAATAACATAAATCTTTCCCTTAGTTTGTAGACGCGATAACTTTTGCGCAAACCAATTAGTATACACTTATTGGGATTTTGTTTTTTACCAAAAATATGTAGCAGAATACAAATTGGCCTAAATTGATGAAAAAAGTTGATTTTTATTTTTTTTTTAATTTGGAATGTTCTATAGCAGAAAGTAAAAAAATATAGTTTTTTTTTCAGAATTGTCGCTCTTTTTTTGTTTATAGCGCAAAAAATAAATATTGCACAGGTGATCAAATACCACCCAAAGAAAGCTCTATTTGTGGGAAAATAAGAACATCAATTTTATTTGGATAAAACGTCCCACGACCGCACAATTGTGAGTTAAACTAACGCAGTGCCAGATCGCAAAAAATGGCCTGGTCATTAAGGGGGTAAATCCTTCCGGTCCTTAAAGCAGAGTTCCACCCAAAAGTGGAACTTCCGCTTTAGGTAGTGCTAACCCCCTCACATGCCACATTTGGCATGTCATTTTTGGGGGGGGGGGAGCGGGTACCTAGTTTTGACAGGTACCCGCTCCCACTTCCGCTCGGAGCGCCGCGGCGCCCTGAGCGGAAGTTCTCCTCTCCCCCTCCCTCCCTGCAATCTTCTGGGACATGTCAGAGGTCTCAGAAGATTGCCGGCCAATCACGACGCGTAGCGCAACTCGCACATGCGCAGTGCGTACCCGGCTGTGAAGCCGCAAACTGTCACAGCCGGGTGCCCACACCAGTGGTGCTGGCGCTGGAGAGCAGAGAGGGAGAAGAGCGAGGCTTCGGGCGGCCGCATCGCTGGACCGTTGGACAGGTGAGTGTGTTAGGCTTGAACTCCGCTTTAAGTGATTAATGCTTATAAAACTTTTATTTTATATGGTATATAATTATAAATGTACATAGGGGCAGCTATATGTACCTATTACATGTGCAGTTTCTGCTTCTGCCTTTGCAGAGCTTAAAGAGTAAATTTGCTGTATCTGAGCACCACAAACTGAAAACGCTATTTAATTCATTTTTAATATTCCAAGCAAACTCACCCAACCATCCATGTCTCCATGCTTGATTTTGTTGAGAAATCATTTTAAGGCTACTTTCACACACTCCGTGCATCGGACGGAGTCCATTTTTCTCAGCGGGGGGAACGATCCGCTGATCCCCCACTGAGCAGGAGGATGACAGCTGTGTCTCCACGCTGTGTGCCCCATGCATCTCTATGGGGGGTCCGTTCTCATCCGATCCCATCCGATCTGCTGGGTGGATGGAAAATAGGGTTTCCATCCGTCCAGATTTGACGGATCGGATGTCAGCGGACATGTCTCCGCTGACATTTGATGCCCCATAGGAATGCATGGGGGGACCGTCCAGATCCGCCCAAAAAACTGACAGGTGGATCTGAACGGTCTGCCTGTGTGAAAGGGGCCTAAGAAACACCCCCCCCCCCACAGCTATCTTTAATAAGGGCAGATGATTCGTGTAGCATTTACTTTCTGCAATCTATCTGCCCTTAGCTCAGGCTTGCACCTTGGAGGGTGTGCTTAGATGAGAAAGCCCCTACCAAGGATGAAAAAAAAATGCCCATGAAGACTCCAGAAATGTATGACATACTTTTGGCCTTGACCAAATACCAAGAAGCAACTAAAGGCAAATCCTAACTATACCTAAGGTAGAACTATAGGCAAAACTTTTTTTTTCCTATTTTGCATAGAGCAAAGCAGGGTTATAACCCATCAGATTTATTTTTTTTCACCATCTGTGTCCCTTGGCGGAGATTTCCCTTCACTTCCTGTCCCCATAGCCAAACAGGAAGTGAGAGAAAATCCCCGAAATCTAAGGGAATTATTTGGAGACCCCCAGCTCACCAGAACTAGTGTCCCTATTGGAAGATTTAACCCATCAAGGTATTTTATTAATTAACTCTGCTCTTGCTTGCTCTGCTTGCATCAGGGCTGAGGACTCTTAAAGTAGAACAATAGGCAAAACTTTTTTTCTAATTTTGGATAGAGTAAGGGAGGGTTATAACTCCCATAATGTTTATTTTTGCTTTCTTCGTCCCATTGGGGAGATTTACCTTCACTTCCTGTCCCATAGCCAAATAGTAAGTGAGAGGAAATCCCTGTAAATTAAGGGAATCTCTTGGGGACCCCCAGGTCACCAGAACTAATGTCCCCATTGGAGGATTTCTCTTCTATTCCCTTTCTGGGGACAACTGAAAATTTGGGATTTTCTTTACTTTCACTTTCAATGATAATGGTAAAAAGGGTAAATCTTCTTATCGGGGGTACAGACAGCAATAAAAAAATTGACAGATGTTCTAATCCAGTGATGGCGAACCTTGGCACCCCAGATGTTTTGGAAATACACTTTCCATGATGCTCATCTATACTGCAGAGTGCATGAGCATCATATGAAATGAAGTTACAAAACATCTGGGGTGCCAAGATTTGCCATTACTGTTCTAATCCATCTCGCCTCTATCAAAAGCTAAAAAAATAAAAAAAAGTTTTGCTTTTAGCTATACTTTAACCATTTGAGCTCCGGAGGGTTTTAACCTCTTCATGACCAGGGCACTTTTTGCTTTTCAGCACTTTATCTGGCAATTGCGTGACCATGCAATCCTGCATGTAAATAACATTTTTATAGTTCTTTTTTTTTTTTTTTTTCACACAAATAGAGCTTTCTTTTGGTGGTATTTGATCACCGCTGGATTTTAAATTTTTTGCAATATAAACAAAAAGACAACAATTTGAAAAAAAAAAAAAAAAAAACAATATTTTCTAATTTCTGTCATAAAACATCCGATAAAATGAAATGTGGTCATAAATGTAGGCCAAAATGTATTCTGCTACATGTCTTTAAACAAAAAAAATCCCAGTAAGTGTATATTAATTGGTTTGTGTGAAAGTTATAGCGTCTACAAACTATGGTATATATATATATACAGTATATTTGAAAATAAATAAATTCTTTTTCACTGATGGCCTATCTCATTTCTGTAGGCCCTAAAATGCCATTACAGTGCAAATCTCCCAAATGGCCCCTTTTTGGAAAGTAAACAGTCTGAGATATTTAGCAAGAGGCATGGCGAGTATTTTGACGTTGTCATTTTTTGTCACATTTTTTTTGAACACTAAGAAATTGAATAAAATGTCAAATTTGTTTTGTTTGTTTACATACGGTTACCAATGCAGTACAGTGGCATCATGTGACTAATTTGGCAGTGATCAGGGACACTAAGCCCCCGTTCACACTGGGGCGACCTGTCAGGCGACCTGGTCGCCTGACAGGTTGCCGTAGGTCGCCTTGCATAGAGAAGCTGCGGACCCGTTCTAATAGGAGCGACACAAGTCGCTCCGACTTATAAAAAGGGTCCGGAGCTTCTTTGGGGCGACCCGGAGCGACCTGCATAGACTTCAATGTTATGAAGTCCATGCCGGCCGCTCCGAGGTCGCGGTGCGAGCAGCGCTCCGCGACCTGTGAGGTCGTCCCGGGAAGTAGCGTCGCCCCAGTGTGAACGGGGCCTGACTGGTAAAAGTATGTAAAAATAAATAATAATGATAATTTTGAATTAAATTTTTTAAACTTTTAATTTTTAACATTGTTTTTTTGCATACTTTCATCAGAAAAGTTCTGTGTCAGCATAGTCACTCTGAGGGGGAGGGGTGATCAGGGTTTTTTTTTTTACACTTTGTTTTCTGTTACAATGAAGATCAAATTTGTAACAGCAAACTTTTTAACTGACATGAATGGGTTAGCCCATAAATAGAGACACTTACCTGTCCAGGGAGCCCGCAATGTCGGCACCCCAGCTGATTTTCGGATCAGCTACCAGGTGCTGCCACTGCCATTTGTTGTAGGAGAAACCGGCAGTGAAGCCTTTTGGTTTCACAGCCGGTTCCTTCCTGCGCATGCGTGAAGCACGCTGCGTTTTCTAATTGGTCTGGCAGGAGGTAAAGGAGGGGGGGGCCAAACTTCAGAGGGATGGCATTGCGGCGCTGTATCCCGGAAGTGGGGAAGGGTACCTGTCAAAAACAGGTACCTGTCCCCCCCCCCCTCCTCCCTGAAAGCTGCCAAATGTGGCACCGGAGGGGGGGAGGAAGCAGATGAGCTCCACTTTCCACTTTTGGGTGAAATTCTGCTTTAATATGGGTTCTAATATAGATCTGTGAGGTCACTGCTGTCCATCCAATTATCCAGAGCTGAGCCCTGATGAAGGGACAGTGGTGTTGCCCCTGAAACACGTTGGCTGTTTTTATATGACTTAGCTAACAACAATTAAATTGATCTTGGACTCATTCATCCAGTTTTGGTCTGACGCTTATTTTTATATTTTTATGTTTTGAGCTACTGTATGGTGCCCGTTTAGCTACAGAGGGAAGTCTTACTGTATGGGATGTGCTGTGATAGAGCTTTTGAGCTTCATCTGCACTTAAAGGTTTTACATTTCTCAGCACCTCTTTAACCACTTGCCGACCGCTCACATGGAGCGTACTGCGGCAAAGTGGCTCGTTATCGTCCAGCGACGTAGACCTACGTCGCCGGACTCCTCCCCTTGTGGGAGTAGAAAAATATTGTTATTTTTTCAAAATATTTTTTTATTAATATCGCAAAAAATGAAAAGCGCAAAGGTGATCAAAAGAAAGCCATGTTTGTGGGAAAAAAAAGTCTTAAATTTTGTTTGGGTACGGCATTGCATGACCGCGCAATTGCTCAGTGCCAAGTTGCAAAAAGTGGCCTGGACGTAAAGCAGGAAAATCCTCTGGTCCTAAAGTGGTTAAATATGTTGTTTGTGAGTTTCTTTTCTGGCCAATATCATTCAAATTATTTGCTTAATTTTTATTATTACTAAAAATAATACTGTATAGAGCAGATCTGAGTATCAGATTTGTTAAAGTGATTGTAAACCCCTGAAATGATAAAATAAGGAAGAAGGCATGTTCTTCTATAGTGTGTACAAGCCTCAACCCAAAGCACCTAATGTGACTTCTGTCTGCTCTCTAATTCCTCTGCTGTCTGCATAAGTCACTTCTGGCAGTCTATGCTGACACCAGGAGATACCATGTCCCTGCTCCAGCACACAGCAGGTGATTGATAGCCTCAGCTGTGTATGTTTACCTATCAGGGAAAGGGGGGGGCATGTCCACTGCTTCCACATAGGTCTCAGATTACACTCAGCTCCCTGCTCTATGCTGTACAGTGTGTGACATCAGATCCCTGCCTCTTGCCTTCTGAAGCTGAGAAAAGCTGTGTAAACTGTGCATTTTAAATGGCTATACAGGAGAGACGGCTTTAGATAGACAAGTATACATATGTAGGAGGATTTGTGTATCGCCTGAGGCCAGTCACTTTAGTTGGCATATGTAAGGGTTTAAGTATGCCATCTTTCTTATTCTTTTATTTGTTCTTACAATTGCAACTTTCTTTTCATGCCAATACCCCGTAAGTTGTAGATATAATCATTATTATTAGGAGGTTCCTTAAGATAGAAAATTTATTTTAATGATTTTTTCCGTGTTAAGAAAAAAACGTTGAAAAAGGCCGTGCTATGCTGTCATATAATATTATTGACACTCTAAACACTGTTTGGTTGCATGTGTTAAAAACCTATTTTAAAACATGACAGATTGCAAGTTGCTTATGAAATGAAATCTGCTGCCTCGGTAGACAATATTTAAAGGTTACAAATTCAGCAGATCTACACTGTTTCATCCCCGCTTGTTATAGACGTTTCCCCTTGTGTTTAAATATTATGATCATACAACCGCTAAACAGGGATAAGTAAACTTCCTAATATCTGCTCAACTTTAAGCTGCCAAGCCGCTCCCTTAATCACTTCTGGACCAGAAGATTTTCCCCCTTAACCACTTAAGCCCCGGAAGATTTTACCCCCTTCCTGACCAGGGGGTATTTTGTGATTCGGCACTGAGTGACTTTAACGGACAATTGCACGGTCGTGCGACACTGTACCTAAACGAATTTGGTGTCCTTTTTTTCCCACAAACAGAGCTTTCTTTTGGTGGTATTTGATCACCTGTGCGATTTTTTGATCATGCGCTATAAACAAAAAAAGAGCGTACATTTTGCAAAAATAGCAATATTTTTCACTTTTTTTTATATGAAATTCCCCCCAAAAAAAATGTAAAAATCAAAATTTTTTAACATTTTCGGCCAATTTGTTTTATGCTACATATGTTTGGTAAAAAAAATCGCAAAAAGCGTATTTTGATTGGTTTGCGTAAAAGTTATCGCGTTTACTAACAAAGGGAAAGATTTTTGTCATTTTTGTTGTTTTTTTTTAAACGCGTAATGGCGGCGATCTGCGATTTTTTTTGCGGTGCTGCGACATTGTGGCGGACAGATCGGACCCTTGACTGACATTTTTGACACTTTTGGGGTTACCAGTGACATTACTGCAGTAATCAGTGCTATACATATGCACTGTTACTGTAAAAATACACTGGTAGTGAAGGGGTTAACTTTATTTGAGAGGGAGGGGCTGTGTGGGTCTCTAGGGGCGTGCTTTCTACTGTGATTGGCTGTGGCTTGAGCTGTAAGGACACTGATCAACGGATCTACATAGTAGATCCGTGTGATCAGTGTTTTTACACCGAGGAGAATGACAGGTGGCTTGTTTACACAAGCCGCCTGACTTTCTCCCTCTCCCCCGCCGATCGCAGAGTGGCCGGCGGACATCGGGTCCGCCGGTCACACACGCGGGGGGGTCCGTGACCACGCGGGAGCGCGCCTCCGGGGGCGCGCGCTCGCTCCCTAGACCCTCACAAGCAAGCGACGTAGCCCTACGTCACTTTGCCTGTGAGGGGCTGACCGCCGACAAAGATAGTCGTGCGGCGGTCGGCAAGTGGTTAATGACCAGGCCATTTTTTGCGATATGGCCTTGCGTTAATTTAACTGACAATTGCGCTGCTGTGCAACGCTGTACACAAAAAAAATTGATGTCCTTTTTTTCCCACAAATAGAGCTTTCTTTTGGTGCTATTTTATCACCACCTGCGATTTTTATTTTTTGCACTAAAAAAAAAAAGAGAGCGACAATTCTGGAAAAAAAAAAAAAAAACATCTTTTTTTACTTTCTGCTGTATAACATTCCCAATAAAAAAAAATCAAAAATCTAATGTTTTCATCATTTTAGGCCAACTAAATTTTGCCACATATTTTTTGTAAATAAAAATCCCACTAGGTGTATATTGATTGGTTCGCGCAAAAGTTATCAAATCTAAAAACTAGAGGAAAATATTTATGTCATTTTTATTTATAATTTTTTTTTTTTACTGGTAATGGGGGCGGCGATCAGTGATTTTTAGCAGGACTGCAACATTCTGGCGGACAGATCGGACCCTTGACTGACATTTTTGACACTTTTGGGGGGGACCAGTGACATTACTACAGTAATCAGTGCTATAAATATGTACTGTTACTGTAATAATGACAATTGCATGGAAGGCGTTAACACCAGGGGCGATCAAAGGGTTAAATGTGTCCCTGAGGGGTGCTTTCTAACTATAGGGGGGATGGGCTTGATGCATGAACACAGAGACCTGTGTACCTAAATAAGAGGAACACAGGATTTCTGTGTTCATCACTGACAGAACAGAGGTGTTTACAATGGCAGACCGCCGTTCTGTCTCCACAGTGAGCGATCGCAGGTGTCCATCTGCAAAGCATTAAATATAAAGTTAAAAGTAGCATTATATTTGCCCTGAGTGGAAGAGGTGTGTGTATCACAAGGACTGTGGGTCAAAATGACAAAACAGTAAACATATTTACACATGCCACAACTGAATGCCATACTCGTGATTGCGGTGTGATTGGGTGGCCTTACAGCATTAAATGAGATGTAAATATAAATTAAAAAAAAAACAGAAAAAAAAACAAAACAAAAAGAAAAACCTTTGTGACAACATTTTAGCCCCCTTTTAGCTTGTGTGACCCATAAATAATGTGTATTAACTTCTTATCTTGTTCAATTAGTACTTTTTTATTGTTTATTGTACATACATTTGCCTATAATTGTGTATATAGCACCAAATTTTAAAAAATTGCTTTGTATCAGAAACATCATTCTTGTGCCTTTAATAAAATGGTAGAATAAAATGTGTCCATAAAACTTTTTTTAACTCTTATTATCTTTATTAACTCCTTCATTCCCTGCCTGTTTTTTTTCCTGTTTAAATTTATGACATAGCTTTATAGCTCCAAAATTAAATCACTGGGGGGGGGGAGCACTTTTGTATGGCGTAAGTAAGGTGATCACCTTGGGTGCCAGAGAATGCACGCTACTCCTTGAAGGTCAGCAGGAGGACAGTAGGAATGTCCTTTCCAAATAATTTGCGCATCTCCCTACTTTCTGCAATGGGGACAAGGGATGTCTTACAGTACAGAATATTTAGGTAAAGAATAAACGTGCAGATCATGAGAATTTAAACCTCAAGAATGATCACTTAAAGCAGGGGTGTCCAACCTTCTGACCTTCCTGGGCCACATTGGAAGAAAAGGAATTGTCTTGGGCCACATATAAAATACACTAACAATAAGGATAGCCAATAAGCAGAAAAGTCAGGCAGATCACATGTTAACCATCACCAGTATAGATAATGTAGCTATCTGAGTAATAAAACCTATTTTTTTTTTTAATTACAAAAGTAAAAGAGGGAAATATAAAACTAGTGTGATATTTGACACAATTATTGATAAATGAACGCATCAATATCTGGTTTGATATCTGTAGCAATTGTGAATAAACTCTCAAGGTGCTCTTCAGATATTTTGGTTCTAATTTTGCTTCCTTAACAATAGTTGCTCACAAATATTGGGGCTGCCGAATACTGATGACATGAATAAGACGCGATTGTGATGAGTGGGTTTTTTTTTTTGTTGGGAAGATAAAACTTCTAAAAGTCCACTATAGAGTCATTGTTTATTTTTTTTCTTCGGCTGCATGTGTTTGCTAAGTGTAAATGCATTTTAAAAAAAAAAAAAAAAAAAAAAAAATGTAAGTTTATGATTTTGTGTTGGACCGCATTCATTGCCTTTGGCTGTGGGTTGAACAACTAGTACACACAGGTCAAATGTCGGCCGGCATTGACCCAGTTCAACAGAAACTGGCCGACATTCGGCCTGTGTGTATGGCAGCCGGTCCGACAGAAGCCAGCTATTTTGCACTGACCGGAGTGTTCTGGTGGGGGGGGGGGGGGGTAGGGGGTGGGGGCTATCCCTCTATCAGAACACAATAGGTCAGCAAGGGAGATCGCTTTACTAACATTGGATTGTTACTACAGTGGCTCCAACCTGAGCTATCAGATTTTTTTGTTGAACCTATTGGGTTGAACAAAGAAAAAATGAGTGGTGTGTACGAGGCTTTAAATCCACTGGAAGGTTTTGTCAGGACTATGTTTCTTTTATTTCAGCAATTATAAATAGACAAT
Source organism: Pelophylax lessonae (assembly GCF_965119305.1). NCBI lineage: Eukaryota > Metazoa > Chordata > Amphibia > Anura > Ranidae > Pelophylax > Pelophylax lessonae. Next base: position 67,427,348 of record NC_138775.1, read on the forward strand.
ACTATCATCTGAAGGATGGATGGAAAGTTCAGTGAAAGTTAAACAACTTTGGCAACTAAAGCACTTTTCTAAATTATCCAGCCTCTGCCCTTCCCCATGTATCCTCTGGACCCTAAAACAAAAAAAAAAAAACATTATGTATCTTTCTGTTATTCTATATAATAATTATTTTATTCTGACCAGTCCACTGTCATCATAGGCTATTTCTCTTGTTGTCCAGCTGCGGTGGTGGACAATCACTGCTGCACTAAATGGGCTCACATAATAACATGTGATCGCTGTTCATTGCATAAGTACTGCTAGCCCAGAATGCATGCCCACTTCCATCCAAGGGTTGAATGACACTCATCTATCTACTTCCAGCATCACAAATCACATAAACATTTTCAATTAAAGGAAAAAGAGAGGCGCCTCTGAGTGCAGTTGTAATTTAATGTTGGATAAAAACAGTAGTAACTCACATGTAGTATGTGTTAGCAGGCATGTAGATATTAATATTAGATCAGGGGATCCCAGGTGGAGGTCAGTCCCTGGTGCTGGAGTGTGTCAGCGTCCTGTTGATAAGTGTGAGATGGGAACGGTCTCTCCCTGCCTCGTCTGTGTTCCAACGTAGCAGAGGGAACGATCTTCAAAGCGAGGCTTGGGATGCAAAGGCTCCAGCGGCATGGGATAATGACATCACCAGACTACACCGCGTTTCAGAACTTGTGCGCTGAGGGTGTTGCGGCATAATACATACCAGTGGACAATGGAATTCTTAATAAATCTGAGGCTTCCTTTTTTGATAAAGATTTCTTTCAGACCCTATACTTTTACCATCTCCCTAAAATACAAAAAAACCTATACACCCCCCCCCCCCAGGCAGACCAATAGTGTCTACCATGGACAGCATCACCACCAGTTTCAATCTCTACATTGACCAAAATTTACAGCCATTGGTCTATCAATTTCAATAATACATCAGAGATGGTACACACCTCTTAGAACTATAGTTGGAAACCCACGTACATGCGGTTGTTCCTAGACGTCAATTCCCTTTACACTTCCATCCCTCACCAATTTGGCTACAGGCTCTTTAATTCTTTCTAGCCCAGGACCCACTTACTAATCCGAGACAGGCGGCCTTCATTTTAGAGGCAACGGAATTCTGCCTCACACATAATTGTTCTAACTTTGATGGGGATTTTTATTTACAGCTCCAAGGCACTGCCATGGGAGCAAATTTTGCACCCTCATATGCCAACCTGGCCATGGGTTTCTGGGAAAATAATTATATCTGGCAAAACAATCCGTACTCAGCTAATATTTTTTTTTTCTTACATTGATGATATTATCATCATTTGGGATGGACCCTCTGATGACATTTGTCCTTTTGTAGCACATTGCAATAGCAATTCTTATGGACTTTCCTTTACCCATGTGCTTGTAATAGACACTTTGGCCTTGCTAGATCTTGAATTGGGCCACTCTGATGGAACAATACATGCCAAAAAGTATACCAAGCCCACTGCCGGCAACTCATTTTTACACTATAATAGTTGTCATTACCCCAAATGGATTTGCAATATCCCCAAAGGACAGTTCTGCCAATTGAGACAAAACTGTACCAGGGTCACAGATTATATAGAACAAAGTAAAAATCCTTAAAAGGATGTTCCTGGACAAAGAGTATCCTGAACCTCTAGTCAATCAAGCTTTTCAATTCTATTTAAATGGCAAACCACTCAAAAGAATCCAGGATTCGCTTTACCACTCCACTAGATTCACTACCACTTTCCATTTTCAGCATAAGAAGGGCCAGAAGCATCCCAGGCCAGCACTGGAATTTACAACTAGAGGACCCCCATCTCAAAACCATTATCCAGGACCACCCCAGAACTACTTACCGCAGGGCTCCCAACCTCAAGAATAAAATAGCCCCCAATAAATTAAAGTCCTCTACTCCTAACCTGTTCTTATACCATTGGTTGGAATGTACCAATGCTGGAAAGCACTTTGTAAAATGTATTCCTTCATTAATCATGGCCAAAAAACTTTCCAAATTCAAGAGAAAACTTTCACGATGAATAATTTCTGCAATTCCTCCTCTGATTCTGTAGTATATGGACTTTCCTGCCCTTGCGGTTTAATATACGTAGGTCGAACCATTCGGGCAATCAGGCGACGTTTCAGTGAACACAGATGTTTAATTGAAGTGGGCAAAGACAAACACAATGTCCCAGGTCATTTCCCTGATTTTCACCAAAAATCCACTGCTAAGCTTCAAGTATGGGTGATAGAACAAATACCCAGTGTCAGGATTAGTGCCATTACGTGGGTCACCTGCTGGTGGCACTGCTGTTTCTGGAACTGAAGGGCACAGTTCCAGGGCCCACCAGCAGGAGTCACATAGCAGCTGGGCTGTGCCATTTAATTAGGCTGCAACAGAGGAGGACTGCTGAGGGAATATAAGCACACCCTTCACTGAGGTTCAGTGCTTCAGTATTTTCTCTGCTAGCTGTGTCCCTGTCTGAGCCTGATCCTGAAACCTATATCCTGATCCTGAGTCCTGTTCCCTGTACCCTGCTTCCTGTACCTGGCTCCCTGCTTTCCTTGTCTCCTGTCCCTGTTCTGTCTTGCTATTGTTTGCTCCATCCTTTTGTATATAGTTAAGTAGGTTACTATTGAGGTTTTGCACTGTTACATTTATATTTTGTTTACTTGCTTATTGTCTACTGGTGTTGGTATTGGAGTGTGTCAATTTGCTTAATAAACATATTTACATCTTATCCATCTGGGTCCTGATTCCTTAGTGCATCCAACTGATCTGCTCACCCTTGCTGGATGCCTGCATGTGGTATCTCTGACACCCAGGTCACTACCAGAACCTAAAGGATATAACAGATTAGACACCAGGGAAATATTCTGGATATATCTTCTTGATACCCTCTCACCAGGAGGCCTCAACGAGGGGCTGGAAATTGCCACCATCCTTTAGAACTTTACTCTCTTCTCCCCCTTCATCCCCCCCCCCCCAACTTACCCACCTTACCCTGCATAACCTTATGCCATGTTGTGTTGTCTCTTCCCAGGTACACTCCCCGTCCTCCTTTGGGGATGTCACCCCTCCTTCCATCAGTGAGCATACACCCCTTACCTTGTTTCCTCCCTTTCCTTCTTCCTTCCCCCTTTTTGTTGTTTTTATTTCCTTCCCTTTCCCCCTCCCCTCTGCTGGTTTTTCCTTCCCCTCCCCCCTCATTCCTAGAACACACAGGCTTAGGAGTTAAGATGGCTGACAGAGAGATATCCTTGCTAGGCCCCTTCACTCTTACTGTCAAGAAAGATCCATAGTCCCTAATCCTAAATCATCTTAAATATGTCTACCTAAAGAGTAAAATAAAAATAAAATATTTTCTCATCATTCATGTTTATTCCTCACCTAAAGCTTCTATGATTCTCATCATTATATACATATATTCTCCCCTCTGCTATGTATGCTTTTATTAGTTTTATTAATTCTGTCTTTTAACTGTCAATCATTTTATACATATTGCTTTTATATATCCTGTATATATTGTTATAACAATCTGCGTATTTTGATTATTATGAATCCGCATAATCTGTAGACACTTGTTATGTGTACTTTGTTCTTTCTTGGTAGCTTGTTGTCTAGTCATTTGATGTATTTATATGTTGATTTGTGCCCCCTCCCCCTTCTGAATAAGCCTATTTAGTAGCAGGCTCAAAGGTATGTAATATGCTTTGACAAAGGAGCGCGGTTGCCGCAGCACCCACAGCGTGCAAGCTCTGAAATGCGTTGCAGCTTGGTGGCGTCATTATCCCGCACCGCTGGAGCATTCGTGTCCCAAGCCTCGCTTTGAAGATTGTTTCCTCTGCTACATTAGAACACAGATGAGGCAGGGAGAGACCGTTCCGGTCTGACACTTATTAAGAGGACGCTGCCACACTCCAGCACAAAGGATGGACTTCCATATCTATATTCATATCTACATGCCTGCTAACACATACTACATGTGAGTTACTACTGTTTTTTATCCAACATTAAATTACAACTGCACTCAGAGGTGTCTTTTTTTTTTTTATTTATCATTAAACAGCTGTATAATCTGGTTTCAGCCTCCGTTGATGGCAGCCCTGAGTTACCGGACCTACAGCAGCTCTGAGAGGTGCATGGGCTTGGTTTAATTTAATATATTTTTAATAAAACTCTCCCTCCCTCCTCCTTTGGTTTTATATGTATTCACTCACAACCCCCCCACCATTTATTTATTTTTTCTCCTTTATTTATTTTTTTTCATTGTAATTGATGCTTCTTGTTTTTATCTGCAACTTTAGCGCCTTTTTTCTATTTGTACATAAATATTTTCAAAGCAGGTTTGAATCCAATTGGTGGCTGTAAGACACAACTTAGTACTATAATTTTTTTCCCTTTGTCAGAGGCAACAAGGAGGGTGATCAAGCATCACCGGTAGGTGAGGTCCAGGATCATCAGGTTACTGGTAAAATGGAATATGGTGGAGAAGTCATAAAGTGGTTCAACTATATTAAGAATAACATTTCTGCTGACAGCTACAACGCCATATATTCTGATAATAAGAAAGAAATGATGTATAGCAAAACAGAGGAAACTGTATATACATGTTGTAATGATGGCTGATATTAAAGCTATGGTAATTCAATTCTCCTCATGCATGCAGTTGTCTGTCTGCATCTTATAAGCATGTCTGCATATATAAAAGATTTCAGGAGAAGTAAATGGAGAGCGTGAGCAAATAAAATGATCCAAATTTGTATTCTTGTCAGGGAACAAATCCTTATACGGAATTCTCAATGTAATGATAATCCTAATTGTATGTATTACAATCCTGTCTCTGTCTTCTCTAGCAGCCTAATCATTATGTTACAACTGAAACATTTCCCAAACGAAAATTACAATAACCAACAATGCACATGAATATGTAAGGCTGTGGGTTTTAACAGCACAAGGAAAGCTATTATAAACTATTGTTATGTTTTAGCATAAGATTGGGTTAGCAATTTAAGGATTTTGGTTCATTAAAAAAAAGTTTAACCTCTGACTTTACCAAAGCTCCTCCACCTGCAACGCTAGACCTTTAAAGAACAACACAGGTGATGATTGCATGGACAGACTGTCTGGAAGATACTTATGCTATCACAATAGCAGAATCATGACTACGATATTAAAGATGATTTGGCTCCAATACATCTTGACCACCATTCCATTTATCTATGCCTAAGTAACCGCACATGACACAAACTGGAGTTTAAAGGCCCTTTATAAACATATTGTATAAATAACCTATTAATATTCAATACAGTATTCATTTCGCCCAAAGATTCTTGTTGGCATCTCTACCTAATGGAGTACCTGCATAAAATCGAAACGTAGGTCTCCAGCTGCAAAAACAGTGATTTGGAGACAATAGCACTAATAATTGCAGATACAACCCTGAACTACCCACAGTTCACTGTCACTGAACCATACAAAATAAGGGGAGCTGTACGGATCCGTACCAATGTACATCTTTCCTATAATGAAGATCCATAAGGACCTTGTACCCCACCAGCTGCTATAACAAATCCACATCAAACCTGTAACTATCCCCAACAGAATGCAAAATCATCCTCATCAAAACTAAAGTAGGGAGGGTGGGTGGAATGTTTTCTAGATGCCAGCTCTCTTCCGATTAAAGACTTCCTAAGAGTCTCCTACTGACCATCCCCTAAAGCCCCAATGTTCCTGCCTGACCTACCAATCCAGTAAGTCCCCCTTAATTTCTATTAACTTTTTCTTACAGAATAAAAAACTTCCTATGCCAAACCCCTTTTTATCAGATCATGTCGACCCTGCATCCATGCTTTTCTTTTCATACTCCAGGCCTATCTGTGTGAAAGATCTTACTTGAAGCCCTAATGGTAAGCATCCTACATAACTATTAAGGGATTCAGAAGTATAGACAGACACTGTGTTGCCTTCTGTCGCAGGCTCCTGCATAGGCTCTCATGAAGATGTAGTCGGAAATGACTTATATGAAATATCAACTAAATTCAAGACCAAAAATTTAAGATATTGCAGCTTACCAGTCCTTAGATGTGGTGGCTGCATAAGTTTTCTTTTTTTCTCCAGCTAAAAACATTTTCAGCAAGTACATAAAATACTTGCTAATTTAATCTGTAGTGCAATATCCTCCCCAATTCTTGGGAGCTGAACTGTAAGCAAAAGGAAGGGGGTGGTCTGGCGCACTGAACGATAAGTCCCAAAAGTTCATACATGTAAAGATGCAGTGAACAAGTTAAAAATCCAAAAATTTCCAAACAACTCTCTGGCAGCTGCTATAAAAGAGCATGAAGGAACTCTGCAATGGCAAGCATAGAAAAGGAAGCAGCGCCTACTAAGTGTAGAATAAAATAACTTTTACTGGAAATCAACAAATTGGCAACTCTCTTGTAAGTTGCCAATTTGCTGATTTCCAGTAAAAGTGCTTCTATACAACACTTAGCAGGTGCTGTTTCCCTTTTAATTCTTGAACGGTAAGCACAAACTATGTTATTCTCTTTCTGTAAACTACTGCCCTTAACTGATGTTACCCTTCACAACCAATTTATGATCTGAAAAGGTGTTTTTTAGAAGATCATGGGAGCATATACCTGGATTAGACCAGCCCTGTGGTGCACCTAATTATAATGGGCAAGAATATTAAAACATGTACAGCAATGCCTCTCTTTCCCTTTAATTCTGAGGGTAAAAGATGTGGCCTTCTGATTTGCACAATCACAATCTCAGAATGAGGCAAGTGTGCCCAGTGGGGAGATTTCTCACCACTTCCTGACCTAATGATACAAAAGGAAGGAAGTAAATGTCCTTGAAAGGGTTACAGAAAGGGACAGCAAAAACTTTAAAGATTCCAGCTCATCCTTTGCAACTAATAAAATCATTTTTATTGGTGTCTGTTACTCCATTAAAGGGATTTTCACAGTTCACACAACAGAAAATAAAAAAAATTCTGCATTGAAGACAGAAAGCAATGAAAACCCAACAAAGAATTGAATCCTAAAAAAAAAAAAAAAACTTTGTTTTAAGGTTTACCTTAAAAGTTACGAAAAAAATGTAAAAGATCTGCTTTTAAAACCATTGCAAATACCGTAATATTACTGATTATTGTTTAAGCTCTTTAATTTTGAACTCCAAGCAAACAGTCAAATGCACAGGTAAAATATACATGTACTGTATATATACATATAACGGAGCTGTTTTACTAGCCAAAGGATTTATATATCTGTCACACAATTTCTGAGAGTTACACCACTCTGCCACAAAGCACAACCTTGCCTGGTATGGCAGATGTGCTTTTTCTGCTGCAGTTTGCTAACAATTACAGATCTCTTTATCACCCCATCCTACTCCACCTAGGAATGTACAGTGAAAGGAGAAGCAGCAGAGTGATGATATTTCTCTCTCTTTCTATCTGCTTTCCCTTTATATCAGCATGTTCTTTGCACTGCAGCACAATGAAATGGATTCCTATGCTGCTTCTCCCTCCCTCAATCTGAGATCTGCACTACAGGGACTGCAAAAGGCCAATTCCAGGTCAAAAGTAAGTATTTACCCTTCATTTTTTGATATATTAATAAAAACAGAGTTGCATTAATTTGTGTCTTTTATATCTGCCTAATTTCAGTATATTGAAAGTTTCCATAATTTGTTAATACATACACAGTTGATGATTGAATGATTTGATTACAAACATATTTCTAAAATGAAAATGTTCAATTAAAAAATTACTAGGTAATTGACAAAAAAAATACAAACACCCTTTTCCCCCTTTTTTTTATAAGTGATCGCATTCTCTCTGTTCTCAGCAGCATAAGAGCCAGGGGAGGAGAAACAGCAGCACACTGAACTACCCAATAAAGGGCTGTGCAGGGGTGGTGGTGTTGGTGGGGGGAGGGGAGGGAGTGTCAGGACAAGTCTGTTCACTGGAGGAGAGCAGGATGAGATCCCAGCATAGCTATATAGCTATAAAGCCGACCATGGTGTGTTATCCTGCTTAGTGTGGTCATTTTTTAATAGGAAAGCAGAGAGACTTGCAGGAACACCAGGGATTTCACACAAGGGAAGTAATACAGAGAGAACAGGATACTTTTTCATACAAGTACATGGTACAGCAGGCACATATCAGGAATAGGAAATGTTGGGTTTATATACTCTTTACATTTTCAAAACTTTACAAAAGACAAATAAAATTCCAGTCCAACATCTGATATTATTTATCCAACACAACTGATTTAAATGTGAAGTTTATTCCTCTGACCACGTTTTATGCTACACCCATATTTAGGGTGTAACTTGAAACACAGTCAGTCTGCAGCTCCCCTAACCCCAAACTGACCCCCACTTTATAGAATCCAGTGGATCTTCTCCCTGCCATCTCATGTCATTATTCTAAATTGGGGGATCTATTCACATAGGGATTCATATTTCTCAATGTAGTACAAGTGTGGTGACATCTCCACACTTTTAGTCCATTGATACTTCCTCCAGCGCCTTAATTGAAGGTCCATACCTCAAGAAGGACCTGCAGCTGCTAGATGCTCTATCACAAAGAAGTGGAACTTTCCATATGCTCCTACTATCACACACGTCATAGCAGCAATTCAATATGTATATTTAAATGAAAGACTTGACGCAGAGATGAATCTTCATTCTTTATCTACAGGCTTTCTATCCAAATGGGGGTGCTACATTAATAAAACCTGCTTCAAAAGAGAACAGGATCAGGCTTTGTACAGCTTTTGTTTCTCTCCATGGCTTCAAACAATCAATCATAAAATCAAATAAGGAACTACCGTACATCTTCTCCATGCCACCCTCCAATTTTTTCTTCTGACCAACCTAAAATTTGGATTAAATGGTCACAGCAATGGCTTCTATATGAATGATATAGAACCATTATTACATATCTTAGTACTATTTTGTTTCTCCTTTTTCTCATAGGTCCATATTTTTGGACAAAATAACAATGTTACACTTTAATGTTACAGTGTTTCCTCTTCCCATTTCCTAGATCCTTACTAAATAGCTTACCATGTCTCCAATTCTTTAACATCTTAAGGATCAACAACAACAAATAAGACAACAATTATGGCACGTTGATACTAATATTGAGACTGTGCAACTGAAAACTTTGATCATCTCATACTCTTGTTGCGAAATCCAACATTTTTTTCTGACTCGTTAAATGCTTCCATCTCGTCCTTGTTGATTATTCAATACTGAGATTTTTTATATACCTATATGTCTTTTATTATTTGCGTACCTTTTATTGCCTTAATTTAAAAATGTACTTTCAACACAACATTACATTAAAAAAGGGACCTGCAGCTGGAGAAATAGTCTGCAGGAGCTAAAGCATTGCACGCGTGATCCACAGGTTGCAGTTGCAATTTTTTGCAACCTCCAATGCAAAAAATGTACTAAATTTATTAATAATCATTGGCTGCATTTATTACTATTACTATTTTTTTTAACAGACTGTGCCTTGCGATTTGCTGCTTTCATTTATAATCTCTGCACTATCCTGCAATCTGAGGATGTCAAACTGTTTACGAAAGTTCTGTATACAATGCTAGTTCAGTATATTGTTATATCTGCAAAGTGGGATGCGACAGAGGCACATTTTAGATTTTCTCAACATTTTCTGCATTGGTTTTCAAGCTGCTTTTTGCAGACTAAATTGTTTTGTGTGAATTGTTTTCAGTTTTTCTGGTTGGATTCATTTTTCACTGGAATTTGAATAATTCTATCAATTCTCCAAAATGACCTGAAAACCGTATTTTCAGAGAGCTCAAAATGTAGCCAATATTTTTGCTTCACATTTTTCCATCTCAGATGCCTAAAATTAAACACAGAGACATAGAAGGGTGATGGAAGAAAAAAAAGTGGTCTATTGCCCCACTTTTTATTTATAGGGGTTTTTTTTAGATTTTTTTTTTGTTTGCTTTTTTGTTTTTTTTTTAACCTTTTTGTCTGAGTATAGATCTACATATTGTTTTCCCAAGAATGTTTGAATCCGCTTACTTTTCTCTGACTCACTACCTCTGCTGGAAGTCTATTCCAAGCATCAAGTACTCTTTCAGTAAAATAATACTTTCTAAGATAAGTTTTGAACTTTCCTCCTGTTTAAAGTCATGCCCTAAACTTCTTGATCTTGGTTTTATATTAAAAAAAAATTTCTTCTGGAACATTGTTCAATGCTTGATATATTTAAAGATTTCAATGATGTATCCTCTTTCCCTGCTTTCCGCCAGGCTGTACATTTTAAGTTCCTAAAGTCGCTCTTAATATGTTTTCTTCAAACCCAAATCCCCCAAACCTTTCACCAGTTTTGTTGCCCGTCTCTGGACTCATTCTACCTTATCAATATCTTTTTGTCAGTGAGGTCTCCAGTTCTAGACCCAGAATTCTAAAAGAGGTCTAACTAAAGATCTACATCAATAAATCAGGAGGACCTACTTCCTCCTGCTGGTGATCCCTCGAATGAGCAGGGAGACACAGCAGCGCTCATCTGTAGTATGATTGGTAAAGTTCATCATTTATTGCAATTAAAATATGGCAACTCACAAGAAGCAAAATGTATAAAGGCATGTCACACATATTTGCCTCTCTGTATGATCCCGATCCTGGTAGCTGGCAGGTTTGGGCACTGGTGGAGGCTCGTCCACTCTGGTGGCTTCCAGGGCTCTGAGTGAACCCGAGAGCCGCATCCTCATCAGCGTTGACCTGGAAACCACCAGAGCGGAAGAGCCTCCACCAGTGCCCAAACTTGCCAGCTACCAGGATCAGGATCGTACAGAGAGGCCAACCCATGTGACATGCCTTTATACATTTTACTTCTTGTGGGTTGCCATTTTTTATTGCATTAAATTATTAAATTTACTAATTATTCTACACAGATGAGCGCTGTTGTGTCTCCCTGCTTTCTTGTTCACAGAGCTACCTCCTCCCTGTCAGCTGTCTGCACATACTGAGGGTAGAATCAGCTAAGACATTTTAACTCTTTATTATTAAACTCTATACTGACTTTTTCCCATATACTTTCTAATCCTTATTGTTTTATGGTTTATTTTTTATGTCCATCTTTTCTTATGCATGAATCATTTATTCTTATGGGCATTGTTTTAAACATTTTTATTTCTGGGGTTCCTTTTTTGCCCCTTGCCTTTGGCCCCCATATTTGGATCTATCAGAGTTTTTTTTTTTTCTTTTTTAAATAATCCGTAGCCCCAGATTTTTTTCTGCCCATCGCATTTCCCATCGCTTCCCAAGTGCCACTGCACACCCCTTTATCTGATCCCTCTATTGATGCATCCTATACCTTTTTTTTTGCTTTTTTCACTGCCTGGTCACACAGTTTGCTCATTTTGCAATCATCTGAAATAAGTGCCCCCAAATCTTTTTCCAGAACTAAGTTTACAGCAGATACTAAAGAGTTAAACTACCATAGCTATCATAGAAATATCTGAGTTTGAGTTCTTGGATCTCTTGGGATCTGCTATGTTTTTTGCAATGGGTTCCTGCTCCCTTTGCTAGATTAATATAATTTATATGATAAAGAGTGAATAATGCGAAATGAACATAGAGATTGATCACTAGTGATGCCTGCACTTCAACACTATTGTTACCAAATACATGTTGTAGGGTAGGTCAGGTTTGCATTCACATTCCTTGATTAATGCAACCATGGAAGCTGGAAAATCCAGAAAGTAGCTGGAAAAGAGGAAAGAAGATAGAAAGTTCCGAAAATAAAAACACTCATCACCACACCTCTACATAGCCTAATTTTGCCTAAAGTGGAACTAACCCCTGTTAATTTAACAGTTTATCAAAATAGTTAAGCTCAAGGCATGCCATAAATGATAGCTGGCACTGTGGCTTGTGCTTTCAAGTGAACGGTCAAGACATCAAATTGCTGTTGTCTCAACTGATCACATGTGTAGCACCAAGGTGTCAGAACACACAGTGCATGACAGATTGCTGTGTATGGGTCTGGTAGCAGAAGGCCGGTCAGGGTGCCCATGCTGACCCATGTCCATAGCTAAACGTGCCTACAATGGGCACATGAGCAACAGAACTGGATCATAGAATTTAAGAATAGTTTAAGGAAGAAAACTTTGAGTTTGATTGGATTGAGATCTCAAGAATTTGGAGGCCAAGTCAACACCTTAAACGTCTGCGAGATTTGCTGGAAAAACAAGTCCAATCCATGGAGACCCCACTTCACAACTTGCAGGACTTAAAGTGGAGTTCCACCCATTTTTGGAACTTTAGATCTTTGTAATCCCCTTTAAAATGGCTTTTACCAATGGAAACTTTTTTTTTTTTTTTTTGCTAGTAAATACCTTAATTTTGGCTTTATTCCTCCTCTCCTCACTTCCTGGTCCGATTGGCGATGACGTCATTCGGCGATCCGCAGTGTCTGCTGGGATGTATTCTACTTGCAGTAGCTGTATCTGTACTGAGCCGTGCCTGCCCCGCCTCCGCCCCGCCTCCTCTCATTGAATTGCATTGTATGAATGTATTAAGGCTGTTCTCTGCCCAGCCTCCGCCCCGCCTCCTCTCATTGAATTGCATTGTATGAATGTATTAAGGCTGTTCTCTGCCCAGCCTCCGCCCCGCCTCCTCTCATTGAGTTGTATTGAGAGGAGGCGGGGCGGAGGCTGGGCAGAGAACAGCCTTAATACATTCATACAATGCAATTCAATGAGAGGAGGCGGGGCGGAGGCTGGGCAGAGAACGGCCTTAATACATTCATACAATGCAATTCAATGAGAGGAGGCGGGGCGGAGGCGGGGCAGGCACGGCTCAGTACAGATACAGCTACTGCAAGTAGAATACATCCCAGCAGACACTGCGGATCGCCGAATGACGTCATCGCCGATCGGACCAGGAAGTGAGGAGAGGAGGAATAAAGCCAAAATTAAGGTATTTACTAGCAAAAAAAAAAAAAAAAAGTTTCCATTGGTAAAAGCCATTTTAAAGGGGATTACAAAGATCTATGTATTCCAACCTATTAAAAATGGGTGGAACTCCGCTTTAAAGCATCTGCTACTGACGGCTTTGTGCCAGATACCACAGCATACCTTCAAAGGTCCAGGGGAGTCCATGCCTCGATAGGTAATGGTGGGTTTGTTATAATGTTATGGCCAATCATTGTATACCACCATAACATTAAAGTGGAGTTCTGGCCACATACAACTTTTTGAGATAAAAATACCCCCCTAATCCTAATCTATCCCTATAATTACCCTAACACTAACCCCACATTACAGGTCATTACAGTAAAGAAATAAAGATAAATACTTACCTTTAAAATTGATTGCAGAGCGCAGCCATCTCCGTTGTGGGCGTCTGAAGCCGCTGTGTCCCCTGATGTGTCCTTCTTCCTGAAACTGGCTACCCAGAATGCTGATCAAAATCTCTCGCATACGCTGTAGATTGCGATCGGCATTCTGAATAGCGGCTGGCCGTTCCCATTGCATCCTGGGATTGATGATGCTCATCTCCCAGGACGCAATGCGAAGGAGGAAGTGACGTCGGCGCCCGTGTCCGCAGAGGGAGGAAGAGGAAGGAAGGTAAGTATATTTGCATTAAAAGCAAGGTAAGTGAAAAGAAAAAAAATGACATTATCCAATTCTTTTTCAGGTACTTCAAAGCAAGCAGACAAACAAAAAATCATTTTTAGGGTGGAACTCCGCTTTAAGGGGGCTATTTTGGAAAAGTTGCATTGAATAGCCATGGGCATAACCAAAGGTTCTTTAGACTAATTTCACCTAAGAATAAATGTTTGTTTTATTATGGACAGTAGTAAAATACTGCATTATGTATTATGTGGAGTTGGTGGAGGAGCATAGGTGGAGTTGAGGAGCATAAGAAACACATTTTTATAACAAGAGATACAATGTAAAAATTCTAGAGAAGGCTAGTGGGAATTAATAAATAAATGTAGCTGATGGTTACATTGGTTATATTAGTCTGGCCCTCTACTCTGCTTGTATAAAAACATAAGGCCCAGGTAGGTTGGCTGTATGCTTCTAACCCTTTACACATTTTGACTTGATTGTACCTTCAATTAAATTTGACAAACAAGTTTTCTATAACTGAACAAAAACTGAACAAAACTGAACAAAAAAAGATAGCAGTGGGTTTAGGGTAGGAGAGAAACATGTTTTACTGTTACTGAATTGTGTACAAAATGTGTAAATGTTTTCTATCTTTGGAAAATGCCTGTTCAGGAGAAGCATAATGTGGGAATCAATGCGTTACCCTCCAGCATCTCACTTTTGTAAGGAGAGTAAAACTTGACAGTAATTTTGTTTTACAGCAGAGAAAACAGCTTCTGAACAATGAAAAATGTTTAAGCAAAAGAGTTTGAAAATGTTTTGGATAATTGCTGAAATGTAGTAAAAGTTCTGGGAAAGAACTCTAAAATGAACAGATGAATTGGTTCACACACAACCAGGACCTGAAATTTTTTGGCTCTGGTAGGGACTAGGGATGAGCTTTGGGTTCGAGTCAACCATGGGTTCATGCCGAACCCAACTGATCTGCATTTCACGAACATGGCAAACTAAAATGGCCATTCATGCTATAGCAACCAACTACCAGTAATCCACTTCCTGGCCTTCCAATTTAGGTCAAGTGGCTATAAAGGCCAGTAATTATGACTTTGTTATTTGCCAGCCCCCTTACTATAAAAAAAAAAGTAATTTGTAGTTAGAGTCCTTCAGTAAGGTTGGTTTGGGGGACTGTTCAACCCGTGAAATTTATTGGATACCTTTTTTCTTCTGTGTGTCTCAATTTTATCAGCAACTACTGCTTGGTTTAACAAAAAAATTGGCTTGGGGTTTAGTGCCTCCGATTATCTTTTTTGGGGGGAGTTATATTTATTTTAGTTTGCAAGAGCCTTTTTTAATTTTGCACAAATTTGTAATATGAATATATGGAGGAGGCTGTGAGCAATAGAAGGTACTTTTTTGGGCCAAGAATACATACTTGAATAGATTTTTATTCCTAAAACAGAGTTTAATGTCACTTTAAAGTGTTTTTATATGCATATACTGTATATCTCAGGCTTATATCCCCATATTTGTACTTGGTTATCCTGGAAATAACAGACTCTGTCCCTGCATGGCTACACTCACTACTCCACTGTATCTATGAAATGAGCCACGGTTGTCAAACAGGTTGAACTTCAAATATGTCTTCCAATGTTCATTTTCATTTCATGGTTGTTGATAGGGTAAGTAGTTTACAAAGAAAAAGATCACATTATTTTTGCGGTGATTACTGCTTGCAGAGAGTGGCAAGGACACATCTTGCAAAATCAAAAGATATTATCTGTAATTGCTAAAAATGTTCTTCTAAAATGTTCTTTTAAAAAAACTACAGCAGCCACCAGAACTAAGGACTGGTAAGGCTGTAGATTATTACATTTTTACATTCAGATTCAGGTGTTAATAAATGCCAGTTCTGCCTCATCCTTGCTCATAAAAATATTTTTTTGAATGAAAGGCAACCCACACCTGCCTAGGACACGGTGAAAGTGACACTAAACTCTGGTTTAGAAAATAGAAAAAGTATGTATTTTTAATGCAAGAAAGTACTTCCTATTGTTCTACCTCCTCATTCCAAATCTCCAAATTACTTTTTTTTGTGTGGCTGCTGTGAACTGACTTTCTGTTAGAGGGTGGCTACGTTCATTCTCCATGGTCCCATGGTGAGTAGGAGCATAACCACCCTCTCTTGCTCACTCCTGAGATGGACTAATGACTGCACCACTCATTCCAAACAAACAGGGGGAGGAAACGGAGACGTTTAAGAGTTCATGGAGGATGTTACACAATAAGTACCAGTTTCCTGAAAAATAAATTTTAGGGCCATTAAAGTGGAACTAAACCCTCCTATTCTTTACAGCCAAGGAAGCTGCCATCTTGTTTTATATTTGAATAGCAGTTGCCATGGTGCTGCACATATTATCAATTCTGACACCAGGCATTTGGTCATTTGACAGTTTGATTGAGAGAAAAAAGCAACAGTGACAGTTATTGCTCGTGGCAGGCCTTAAAGCAGAGTTCCACCCAAAAGTGGAACTTCCGCTTTAGGTAGTCCTAACCCCCTGACATGCCACATTTGGCATGTCATTTTTTTTGGGGGGGGAGCGGGTACCTCGTTTTGACAGGTACCCGCTCCCACTTCCGCTCGGAGCACCGCAGCGCACTGAGCGGAAGTTCTCCTCCCCCGCCCCCTGCAATCTTCTGGGACATGTCAGAGGTCCCAGAAGATTGCTGGCCAATCAAGACGGGCAGCGCAACTCGCGCATATGCAGTGCGTACCTGGCTGTGGAGCCGCAAACCGTCACAGCCTGGTGCCTACACCAGTGATGCCGGCGCCGCCGAGACCAGAGGGAGAGGATCGAGGCTTCGGGTGGCCGCATCACTGGACCGTGGGACAGGTGAGTGTGTGTTTATTAAAAGTCAGCAGCTACACTTTTTGTAGCTGCTGACTTTTAACCTCCCCCGTCCGCGCTACAGCCTATATACGGCTGCAGCGCGGACTCGAATTTTCGGGAGGCCGTTTTTAAACGGCCTCCCAGTGACACGCCCCCAGCGCGCTCCCGCGAGCGCGCTGCGGGGAAAATCTGTGTCGGCCGTGTCCCTTGGACACAGCCGATCACAGATCGTGGTGAATGGCCAATCACAGCGGCCATTCACCACGTGATCTGGCCGTCCAATGAGCGATGATCTCATATGTAAACATATGAGATCATCTCTCATCGCCGGCGCTCCTTCCTCACACGGAGCCTGCAGTGTGAGGAAGGAGGGGGAGCCGACAGCCGCTGGGGACACAGGAGAATGTAATCAGGGCACCGATCACCAGTGCCCTGATTACTAAAAGGTAAAAACACACACACAGTGCCCCCACATCAGTGCCCGCCATCAGTGCCCCCATCAATGCCCACAATCAGTGCCCATAGTGCTGCTAGTCAGTGCCCATCAGTGCCTGCTCATCTAGGCACTGATGAGCACTGACTGGCAGCACTATGGGCACTGAGTGTGGGCACTGATGGTGCTGCCCATCAGTGCCGCTCATCAGTGCCACCCGTCAGTGTCCAGTGCCATCCGCCAGTGCCCATCAGTGCCGCCTATCAGTGCCCATCAGTGCCGCCTCTCAGTGCCCAGCAGTGCCACCTGTCAGTGCCCAGCAGTGCCACCTCTCAGTGCCCAGCAGTGCCGCCTCTCAGTGCCCAGCAGTGCCGCCTCTCAGTGCCCAGCAGTGCCGCCTATCAGTGCCCAGCAGTGCCGCCTATCAGTGCTCATCAGTGCCGCCTCTCAGTGCTGCCTCTCAGTGCCGCCTCTCAGTGCTCATCAGTGCGGCATATTAGTACCTCCTCATCAGTGCCCATAAGTGCCACCTCATCAGTGCCCATAAGTGCCAACTCATCAGTGCCCATCAGTGCAGCCTATCAGTGCCCATCAGTGCCGCCTCATCAGCGCACATCAGTGAAGGAGAAAAATTTATTTTCAAAATTTACTCGCAGAAAATAAGAAAAACTTTTTTTTTTTTTTTCAAAATTTTTTGTCTTTATTCTTTTTTTTTGTAAAAAATAAAAAACCCAGAGATGATTAAATACCACCAAAAGAAAGCTCTATTTGTGTGAAAAAAATGATAAAAATTTCATATGGGTACAGTGTAGCATGACCGCGCAATTGTCATTCAAAGTGTGACAGCGCTGAAAGCTGAAAATTGGCCTGGATGGGAAGGGTGTTTAAGTGCACAGAAGGCAAGTGGTTAATAAACACAGAAAAGGCTGGAACTCCGCTTTAAGGCCCCTTTCACACATACGGACCGTTCATTTCATCAGTTATGTCACGTCAAAATGGATAAAGTATTCATTCGTTTTTCATCCGTTTTTCATCAGTTTTTTTCATCTGTTTTTCGTCTGTTTTTCATCCGTTTTTCATCCATTTTTTTTACATCCACCACCAATGCAAAAACGGATGAAAAATGGACCATATGTCCGTTTACATCTGTGTTTTATCCGATCCGTTTTTTTTTTTTATGGAAGAAAAATATAGCTTTCATCTGTTCAAAAAAACGGATTTTGATGGAAGCGGATGTAAACGGATATAAATGAATGATCATCTGTTGTCGTTCATTTTTCCATAGGAATGCATTGATGTCCGTTTTTCATCCGTCAACCTGAACTAAACCCTCCTATCCTTTTCAGCCAAGGGAGCTGACATCTTTGCTCCTGTCTGATCTGTCTATACCATGGAGCTGCCCATGTGATCAGTTATGACACCAGCCATTTGATGGTTTGACAGTTTGGTTAAGTGCACAAGCAAATGTGACAGCTAGGCCTAATTGGGCGTTTTTTTTTTTTTTTTTTTTTTTCAGCAGCCCCTGAACTCTCCTCTATGTTATCTTATTTGTCCACGTACACTGAGTAGTTTATAGTTGTTTAGAGGCAGTTGAGTTAAGTGCCATTTTTTAAAGCAAAAAAAATGCATTCAGACGAAAGTTTATTGGCATTTGAAATGCAAAATGCTTGTAACCGCATCTAAACGCAGTAACTGGTGTTTATAAGCATTTTGTTTATAGGTGTTTTAAATGGGGATACATTTCTGACCATTTCACAATGTAAAACGCTTCTAAATGCAAACGCCGCTAAACGCGCATAAATGCAGAATTGAAACGCGGCAAAATGAATGCTTTTAACCATCAGTTATTAGCTGTCATGTTCCAGCATTCGGGAGAGGTTTTCAAATGTTCCGTGTACATGAAGCCTTAGCATTCCCGGAATGCCAAGAATATAACTGTTTTTTGAAACCGTAAATCAATGAGTTTAGTTTCACTTTAGATGTAACTGTTTTGGAAAACCTTTAAAATGGCAGGTTCTGCTTTAAGTAGTGGATGTCAATGGACTGTTTTTGGAGAATACAGCTATCATGTAGTGTCACTTTTTTTTTAGTAACCTACATTTACAGTTTAATAATTCAAATGGTGTAATCCAGGTGAATCTATTGTAGCACTGAAGTACATTTTGTAACAGAATTTCACAAACACACGCAGAGATAAAAAAATCAAAGGTGTTCCGTCGGTGAAGGCCTTTAGTGATATGAAGAACAGAGGTGTATTTATCTCCTCAGAATAATCTACTGAAACAATCATGACCTAATTATGACAGCTCCATGTTTTGTTATAGCAGTTACGTGTTTTGAAAAGCAGACCTTTTCATAATTCAAAGGACCTGGGAAATCTGGTCAAACAGATGTTACACATTTCGGAGATAACAGCAGTCGCTCCGCATTAGTAGCTTAAAAGTGGACCAGACAAGCTTTGCCTTCTATCGGCCTTACATCCATTCACACTACTCTGCTACAAAGTATCCTTTCATTAAAACATTTTACATGTAAATTTCAAGCTGGAGCTGCTTACAGAGAAATGTTAGTGTATTTTCAGGAAGCACGGGGTTATGGCGAAAAGTGACATTCATTTTTTTATGTGACCTTTACGTCTTAAAGTATATCAGAACCCAAGTACAAAAAATGTTACATATTTCAACATTGTAAAGGGATTTCTCTATTTTTTTTTTCAGGTTTTTCCTTTACTTTTACCTGGTGATCCTGCCAGTAAGGGCTCTTTCAGACAGTAAGCTAATGGTAATAACAGGCAGCTGAGCCAAATTTTTTCAGCCCCCATCCCCAGCCACCCACCTGAATCATAAAAAAAAAAGGCCATACAGAGCTTTACTCATGCATCTTTAACTTGGGGTGCAGAGTTTGACAGGGGGCCCCGCCTTTTAAACTCGCCCATTGAGCTCAATGGGGCTGCAATACAACCACAAGCCATCGCTCAGCTTGCAGTTGTGGCGTTGTCCTATTATGGAAAATAGCTGATCGGCAATTTTTAAAAATGGTAAAAAAAAATACAGGCATTTAGAAGGCAGCATTGATGCCTCTTGAACGCTTGCATTTTTAACTTGGAGTGCAGAGTTTGACAGGGGGCCCCACCTTTCAAGCTCGCTCATTGAGTTCAGTGGGGCTTCAATGCAACCACAAGCCAATCGCTCAGCTTGCAGTTGTGGCGTTGTCCTATGATGGAAAATAGCTGGTCGGAAATTTAAAAACAGTAAAAAAAACAAAAAAAAAAAACAAACAGGCATTTAAGAAGCAGCATTTATGCCTCTTGAACGCCTGTCATCCACTGCTCTTCCACCCTCTGAAAAGCGATGCACCACGGATCAGTTTTAAAAGGGCAGTAGAGTCCTTGTGTGCTTCATGTGCTAGACCAGTGGCAGTGAACCTTGGCACCCCAGATGTTGTGGAACTACATTTCCCATGATGCTCAACTGCACTGCAGAGTGCATGAGCATCATGGGAAATGTAGTTCCAAAACATCTGGGGTGCCAAGGTTTGCCATCACGGTCCTAGAGTAACAAAGCTCACTTACTGTTCTGTAGAAAGAGCAACATTGTCACCCTAGGACAGGACTATAAACCATCTTCCCCCTTTCCATCTCTATAACAGGGAGAGGTGTTTGATAGTCCATAGAGATAGCTAAGAACAATGTTACTAATCAGACCCCAGCACAGGCAGAGAGTATCCTACCTAAAACACACTGGTACTGGCACTGGCACTGGCACTGACACTAACTGACACTGATACTAATTAAAAAAAAAAAAACTTTGATTCAATTTGTTATCCTGCATTGTCGCCCCATCACACAATTTACAAATGTAGACTACAAGCAGCTGTGCTTACACACATTACACAACCATTTTCCATTGTTGGTAAGCTGTTCAAACTCTGCGCATGCACAGGGCATGGTGTAGCTGAGGTGCAAGGTTGCCCCTACTAGTGTTAGTTGGAGCCAAAAGAAGATACACTGCACACACGCAGTTTAAATGGCCCAGAAAAGCTGCTAGGGGGCACAGTGTAGGGAAATTTAGTAGATGATGGAGATGGAGATGGAGAGGTTTGGGGGGGGGGGGGGAGGCAACATTTTTTCTGAACAAGACCCAAAACAGCTGCATCTGGAATGTGATGACCTGGGTTCACCACTTCCAAAAGGAGGACCTATGGTATTTACTATTTATTAGCTATTTATTAGCTGTAGAATTGCATGGAAGGAATTTTCTGAAAATCTTCCTGAAAGGTGAGCTTACACTTTAAGAATGTGGTGGAGATGCATCTAGAAAAAGATGGGCTCTTAATCCCCAACAAGGCCTTTGATCTGAAAAGGATCAAGTGCTCTATGCAACGCTTAAATAGATATACGTGTACTACCAAAATATTTGTTATTCTGTTAATAAGTCTTGTAATTTTGCGATCTAGACACTTTTTGCCAGACAGCATATAGCTATGTTGGTGACCTCACTTTTCTCCTCCAAGATTACACAACACATCTTGGTCAGAGCCCATCCCAGTCTGGTAATTGTCTAATAAAGAACCAACAGTGCATTGATCAGTTCTCTGTCTTCTACATTACTGTAAGAGTAGTGCTCAGTCTCGCAGGACCCTGAAGTTTAAGGTGCCTAGATTCTGTAGCACTACCCCCATAGGAGCCGCTAGAAGTTTGCTCAGTTTTTTTTCCCATTAATTGCCCTGCAGGCACACAGCCACAGACACTTTTCGGCTCAATAAGCCATCCAAGGGTGTTCTTTTTGGTGTTTTGTTTTGGGGGATAACTTGGGTAGGGTTGGAGAATTGAGTGGGATACTTCAACAAGAGCTATATACAAAATGAGGACAGTAAACGTCATTCTGTAGAACAGTAAGCAAAATCCTTATAAAAGCAGGCTGTAGATTTGGCTTTGTAGTAGCAACTAAAGGCAAAGAAGCCTCCTTTTTTGAGCAATTAGAACCGACTCCCTTCACAAAGAATTAGATAGACTAAGCTTTTCAGGAAACCAGCTGATGCCCCCTTTACACACACAAAGCTGACTCTCTAGCACCAAAGGGGTGGCAGCAGCCCACAGTCTCTAAGATCTCTCACAGCAGACGTAACACCTTATTTTGCTCCTGTAATACCAGACTAGATCTGCCAACGATAGCCCCTCAGTAAACTCTCTACAACTTCAGCAAAGCAGACCCTCAGGGTAGATAGCCTAAGGGGGCAAGTGGACCCCCCCCCAGGCTGTGTTCCTCTTCTACAGAAAAGAAACAGGAAACTCTGTGTTTGAGAGTATTTGGGCAGGGCTATATAATTAGCAATGCTTCCCATTTGCCTTGCTTCACACCTACGTTCCAGAGAGATCCACAGTTCTCTAGAAAGCAGAGAGAGACATCAAACCTGCAGCAGGTGAAACACTGAACAAGCCAGAATATTCAACAGAGCTTCACTGGATACAGTGAGCCAAAATGAAATCTAGAAGGGTGCTACATGTCTTTTCCCATAGGTGCACCCACAGCCAGGCACACAGTTACATTCGCTCCTTGGCTCAATTAACAGTCTAAGGATATGCTTTTCTGATTCTTTACTGCAAAACTTAAACCTTAGATAGGAGTAGGTTGACTGTGGGATACTCCAGTAACTCCAGTAGCAACTTGAGGGCACTAATCTTGCTCCTATTATTGTGAGCAGCGTCCTTGCACAAGAAATTAGTGGACTGAGCTATACCAAGACACCAGGCACAATGTCCCCTTTTTTGAGCAATGCTGACTCCAGCATTACAAGGGTTAGCAGCAGCAAACAGTCTCAAATAACTCTTTCTCCAGTCTGTACTCACTAATGTCTTTGGATAGTTAAGCGCCTCCTTCCAATATCTTTCAGACACCTTTGCCAGTGATACCAGACCAGGTCCCAAGACCTAAGTCCCTCAGTAAGCTCCAGCAACTTTTAGCAGAATAGGCCTGCAGTTGGCCTGGCTGGGACCTTGATGAACAGCAGACAAATGGCAAGTCTGCCCAGGAGGGCAGCAGCCTTTCGGGCTGCCAATGCCTTGTCAGAAAAGAACCCCCAGGTCTTAGATTATTTATGCTCCTCCCCAGCAACCATCTGAGCACCTCTCCCCAGGGATTTGCCAGGGCTGCATACATTTTCAGCTATTGATTTGACTCTCTTCCAGAACCTTTCCAAACAGACAGGTGGAAACAGTCAACCCTACAGCCAGTGAAACACAGAACAAACTAAAACAATCACATAAAGCTACACTGATTACAGAGAGCCAGCAACTACATTTATCTAACCTAGCACCTATCTAGGAGGGTCCTTAAACATGTTCAGGAAGTGCAACTAACAGGTTTTCCCCTACTGTTTTGGGAATACGGAAAGGCCATTATCAAGATAGATTCAGGTATTTATGTGTAAAAATATTTTAAAGATTTTAAATGAATGCATAATTAGAATAAATGCTGTTTTCATTATGTTTCTTATTAAGCTTTAGGTTGCTGATGGACAATAAATGGAACCAATGGAACCATTGTGAAGCAATATTGCTTAGTGTCCTATCTCCCCATACTGCTCAGATCATTCAGCTCGGAGTGATGATGGAATCTCTCTCAGAACCATCATAGCTTGATGTTTGCTGGAAGTGATTTCTGCCAGTCCGATATGTGAGGTCCTGCCAAGCCAGTCTGTTCCAAAGTTGCAGATAACTACTGTGTGTTGGTTTTTGGAATGTAAATAATATTCAACCTAAATTTGACAATTCTCCTACCTTTGTATTAGAAAACAATGCTACGTAAATGAAAACTCAACTTTAAGTCCATGTTAACATCTTTGTGCAGTGGGAACATATGCAAAATAACACCTATTCAGACAGTACACAAAAACAAACATTTTTATTGTAGGTGGTATTGCAATTCATTCATAATGGCACCCCAACACACCTTGCTAATGCATATGCATTTTAGCGCACCACAATGCATGGTAACTTATTGCATGCATTTTGGTGCAAGTTACACTGTATTACCAAAAGTATTGGGACGCCTGCTTTTACACACATATGAACTTTAAAGGCATCCCAGTCTTAGTCCGTAGGGTTCAATATTGAATTGGCCCACCCTTTGCAGCTATAACAGCTTCAACTTAAAAGCAAACACACACACACATCATAGGTTGAATGTTTAGCCATTATGGGAATGTTTAGCCATTCTTCCAGAAGCACATTTGTGAGGACAGGCCTGGCCTCTGCTCTAATTCATCCCAAAGGTGTTCTATTGGGTTGAGGTCAGGACTGGTGCAGGCCAGTCAAACTCCTCCACCCCAAACTCACTCATCCATGTCTTTA
The DNA here is from genome assembly GCF_965119305.1 of Pelophylax lessonae. NCBI lineage: Eukaryota > Metazoa > Chordata > Amphibia > Anura > Ranidae > Pelophylax > Pelophylax lessonae. Next base: position 67,451,661 of record NC_138775.1, read on the forward strand.
TTGACCTTGCTTTGTGCACTGGTACAAATCATTTGCTGGAGGGGGGATTATGGTGTGGGGTTGCTTTTCAGTGGTTGGACTTGGCCCCTTAGTTACAGTGAAGGGAACTCTTAAGGCATCAGCATACCAAGATATTTTGGACACTTTCATTTTCCCAACTTTGTGGGAACAGTTTGGGGATGGCCCCTTTGTGTTCCAACATGATTGCGCACCAGTGCACAAAGCAAGGTCAATAAGGACAAGGATAAGCAAGTTTGGGGTGGAAGAACTTGACTGGCCTGCACAGTGCCAAGATATGGTGCACCACAGATATCTGATTCTTGAGGATTATTCCCGTAAATGTCATCCTGGAAATATTTTACCTCCATGCCTGTTTGACTTAGTGCTGCTGGCATCTGGGTCCATTCATGGTAAGAGTATTTATGCTCTCTCCTGGGTGGTGGATGGACGTGCGACGGTGACTCCACTATGGACATTAGTGGTTATTTATAATCCTAATTGGAATGAACTGTTTCCACAGCTCACTCGACTCAGACTTTCTTTTTGCACTTTTCTCTGTTTCATATTTACAGCTATATATGTGGACTTCTCTTTTGCACATTTGCTTCTGTTTGTACATTTTGCTGTTTCATATTTATAGTTACATATGTGAATTTTTTTGCACATTGTTTGATTTTTGCACATGTTTTGCACTTTATTATGTTATATATCAATATATAATCTTTTTGAAAATGGGAACATAATTTTATGAGGCATATGTGGACTTTGATGGTACTGTACAGAGCTTGGTAACGCAAACAATTTTTATATAAAATTAACAAATTGTATTTACAACCATATATAAAAAAACATATAAATATCTAAAAACTCAGCCAAACAGCTGTGTCATTTTCTTTTGCTCTAAAGATAAATCACAGATGGAGTAACCTCAGAGATGTCATGACTGATGACATGTTTTGAGGAAGAATTGCCACTTCTTCAGGAGCTTTAATACAACATCAAAAAGAGCAGAAATCGATGTGCATTACTGAAAAACAGTGATCAAAAGTTAATTTTTTTAAAATTTATTTTTCAAAAAACTATAAACAACATAACATAACAAAATATATACAGAATATGATGTCATTCCATATGTTCTCTTACCCCAGGCGGAGTCACACCCAGGGATCGGGGAAAGGAGTCTCACCCGGTGAAATGCCGGAATCCCAACCCTCATAAGAGGGAAGACTAAATGCAGGGTTCTCTATCTGTTAATAAAATACATATATTAAAATATCTTACCAGGCAATGCTATTTTTATGTGGTCAAATAAGGGTAATCTAGTAGACGCACCATAGTAGTGTCAGCTTAAAACACCTGGGCCATTACTTCGGTGTCAGATAAGGAAAAACACGACCAACAGGTCCTCTTTAAAGGCTGGTAAAGACACTGCTAAAATAATAGCAGCTTCCTGCTTACAGGTGAAAATAGATCCATCTTCTTTATTGAATTCCTCTCTGTCTTTTGCTTTTACTTTGACCTTATACACTGGGAATCCCTGTGAGGCCCTAGTGTACGTTTTTACTTGTTACAAGACCATTACATGATACACTCTTCTGTCTGTTCACCTTAGATATTGTGAAGATCAATATGGAGCCCATTCATGGTTCATGAGACAATTGCGTTCCCCCTATATCTTTGAGAATGTACCTATAGGGTTGTGAATCAACCTACAAGGTTAACTATAGATATATGACCATTTTCTATGGATTTTTACTTTAATGATGGCTGGGTTTATCAGATATATATATTGCTATTAATTTAGCAGTGTCTTTACCAGCCTTTAAAGACCTGTTGGTCGTGTTTTTCCTTATCTGTCACCAGAATAATGGCCCAGGTGTTTTAGCCGACACTACTACGGTGCGTCTAATAGATTACCCCTATTTGACCACATAAAAATAGTATTGCCTGGTAAGATATTTCAATATATGTATTTTATTAACAGATAGAGAACCCTGCATTTAGTCCTCCCTCTTATGAGGGTTGGGATTCCAGCATTACACCGGGTGAGACTCCTTGCCCGAATCCCTGGGTGTGACTCCGCCTGGGGTAAGAGAACATATGGAATGACATCATATTCTGTATACAGTAAACCCCCTCCATCGCGGGGGTTACGTTCCAGACCCACCCGCAATAAGTGAAAATCCGCGAAATAGAAAGACCCTATTTAAATACACTATAGGCATGTTTTATAACTTTCCCTGTACTTTTAAAAGCATTTTAAGGTATTTAAACGCATTTTTAAAACAATAGAAACACATTTAAACACATAAAAGATACTGAGAGACAGAGCAAGAGCAATGGAAAACACAAAAATATTTAATTAACAATGATTTAATTAGTAAAATAATATTAATAGGTCTTATAGAAAAAACGCAAAATACCGGGACCGCGAAAACTGAACCACAATATAACAGGGGTTTACTGTATATTTTGTTATGTTATGTTGTTTATAGTTTTTAAAAAAATTTTTTTTTTCAAAAAATAAACTTTTGATCGCTGTTTTTTAGTATTGCACATCGCTTTCTGCTCTTTTTGATGTTGTATTAAAGCTCCTGAAGAAGTGGCAATTCTTCCGTGAAACATGTCGAGCACATAGAACCCAGATGATATTTGTTATACCTTTCCACCGGGTGAGACTCCTTGCCCGGATCCCTGGGTCTGACTCCGCCTGGGGTAAGAGAACATATGGAATGACATCATATTCTGTATATATTTTGTCATGTTATGTTGTTTATAGTTTTTCAAAAAATTAATTTTTCCAAAAGTTAACTTTTGATCGCTGTTTTTTTGTATTGCACATCGCTTTCTGCTCTTTTTGATGTTGTATTAAAGCTCCTGAAGAAGTGGCAATTCTTCCGTGAAACATGTTGAGCACATATAATCCAGATGGTATTTGTTATATCTTTCAATCATGACATCTCTGAGGTTACTCCATTTGTGATTTATCTTTAGAGCAATAGAAAATTACACAGCTATTGGCTGAGTTTTTAGATATTGATATGTTTTCATGTATATTGTGAATAAAGTTTGTTAATTTTATATAAAAATTATTTGCGTTGTCAAGCTCTGTACGGTACAATCAAAGTCCACATATGCCTCATAAAATAATGTTCCCATTTTCAAGTACAATAGGACGTAGGTACTTCATTTATGATTTAAGTTTTTGACACCCCCCCCCCCTTTTTCTGAATAATATATAATCTGTGTTGATATTTTCACTTATAGGACATATGGTTATTTTACATTTTTTTATAGAAAGCGCAAGCAGGGGACCCCAAAAAAGGAGGTTTGAGGCCACTCTGTGCAAAGTCATTATATATTGTGTTTGTTATTTTAAGAAAAAACGCTGAGCATTTACAATCATTTTACCCCTCTATTTGTCCAGCCATTTTTACAGAGACTGAAAGTAAAGGGAAATCCTATTTTTAAAGTTGCCATGAGATTAGGCTGTGAGGAAAAAAAATCTATCAATAGAGACTAATGTTCTCCCTTTGAGGAGATTTCATCTCACTTGTGTTGTGTCTCCAAGACAGGAAGTGATGGCATATAAACTTTGAGGGACATAGTCAACAAAAACTACCTTATGAGAGTTTTGACCCTTCCCTACGCTTAAATAAAAAAATCATGGCTTTACATAAACTTTAAGGTGTAACTCTACTTTTGTTGAGAAAAAACATTCCCCTCCTTGTGATCTCTGTACATTGCAAGCAGTGATCGACCGATATCGGTTTTTCGTTGCGGTTACCGATATTTTGGTCAATGTATATCGGTATCGGCCGATATTGGACAATATTTTTGTACACTTTAAATTTTTTTTTCTTTTACTTTGCAGGTACTCTTGTGGAGGGATCTGGGGATCTAAAAGACCCCAAACCCCTTCTCTGCACTTAAAAGCATTCAAATCTGGCGCCAGACAGTACCCGGAAGTGATGTCTCTTCCGGGTTTTTGCATGGATACCCAATCAGAGCCAAATGCGGCTTTGATCGGGTCTTCACCGGCCATGCAGGCTGGTTGCCAAGTTCTCCCGGTGGGACGGGAGACCCGGGCGACCCGCAGAAGGTGGCAGGGGGGGGAATGTCCCCTCCCACTCCTTGTAATGACAGCCGAGCGGCTTCTCAGCTGCAAGCAGAGGCTGTCTTCTCCCACACAGACAAGACGCAGGAACATTCCACATCTTGGACTGATACTCCTATTATACTTCGCCTACCTCTAGCCACGAGAAATACTTATCTATGACAGGTATGCCATACCGGCCTACACACCCATTAAGGACCGTTTAGGACCAACTGTGGATCACTGTGGCGCCTACAGTCTTTCCGTTTACCAGCCATTTTTCACACCGTTCTCTTTCTCAGTGAATCATGTTTAAGTGAGACCAAACACGGTTAATACCGTTTTAATTGACAGCCCAGTTACCCTCACAGGAGGACTTCCTTTGGTACAGTTAGTGCATTGAACTTTGGTTGAACCCTGAAGAAGGGTTTTTATACCCGAAACGCGTAGGGTCCTGTCCGCCTCTCTCCACCAATGGTGCCTAGGAGTCTTCTGTATGGATACTGGTCTGTCCTCGCATGCAAGTTTTAATTTTATGCATATCCAGTTGTCTGCTGGATATATATAATTTTGTGTATGTAGTTATTGTTGGTTTTCTTTATGTAATAAAATTGTATTTTATATACTCCTTTGCCTAATTTTTCAGTGTTTTAGTGGCATATAAAGTCCCAAACCATTGGGGGTACCCTTTTTTGTATCTATCTACCGGGATGATGGCCAATAACACTGGGTACTAAGTGATAGAATCTAACAAAATTTTTCCTATTGGAAGTATCTCACCAAAAATTTCATTTTTGTTGCAGGGGATGACAGAAATCTGGTTTGTATCTTAGGCCGACTTCTGTGAAAATTGGTGAGCCAATCATGCAAGCAGGAAATGATGTTTCTGGGGTGTGGTCAGTACACATTCTGTGTACAGAACAGCTCCAGGTAGCCATAGTTCATTGCATTTGCATAAAATTACAACAGCTGCAGATTGAAAAGGAAGGGTCATTTTTAATAACATCCAATTACAATATGATTTGTGTCGCAATTGTATACGCTGTATTGTTTTTTCTTTATTTACTGATTTTTTGCCCCACGAAAGTGGAGTTACCCTTTAAAGTTTGTATGTCTCCTTTTTTTTTTTTTTAGCAGTTACTTTATATTTTAAGTCTTTGCAGTGGGTTATGAAGGCAGAATAAGTGCTGAAACATTAGGACATTTCTTCTGAAAGCGAGACATTTGTAAATTAGGGCCATCAGGTAATTTTTCAGCTTTTCTGAGGAGACTTGGATAATTGCTTCAAATTACGACAAAAGAGATTCAAAATTGCAGGAGAGGTGCAGTGTTTTGCCAGGCTGAGAACATATTGGGGACGGGCAGCATGATAACAAGATGAAAGAATGGTCTTATCATGGAAATAATCGTGTTTGATGTTCAAAGCGCTGTTCTCTGTTCTTTAATAGTCTTGGTAGTAACCAAGAAGCACAGATCTGACCAGAGTGACTTGGGATTAATAACTGCATTTCCATGATAAAGCAAGTCTTAAAGTATATGTAAACCCTTACCTTGTAAAACAACCAGTTCAGTTCAAAGATGAAATGAAAGGCAATACATTTGTGTATACATATAAAAACATTATAAACAAATGTTTCCCCCCTTTTATAAGTGATCACACAACCTCCCTCTGTTCTCAGCTGCATAAGGGTCTTAGAGAGCTGGAGGAAGAGAAACAGAAGCACACTAGTCTTCCCAGTGAATGGCTGTGCAGGAAAGGGGGGGGGGGGCGTGTTAGCACACATCTGATCATTGGAGGCGAGCAGACTAAGTTCTCAGCACAGCTCGAAAACTGACCATGCTGTGCTATAATGCCTAGTGTGGTCTCTTTTTAAAAAGGGCGCAGAGGGACTGGCAGGAACACCAGGAATTTTTCACAAAGGAAGAAATACAAAGAGAACAGGATACTTTTTTATACAAGTACATGGTACAGCAGGCACATATCAGGAATATGACATTTTGGGTTGTTATTTTCTTTAAAACTGAACTCTATGGAGAAAAAATATTTACTCTTACACTGGGAGAGGGAATTTTTTATTTGGGACTAGGAATAAGGTGACATACTTACCTTATTTTTTTGCTTCCTGGCAGCCAATGCTCTCCTCCACTGTCCAACAGTCTTGAATGTGGGTGGGCCATCTGCTTCCTTCCATAAAAAGAGTGGTGGTCCTGCAATGTACTGCATGACGCCATAAAGCTGCCATCGGCTGGGCAGCAAAGGGAAGAGGATTTGGAAGACTGGTTGCACAAAACCAAGGAAGCCTGCAGGAGCGAAGAATAAGATAGGTATACCACTTATTCATCATCCCTTAGGCCATCCTTTTTCAACCAGGGAGCCCAGGCACCATGGGGTGCCTTGAGGTTTCTTCAGGAATGACTTGGCAAAATACCTAAAAATTGATCAAAAATTGTATACAAGCCTGCGGGTGGATGAAGGCTGCCTTTTAGTTACACAAAGCTACAGGTTTACATTATGCACCATTACAATTTTTTGGACACTGGAATCCTAACAACCAATGGCATCATCAGTTAATAAGGAGGATGTTGCCTCCACAGCATCCTTGTTTGACCCCTTCTGTGCCCCTCTCCCTCAGCACTGGGGTGACATTAGCTGACTGATGAAGAGAAATTAAAGGAGAAGAGAAACATTGGAATACTAGTCAGTACCAGTGTATTTGCTTTGGAAGGATAAATCATATCTACAGTCAGGTCCATAAATATTGAGACATCGACACAATTCTAATCTTTTTGGCTCTATACACCCCCACAATGGATTTGAAATGAAACAAACAATATGGGCTTTAACTGCAGACTTTCAACTTTAATTTGAGGGTATTTACATCCAAATCAGGGGAACGGTGTAGGATCTTTAACAGTTCGTATGTGTGCCTCCCACTTTTTAAGGGACCAAAAGTAATGGGACAGATTAACAATCATAAATCAAACTTTCACTTTTTAATACTTGGTTGCAAATCCTTTGCAGTCAATTACAACCTGTAGTCTGGAATGTATAGACATCACCAGACGCTGTGTTTTAAGGGACCAAAAGTAAAGGGACAATTGGCTGCTCAGCTGTTCCATGGCCAGGTGTGTATTATTCCCTCAATATTCCATTTACAAGGAGCAGATAAAAGGTCCAGAGTTTATTTCAAGTGTGGGTGCCCTACGTGTGGATGTTGTCGTATTGTTTGAAGCTATTAAAATATTTTTTTTTTACATTTTAGAATAGGGTGCTTTGAGATTGTCCATAATTTTAAAGTGTGCCTCCACTGAAAAAGGTTGAGAAACACTGCCTTAGGCAAAATGAGCAGTGTGAAACTGGCCTTACAATTTCCAAACTGCGGTAAGAGGAATGCAAAGCCTGACATGTCCCCCCTCCTTCTGCATTCCTCTTGCCGCTGCTTGTCTGTGGAAAGTACTCACAGCAAAGACAAGCTTTACAAGAATAAAGATTTCTCATCCCTGGAGTTCAGCTTTGAAAAGCATGTGGTGGGAATTAATTCAAAAAAAAAAAATCAACCAGGGTGGAAATGTAAGACCAAATTCACACTGTTCTCTACCAGGAGTGCTGACCCACAGCAAAACCAAAGAAAAAAAAAATGGTAAAAAAAAAAAAATGTGGTGGTTTTAAAGTTCACAATTGCTCCTGAGAGAGTAGGAGCGGTTCTTGATCAAGCAGTTGCAAAATTGAGGCAGGCCAAGTAAAGGAAACCTGTTGCAGTTAGAGAAAGAACCCGGTTCATAGGGTCCATAAAAATATTGATTCTATGGTTGACAGCAAGAACAGTACAAGAAATCCAAATCAAACATGTTTTGGGACCAAAAAAAAAACTCCCCCTTCATTAGGATTATGAGCTGTCCAAACAATCAAAAAATGACAAGCCATAATAAAGCTAAAACGAAGCCTGGCCATAGAGGATTTGATTTTTTTGGCCTGCCAGTGGGCTGATTAAATAAAAACAAATATATTCCCCCATCCACACAAGCAAGGTAAAACACGTCTCCTTATGCAGTAGAGATGAGGAGAGGGGGATGTGTTTTTAATCCAAATCAGGAGTGCAGCCTCGGTTGACAAGGCTTCACCTCCATCGATACAGTACAGTGAGTGCTATTGCAGTACAGTGAGTGAGTGCTATCATCACCCTATGATAGAAACTGAGTTACTGACAAAATTACCAGGTGATAAAAGGAAAACAAGGCTGAAAATGGAAACTAATGCAGTCATCACACCCAAGGATTTATAATATTCAATATACAAGTGTTGAAATGCAGAAGTCGGCATAACCATTATAACTTACATAGGTCATTCAAATTTTACATGTTGGTAGAGTAACTCTTCCTCTATACCAATGGTCTCCAAACTATGGCTCGGGGGCCAGATGCAGCCCTTTGTTTCCTTTTACTTTGTCTTTGGGGCTTTGTCCACTGATACCAACAATGAGGCATAATTCCCCCTCCATTAACCCCAATGAAAGGGCAGAATTCCTCCCAATGAAGCCAACAATGAGGCACATCTCCCAATGACACCAATGATGGGACACAATTCCCCCCACTGACACCAAAGAGGAAGCATTGTTTTTTTCCCATTGATGTTGGGATCTTTTTTTACTTCCAATGGCCACAGTCTGGCCCTCCAAAACTCTGAAGGACAGTAAACTGGCCCTTTGTTTAGAAAGTTTTGAGAAACCTGCTTTATTGTAACTCTTTTTCTTCTTTTTCATTGCAGGTAAATAAGAGATTCCAAGCAGAATCAACATGTCATTACTGAGTTCTTGATGAAGGAAGGATGCAGGCTGTCCAAAACCAGAGAAGGTTACAGAATGTTTACAGAGATGACACTATTGACAAGAGCAATGTCTTGTCATTGGTGACATCTCCATAAACATTTTGTAGCCTACTGTGGATGTCGAACAGCCTGCACCCCTCCTTTGTCAAGAACATAACAACTGCATATTGCTTCTGCTTGCAATCCATTAATTACCTGCAAGGAAAAGGAAGAAGAGTTACTATAGTGTAAAAGTTAAGTGAAATTTGGAAAACCTATATAAGTTATTAAAAAAAAGATATACCCACTTTTGCATTACTTTCAGAACAGCCCTCGTAATAGGTTTTTGTTTTTTAGTTTTGAGGAGCCCAAAGGGCCTTCTTAGTAATTCACTTATTATGCACTGTAGGCATGCACTGATACTGGTATCGGTATGTGCATCATAAGTAATACCAAGTATTTTCACGAGTACTCGTACCTGTAAAAATGTTCCCGATACCGAAACCAATACTTTGCAGTTCGATTTTTGTCAATACAAAATGAATGGGTGCAAATAGCACTTCAAAGACTTGCATGTGATTTGAACAGGAATGTGGTGCAATTCCTGTCCGGATTGCATGCGATTTCTCCCACTGCTCCTGTGTGTGTGAATCCAGTACAGAAAGGGAAGCGCAATCTAGTGGGCAGTTTATTAAAAATGTTATAACTCACATTAAAGTACATATCTGCTCAAATCTGGATAATGTCCCCCATCCCACCAATGATAGAAAACCACAGCCGCTGGAGGAGATGTATAAGCGGTCCGCCCCCAAGCTGATATCACTGTCGGTCCGCCCTATACCCACAGGAGTCCCAGAACTTCTCCTCCAGCCCTGTGAGCATCTCCAACGACTGTGATTTTCTATCATCGGCGGGTTGGGTACACACAATGCATATTTGGATTTGAGCAGATATGTACTTTAATATGAGTTATAACATTTTTAATAAACTGTCTGCTAGATGGCGCTTCCTTTTCTATACTGGGTTTACACACTCACAGTCGTGGGGGAAATTGCATGTAATTTAGACAGGAATTGCACCGCATTCATGTTGTATGGATGCAAATTGCACTGAAAAGTATCGGTGAGTACTTGACCAAAAGTATCCGTAGTCATACTCGCCAGTAAAAAAAACATATTGGTGCAACCCTAATGCACAGTAAACCTCCAACTGACAATCCAAGTGAACTCTCAATTCACATACAATATATTGTTGATGGGATCATCATTCTACAATCATTCTAGGCTTATGAGTACCTATAAAAAAATAATTTAAAAAAATGAACCCAACTGTAACAGACAAATGAGAATAATCCAATATGTTAATGAATATAAAATTAGTTGAAGGGCAAAGTAACACAACACTTATAACCTTGTCTGACATGGGACTCCATTAAGAGCTCGTAAAGCAAAAGGAAAAATTCCCCAAGGAGCATTGGTAAATGACCTCTTCATTCTGTAAGTCACTTACTAAATATAGTAAATCTATAAATTGTACAGCAGGTCAAAGGAAAAGCGTAGTTTAATGGGGTGGATTGTATATCCTGCCCATTTCCTTTAAAAAAAAGGAGAAATCAATATAATTTTCAAATAAACACCAGAAACATCTATAAAAAGAGTGATCCCCCATCCCATGGCATTATCTTTATCAGAAATCAGAAATTAAACAAAAGTGAAATTATAAAATGATTATAAAATTGTATCCTTTTGTGTTCTTTTTTTTTTTTTTTACAGGCATCTGGATTTGGAACAAATTGAGACCTACAAAGAGGGGGGCTGGGAGTGCTACTGACCACAAAAGGTTTTTTACCTTCATGCATTCAATTGAAATTGTTTGCAAAGTATGTAGGGAATAAATCCTCATTCGGAATCCATGATGTTGGTGGCCATCATCCCAATAGTATCATAGTGAACTGAAAAATCCCCTTAACCACTTGCCAACGACGATTTATGTCGGCAGTCAGACCCTCACAGGCAAAGCGACGTAGGTCTAAGTCGCTAGCCTGTGAGGCTCTAGGGAGCGAGCGCGCGCCGCCGAAGGCGCGCTCCCGCTCGCTCACGGACCCCCTCGCGCGTGTGCCCGGCGGACCCGATGTCCGCCGGGCACTTGCGATTGTCCGTTACAGCGGGAGAAAGGCAGGTGGCTAATGTAAACAAAGCCGCCTGTCATTCTCCCCTGTGTAAGAATTGAGATCATATGGTCCTGCTATGTAGGACTGTTGATCTCTGTTCTTACACCTCAAGCCACATCCAATCACAGTTAGAAGCACGCCCCTAGGGACACACTTAACCCCTCCCTTTCAAAAAAGTTAACCCCTTTACTGCCAGTGTCATTTTTACAGTAACAGTGCATATGTATAGCACTGATTACTGTAGTAATGTCACTGGTCACCCCAAAAGTGTCAAAAATGTCAGTCAAGGGTCCGATTGGTCCACCCCAATGTCGCAGTCCTGCAAAAAATATCGCAGATCGCCGCCATTGCTCGTTTAAAAAAAACAACAACAAAAATGACAAAAATCTTTCCCTTAGTTAGTAAATGCAATAACTTTTGCGCAAACCAATCAAAATACACTTTTTGTGGGTTTTTTTACCAAACATATGTAGCATAAAACAAATTGGCCTAAAATGTTAAAAAATTTTGATTTTTACTTTTTTTGGGGGGGAATTTCATATAAAAAAATGTGAAAAATATTGTTATTTTTCTTCCAGGGCTTAATTGGTTAATGGGTGTTACTATGTAGGCAACCAAAAAATTATTCAGTAAAAAACTTGTATAAAAGTGAGAGTAACATAACTCAATAAAGTCATAGAAAAGATTACAACATGACAATGCTCAATATTGTTCGCGAAGAGCCATTAAGCCAGCCATACATGGATTAAAACTCGACAAGTTCAGCAGGGACTAGCCAAATTTAAATCCATGTATAGGCAGGCTGGTTGTACACAAGTCAGTCTATCAATCCACTTGTGTTCAACCAGCCTGTTGGTAATTTTTCCCTTAATCAGCACAGCCGGCTATAGAGAAATCTCCCTGATATCATAACACAATAGCTTAGCGGGATTGAGTGTGTGGATGGGGGAATCAAGCCATTTTATTTTGTTCCACACGCTGGTTAAGCGAAAGAAAAAAAAAATCACTGGTGTATAGCAAGCCACAGTCGCTGCAGGATAAGGCACATTTTCATTTTGTGTCATATTGTCACAAATGACTTGTCATTAAGGCCCCTTTTACATATGTACAACCGGAAAGTCATACGACTTTGATGAGACTTTACCGCAACTTTGACATGACTTTGACGCAACTTGAAGTAATGCCCGTGTAATCTTGAGGTCTATGGACCTCAAGTAGCATCAAAGTATGACCAAAGTATTGTAGGGACTACTTTGAAGTTGCTGGTCGCACAGATAAATGGTACGCATTGAAAATCATGGAGTATGACTTGTCGCACAAGTGTGAAAGGGTCCTAACCGATATTTTCATATGAACCTTTGTTTTATTTTACAAACAATGCTTCTTCAACACAGCCAGATATGCAGATGCTTGAATTCTATTTAAAGAGGTACTATCGTAAGTGTAGATTTTAGGTTGCTAATAACTGTGCCTTTAACTCTTTTATGATAGCTAGATAAATCAAGCAAGTTTACAAATATAACCTGTCACCTTTTACCTGCTGACATTTGATAAAGGTATCTGAAAATGGTTCCCTATATATTAACCTCACATCAACGTAAAATGGTTCTCTATATATGGCCTCACATCAAGAACATGTTCTCTGCTTACCATGTTACACACTTTGGTGAGCCAGGTAAAGGCAAGAATACATGCATCTAAAGGAATGCCAGTGATGTTTTCGAGTAAGACCAGAAAACATTGAATTTTCTAATTTCTTCTCCCCTTTTTTCAATTCATTTGTACTTTTCCAGATACTTCACTGAAAGTATGTGCTGTACAGAAATTCCTATGATGGCTTAGCTGCTAATGAATCAACCAGGTAGAAACATGAACACACTATGTTCAGCAAAATACAGCATGAGGCTTGCATATACTGTGAGCCCAAACAAGCACCAAAGAGAACAGAATGAATTTAGAATCCATATTTATGGTGTAATTATATTAAACATCCGCAGAGCTATTCATTCTGTGAATCTGCATGTACATTTGTGTTGCGAGGGTAGCACCCCCACCTCCCCCAACCTCAAGAGGCCTGGTGGTGACCCCCAGAGACAGGAATGGCCGACATTCCTCCTCAGAGTGCAGGTTACAAGGCATGATGGGTGGTGTACAAGATAGAAAGATGGGTGCCAGTCACTTTTATTCTTGAGCAAAGAGAAGTTTATTTCTCACAACAGGAACAAAATGGGAGAGAGGAGTAAGGCACATGAAACCCTTCAAAAACAGCAGATTGGCAGACTCCTTAGAAAAAAATGTAGAATAGGCAGACAGCAGTACAGAAAAAGAGACGTGGACTAACCTGGGAGGCAACACCTCTCCCCTGGGTCCCATCTCCTGTAGCAATCTGTACTTTGTAGCATAAGCTGTGGACTGACCTGGGAGGCAACACCTCTACCCTGGATCCAGTCTCCTATAGCAACAGTATGCAACTCACAGAAGGTGCAGGAAGTCTGTGTGCATGATTCCATCTTGATGCTTTCCCAGGCTCTCCATGGATCCCCGGTCAATGGCAGAGTCACCTCTGGTACTTCATCTCAAGTCTCCATCCTTTCCTTCATGCTCCCAGTCAGTGTGCAGACTCTCCCTTCCAGAGCCCTGAGCACATGGTTAGGCCTCAGGCTTCAGGCCTACCCAACAGCAGCTGTTCCTCACACACCCACGACACAGATCACCTGACTTCCTCCAAATAAATAGCTTCTCTCAGCATGCTCAGCGACCCGTGTGATTGGCTGAGAGAAACATACATATTCATAGCCTGACTCACTGTAATTCATCAAATTAATGCCAAAGGTAACAGTGCCACCTACTGACAAAAAGGAGAAACACAGCTAAACCAGGATTAGGAGGAAAATCCAATGATCACAAAGACTATAAATCAGCCAGGCTAGCACAACTACATTTACTAGCAACCCTGCTTAGGACAAGGGTGCTACACAAGAATGGTGGCAAAAACAAATGTTTTTAGGATATTTTCTCTTTGGATCAAATGTTTTTCATTCAAGCAGAATAGAGTAAATTAGGAAACTAGTGCAATACGGCCACTAGATAGATTGGATGATTATAAGGAAAAAAAAAACTTTTTTCCTATGATTATCTGCTCCTTCTTGTGGTCATAATGCAGTATTTTCCTAAATTCACTTTATTTTGTATGAATGAAAAGCATTCACGCTGAAGAGAAATATGTTTAGTAAAATTCAATTTTCTGGCATTGGCACAGAACAAATGTACAAGCAGTTTCACAGGATGAAAAGCTCTACAATTTTTAATAACTACACACCTATGTGTTCCTTTTTGAGGCGTATGTATGCAAACTATCACTGATAGCTGAGTATCAAATACAGTGTAAGCAGCCAGGGGTTAATATTCCAGGCTCTGCGTAGACTGAGTTGCAAAGTTTTTGTATATGCCCAGGGCAGTTCCATGGCTTTTCATGAAAGCTTTATGGGCAAAGAGAGATTGCCAGAGAGCCAGTGGTCATCAACATAGGCTTATTGATTTATTGATTTTGTGTGAGAGATAATCTGATAATCATTGAGGGCCTTTTCCTCATAAGCTATCAGAATAAAGGCATCAAAGTCATTACGCTGCTTGTCCCGCCTGACAGAATGTAAACACAGAATATGGGTTCTGTGAAGCATTGACACATCTGGCCATTTTTGGACCTATGTTTGTGTTACTGCCCAGGAAATCAATGTTGAAGTGTGAACAGAACTTCTGAGTGACCTATCATCAGGAGCAAGCATTCACTGGTTGATCTGTATTCATACAAGATCAGCAACAGATAGGGAAAGTGGCAAAGGTGGAATTTGGCAGAAACTTGGGGGTAATACTCAGATTTTAGATTCAGATTTTATAGGTCGGTGTGCTTTAACCCTTACGCTGCCAGGCCCTGTGCTCCACTTTTGCTGCCAGGCCCTGTGCTCCACTTTCACTGCCAGGCCCTGTGCTCCACTTTTAAACTTAGCTGGCCAAGCCATTTTTGCAATTTTTCCTCAGCTTTTTTTATTTTTCCCTTACAGCTTTCAGAGTTGGTTAAAGACCCCCCCAAAACAATATATTTTCTGAAAGCACATGACCAGTAGAATACAAATAAGGTGCTGCTGATTTTTAGGGCACAATGATGTTTGGGCAAATGTTTTTTAAACAATATTTTTGCTAAAAATATACTAAAATCATTATTAGCAGATAAAAACACAGTACATTTTACAAAATTCCTGCTAAATATAAAAGCTAACCAGTATTGAGTTAAAAAATAACCACTATTTGTACATGTTAGATTGCGCCTTTTTGCGAAATGGTGAAAGTCAAACATATGCAAAAATGGAAATATCCATATTTCCCAAAAAATCTAGAGGTATTCACTGTTCCCTCAAAGCTTTCAGAGTTTGTTTAAGACCCCCCAAACCATATATTTTCTGAAAGCACATAACCTGTAGAATAAAAAGAAGATGCTACTAATTTTAAAGCCCTGCGGGAGTGCTTTAGTACCTGGGAGCACCTTAGTGACGGGAGTGCCTTAGTGCTGGGGAGTACCTTAGTGACTGGGAGTGCTTTAGTGACTGGGAGTACCGTTGGCTGGGAGTACCTTAGTATCTGGGAGTACCTTAGTGACTGGGAGTACCTTAGTACCTGGGCGTACCTTGTGGCTGGGAGTACATTGTGGCTGGGAATTCCCTTTTCTGGCTGGGAGTATCTTAGTACATGGGAGCACCATTGTGGCTGGGAGTACCCTTGTGGCTGGGAGTACCTTAGTGTCTGGGAGTGCCTTAGTGACTGGGAATATCTTAGTACCTGGGAGTACCTTAGTGACTGGGAGTGCCTTAGTTCTGGGAAGTACTTTAGTACCTGGGAATCCCTTAGTGACTGGGAGTACCTTATAGACTGGGAGTACCTTAGAGACTGGGAGTACCTGTGCAGGGTAACTAAGTACTGCAGAGTAGTAACTGAGTACTGCGGAATGACTGGGTGCTACGAAGTGACTGGTTGCTGCGGAGTAACTGAGTGCTGCAGAGTAACTAAGTAATGCAGAGTGACTGGGTGCTACAGAGTACTTGAGTAGTGTGAATATCTGAGTAGGGGGGTACCTGAGAATTGGGAGTACCCTGTACAAATGTTTACTGTACAAACTAAGGTACGTAAGCATGGACCATAGAGTGAGTACCTCCATTCAAAGCTGGCTTCAGGGGCGAGTCCAAAGGGTGGTGATAAATGGGGAATGCTCAAAATGGTCTGGTGTGGAAAGTGGGGTCCCCCAAGGATCTGTCCTGGGATCAATCCTATTTAATGTATTCATGAACGACCTGGAGGATGGGATAAACAGCTCAATCTCCGTATTTACGGGCGATACTAAATTAAGCAGGGTAATAATTTCTATGCAGGGTGTGGAAACATTACAAAAAGACTTAAAAAATGATGGGGTGGGCATCTGCATGGCAAATGAGGTTTAATGTTAAAAAATGTAAGGTAATGCATTTGGGTAAATAAAAATGGAAATATCTGTGCTCAAAAATTAAAAATATGTATAAGAAAGCAGCCACTTAAAAAACTGTGATACCAGTCAAATGATTAAGAAACAAAATAAAGCAGCGCTAGCACGTTCACAAAGCACTTATTGAAAACTAACTTGCAAACACTGAAAAATGGAAGATGCAACTAGCAAAAATGTGATACCAATCGAGTGGTAAGTGAAACAAATTAAAACCACGCTAAAGTGCTCACAATGTGCTAAATGATGATAACAATATTGTGCAGAACACTGCAAAATAAATCTATAAGAAAGTCCAAATCCATATAAAGTCCAATAAGTTTGTGAAATTCAAATAATAACTAGTGTTGAGCGAACACGGACTGTATTATTCGTGTTCGTACCGAATAATTGGATTTTTTGTACCCGAACACGGACACGGACACTTTACTGTATGTTCGGGTAAAAATCAGTGTTCGGTCGTTTTATTTCCGGGTTTTGCATGCTTTGGCGCTCTTTTCATGGCGGGCTTTCAACAGCCAATCAACAATCGTTTAACTGGTGTGCCTTAAGCCATCCCAGCCATGCCTGCAAATGTCTCAGTAGCTGTGATTGGCCGTCTGAAGCATGTGACCAAGTCTTTATAAGTTCCAGGCAGCCGCAGCGTCTTCATTCTGCTGCTTAGATCAGGGACAGAGCACACATCAACGTGCTGGCTGCTGATTAGGGAAAGACAGGCAGGAAAAAAACATTTGTGTCCGGATAGAATTGAGGGACAGGTCGGAGTGTTTAGGCAGGGCGAGTTGTAGGCATTTTAGGGATAGAGTCTGCTGAATTATAGGGTCAGTGTCTTCTACAAACTACAATCGATATTGCTGTGTGGGGGGTGGGGTCTGCACTCAATCCTGATCTACGATCTCTTCTCAATCCTGTTAGGGAGAGGCTGCTGCTGAATTTTAGGGAAACTGTGTTCTACAAACTACAATCGATATTGCTGTGTGGTGTGGGATAGGAGATAGGCAGGTGTCAGTGATCCACATCCATTTTTCTGTGTGTGAGCTGCAGTGAACACAATCTTTTTGGGCTGCAGTGAACACAATCTTTTTGGGGTGCAGTGAACAACGTCCTTTTTGGGGTGCAGTGAACAAAATCTTTTTGGGGTGCAGTGAACAAAATCCTTTTTGGGGTGCAGTGAACAACATCCTTTTTGGGGTGCAGTGAACACAATCTTTTTGGGGTGCAGTGAACAAAATCCTTTGTGGGGTGCAGTGAACACAATCTTTGTGGGGTGCAGTGAACACAATCTTTTTGGGGTGCAGTGAACAACATCCTTTTTGGGGTGCAGTGAACACAATCTTTGTTGGGTGCAGTGAACACAATCTTTTTGGGGTGCAGTGAACAAAATCCGTTTTGGGGTGCAGTGAACACAATCTTTGTGGGGTGCAGTGAACACAATCTTTTTGGGGTGGAGTGAACAAAATCCTTTTTGGGGTGCAGTGAACAACATCCTTTTTGGGGTGCAGTGAACAAAATCCTTTTTGGGGTGCAGTGAACACAATCTTTTGGGGTGCAGTGAACAAAATCCTTTGTGGGGTGCAGTGAACACAATCTTTGTGGGGTGCAGTGAACACAATCTTTTTGGGGTGCAGTGAACAAAATCCTTTTTGTGGTGCAGTGAACAACATCCTTTTTGGGGTGCAGTGAACAAAATCCTTTTTGGGGTGCAGTGAACACAATCTTTTTGGGGTGCAGTGAACAAAATCCTTTGTGGGGTGCAGTGAACACAATCTTTGTGGGGTACAGTGAACAGAATCTTTGTGGGGTGCAGTGAACACAATCTTTGGGGGGGTACAGTGAACACAATCTTTTTGGGGTGCAGTGAACAAAATCCTTTGTGGGGTGCAGTGAACACAATCTTTGTGGGGTGCAGTGAACACAATCTTTTTGGGGTGCAGTGAACAAAATCCTTTTTGGGGTGCAGTGAACAACATCCTTTTTGGGGTGCAGTGAACACAATCTTTTGGGGTGCAGTGAACAAAATCCTTTGTGGGGTGCAGTGAACACAATCTTTGTGGGGTACAGTGAACAGAATCTTTGTGGGGTGCAGTGAACACAATATTTGGGGGGTACAGTGAACACAATCTTTTTGGGGTGCAGTGAACAAAATCCTTTGTGGGGTGCAGTGAACACAATCTTTGGGGGGTACAGTGAACACAATCTTTTTGGGGTGCAGTGAACAAAATCCTTTGTGGGGTGCAGTGAACACAATCTTTGTGGGGTGTAGTGAACACAATCTTTTTGGGGTGCAGTGAACAAAATCCTTTTTGGGGTGCAGTGAACAACATCCTTTTTGGAGTGCAGTGAACACAATCTTTTCGGGGTGCAGTGAACAAAATCTTTGTGGGGTGCAGTGAACACAATCTTTGGGGGGTACAGTGAACACAATCTTTTTGGGGTGCAGTGAACAAAATCCTTTTAGGGTGCAGTGAACACAATCTTTGTGGGGTGCAGTGAACAAAATCCTTTTTGAGGTGCAGTGAACACAATCTTTGTGGGGTGCAGTGAACACAATCTTTGTGGGGTACAGTGCTGCCTGTTCCATACTCCTCCTCCTACTGCTCAACCATCCTTTTAGGGGTACAAACAATAGTAATTGGGGCCTAGTGTGGTGGTGTACGTGTGAGATACATACACTTTCTTTTTGATCATATTTTCTATTCCGCTATTCAATTAAAACCTTTGGGGATCAATTAAATTGCGTGATAGTCTGTGTCGGTACGTGTGAGATCCACCTTTCCAAGTTTTTGGGGTTCATCTCATACTTCTGAAGATTTGAGGGTGCTGCCTATTCCATACTCCTCCTCCTACTGCTCAACCATCCTTTTAGGGGTACAAACAATAGTAATTGGGGCTTAGTGTGGTGGTGTATGTGTGAGATACATACACTTTCTTTTTGATCATATTTTCTATTCCGCTATTCAATTAAAACCTTTGGGGATCAATTAAATTGCGTGATAGTCTGTGTCGGTACGTGTGAGATCCACCTTTCCAAGTTTTTGGGGTTCATCTCATACTTCTGAAGATTTGAGGGTGCTGCCTGTTCCATACTCCTCCTCCTACTGCTCAACCATCCTTTTAGGGGTACAAACAATAGTAATTGGGGCCTAGTGTGGTTTTGTACGTGCGAGATACATACACTTTTTTGGATCATATTTCCTATTCCGCTATTCAATAAAAACCTTTCTAGGGCAAGATCTTAAATTACAGAAATATGAGGGCCGTGGCCTGGGTCGTGGTGCTGCTGGTAGAGCTCCTGTTGCAAGGAGAGGACGTGGTCGATCTGTGCCAGCTACACGCACAAGTGAAACACCTTCCTCAAGTGTGAGTAGGCGACAGAACCTGCATCAGTATTTGGTAGGGCATCATACGCCCCTAGAAGTGATGAGGCCAGAACAAGTGGAGGCGATAGTAGATTGGTTTGCTGCCGACAGTGCCTCCAGTTCCTTCACATTGTCTCCCACCCAGTCTACTGCAGAAAGGTCACAGTTGGCACCTGCAGCCGATGTCCAACCGTCTTTCACCTCACCCCCTTGCAAATCAGGCAAGCAGTCTGAGCCCCAAGCCATACAGCAGTCTCTTCTTCTTTTTGATGACTCTGTCAGCAGGGTTTCCCAGGGCCATCCACCTAGCCCTGCCCCAGAAGTGGAAGAGATTGAGTGCAGCGATGCCCAACCACTTATTTCTCAAGATGAGTACATGCAAGGATCATCGCAGCACGTCTCCGATGATGACGAAACGCAGGTGCCAACTGCTGCGGCGTTCAGCATTGTGGAGACCGACAAGGAGGGCAAGGGTGAAGACTGGGTGGAAGATGATGTGGAGGACGATGAGGTCCTCGACCCCACATGGAATGAACGTCATGCAGGTGACCTGAGTAGTTTGGAGGAAGAGGCGGTGGTCGCACAGAGCCACCAGCACAGCAGAAGAGGGAGCAGGGTGCAGAAGCGGAGCGGCCGTGCCCTAGACACTACGCCCGCTACTGCCCAACGCAGCAAGGGAACGAGCGCACCAAAGTCAGCTCAAAGGAGTTCTCTAGCGTGGAAGTTCTTTAGAAAATGTGCTGATGACAGGACACGAGTGGTTTGCACCCTGTGCAATCAGAGCTTGAAGCGAGGCATAAACCTTCTCAACCTGAGCACAACCTGCATGATCAGGCATCTAAGTGCAAAGCACGAGCTGCAGTGGAGTACACACCTTTCAAAACCAAGAAACGTCTCTGGCTCATCCTGCTTCCTCTTCTGCTGCAGTCTCGGCCGCTCCAGCCACATCTGTAGTGATACCGGCACCTGCCACCCCGCAAACAGAGGATCTGTCAGCAACACCACCACCTGGGTCACCAACAACCATCTCCACAATGTCCCGTGGAAGCGTTCAGCTTTCCATCTCCCAAACACTTGAGAGGAAGAGGAAGTACCCCCCTACCCACCCGCGATCCCTGGCCCTGAATGCCAGCATTTCAAAATTATTGGCCTTTGAAATGCTGTCATTCCGTCTGGTGGAGACGCACAGTTTTAAAAACCTTATGTCGGTGGCTGTCCCACAGTACGTCGTGCCCAGCCGCCACTACTTTTCCAGGCAAGCCATCCCTTCCCTGCACAACCAAGTGGGGGAAAAAATCAGGTGTGCACTGCGCAACGCCATCTGTGCCAAGGTCCACCTAACTACCGATACGTGGACCAGTAAGCACGGTCAGGGGCGTTATATCTCCCTAACGGCACACTGGGTAAATGCAGTGGCGGATGGGCCTGAGGCGGATAGCAATTTGGCGCATGTCCTTCCACCACCGAGGATTGCAGGGCGCTTCAGTTTGCCTCCTGTTCCTAACTCCTCCTACTCCGCTTCCTCATCCTCTACCGCCTCCTCATCCGGACAGCGTAACACCTTCACCACCAACTTCAGCACGGCCAGGGGTAAACGACAGCAGGCAGTTTTACAACTTGCCTGTTTGGGGGACAAACCCCACACCGCGCAGGAGTTGTGGAGGAGCATGGAACAGCAGACAAATGAGTGGTTGCTGCCAGCGAGCCTCAAGCCCGGCCTGGTGGTGTGCGATAACGGGAGAAATCTCATAGCAGCTCTGGGCCTAGCCGGTTTGACGCACATCCCTTGCCTGGCGCATGTGCTGAATTTGGTGGTGCAGAGGTTCCTTAAAAACTACCCCGATATGTCAGAGCTGCTGCAGAAAGTGCGGGCCGTTTGTGCGCACTTTCGGCGTTCTCACCCTGCTGCTGCTCGCCTGGCAGCGCTGCAGCGTAACTTCGGCCTTCCCGCTCACCGCCTCGTATGTGACGTGCCCACAAGGTGTAACTCCACCTTGCACATGCTGGAAAGACTGTGCGAGCAGCAGCAGGCCATAGTGGAGTTTCAGCTGCAGCACGCACGCGTGAGTCGCTCTGCGGAACAGCACCACTTCACCACCAATAACTGGGCCTCCAATGCGAGACCTGTGTGCCTTGTTGCGCTGTTTTGAGTACTCCACCAACATGGCCAGTGGCAATGACGCCGTTCTCAGCTTAACTATCCCACTTCTATGCCTCCTTGAAAAAACAATTCGGGCGATGATGGAAGAGGATGTGGCACAGGATGAGGAGGAGGAGGAGGATGAAGAGGTAACATTTCCAAGGCTTTCAGGGCAGTCATTCGCAAGGGGCTCCGAGGGTGGGTTCCTGCACACACAAACGCCAGGGACACAATTGTCCAGCAGGGGCACAGTTCTGGAGGATGAGGAGGATGAGGAGGAGGAGGAGCTGGAGGAGGAGATGGAACCATGTTCACAGCAGGGTGGCACCCAGGCCAGCTCATGGCCATCACTGCTGCGTGGCTGGGGGGATACAGAGGACATGGACGATACACCTCCCACAGAGGACAGCCTTTCGTTGCCTCTGGGCAGCCTGGCACACATGAGCGATTACATGCTGCAGTGTCTCCACAACGACCGCCGAGTTGCCCACATTCTAACTTGTGCTGATTACTGGGTGGCCACGCTGCTGGATCCCCGTTACAAGGACAACGTACCATCCTTAATTCACTCACTGGAGCGCGATCGCAAGATGCGCGAGTACAAGCGCACGCTGGTAGACGCCATGCTGCTGGCATTCCCATCTGACAGCGGGGCCGCAGTGGAAGCACAAGGCAGAGGAGGAGGAGGAGGAGGAGGAGGAGGTCGCCAACGCAACCAGGGCACCGCCAGCACCTCAGAAGGCAGGGTTAGCATGGCCGAAATGTGGAAAAGCTTTGTCAGCACGCCACAACAAACAGCAGCACCAGCAGCTCAGATGGAACGTCTTAGCAGGAGGCAGCATTTTACCAACATGGTGGAGCAGTATGTGTGCACACTCCTACATGTAGTGAATGAGAGGTCTGCCCCCTTCAACTTCTGGGTCTCCAAATTGGGCACATGGCCTGAGCTTGCCCTTTACGCCTTGGAGGTGCTGGCGTGCCCTGCAGCCAGTGTATTATCTGAACGGGTATTTAGCACGGCTGGGGGCGTTATAACAGACAAGCGCAGCCGCCTGTCCAGAGACAATGTGGACAAGCTCACGTTCATTAAAATGAACCAGGCATGGATCCCACGGGACTTTTCCGTACCTTATGTAGAATAGCAATGGATACCGACCTTACCCACCCATTGTTCCATTTTTGCTCTTTCTCACTCTTTTGGGGTGTACCCTCATTTAAAATTTGTGAAAAGAAGCAGTGTTGGCTACCTCGTCCTCCTCCTCAGGGCCAGATTAATGTAGGGGCTATTGGAGCTGCAGCTCCAGGCCCCTACCTTTTATATAGGCCCCGGTTTGGCCATATTCACTGTTACCGCTCTTCTGTCACTTGTAAACACAGAAGTCTGGCTTCTATGCTCGCTTCCCCAGGCAGCACCCTCAGAACCTCCCCACACAGCGCGAAGGCCGGACAAGGAGGGACAGTTGCCGATGCATGGATGTGTTTATGGGCTTCAGAGACAGCATCCCATGTTGAATTAGGCATGCATGGCTGCACCCTTCCTCCTCTGGGTGCATGGCAAGGCACGGCCCTTAAGGCCCTTCAAAATCCTCAGCACCAAGCCCATGATGCTCTTAATCCGGCCCTGGTCCTCCTCCACCGCCGCTTCCACCTACACCACCCATAGGTGTGCGCAGCCTATTGCATTAAGGTGTGCACCCCAAAGTTGAAATACACATGCATGTGTTTGCCAGCAGGGAGAGTAATGTATCGGGGCCATGTACCTGTAGGCAAAGAGAAATAGAGCAGAGCAGGTCCGAGGGAGATCTTTCCCATCTCCTCACTGGCAATGCTATGTGCCCTAGGTGATTAGGGTGTGCCCAGGCACACCCGGCACACCCTGTGCGCATGCCTATGTCACCGCCACATCCACCACCACCTCAACCTCCCTCCTACTCCATATGGGCCTCGTCCTTCAGAGATGAAGAAGAACATTGTTTTATTTTTCTGTTTTTTTTTGTTGTTTTAAGTTATTTCCCTATCCACATTTGTTTGCAGAGCACTTGCCATGCTCTTAATTACGTTTTGCTGCCATTTGCAGCACTCTAGCCCTTTCCTTTGGTGTTTTAGAGCCATTTTAGTGCCTTAAAGTTCGGGTCCCCATTGACTTCAATGGGGTTCGGTGTCCGGGAAAAGTTCGGTAAAAGTCCGGGACACGGACCCGGACTTTTTTTTAAAGTTCGGCCGAACCCGTCGAACACGGACATCTAGGTGTCCGCTCAACCCTAATAATAACGATGTGATGTGGTTGAAGATCAAGAATGGAAATCATCATCACCAGCCACCACCAACATGCGCCTCTTACCGAATTCCAAGACCATAAATTATAATGGTCAGATACGCTCAGAACAGGCAGATGGATAACATGGATGGAAAGGCAGACTGCAGGTGTGGGAATCCATAAACTCGAAAATAGATAAATAAACAAAATCCCATAGCAAAGACTGTCAAGGATAGAGAATTGATGTTTATTAAAATTATCTATTCTAGAGTTTATTGATTCCCACACCTGCAGTTTGCCTTTCCATTCATGATATCTATCTGCCCGTTCTGAGCGTATCTGACCATTATAATTTATGGTCTTGGAATTTGGTAAGAGGCGCCTGTTGGTGGTGGCTGGTGATGGTGATTTCCATTCTTGATCTTTAACCACATTACATAGTTATTATTTGAATTTCAAAAACCTATTGGACTTTATATGGATTTTCACTTTTTTGTAGATTTAATTTGCAGTATTTTTCACAATATTTTTATCATCATTTAGTGCATTGTGAGCGCATTAGCGTGGCTCTAATTTGTGTCACTTAACCCCTCGATTGGTATCACACTTTTGCTAGTTGCATTTTGCATTTTTCAGTGTTTGCACATTAGTTATCAATTAGCGCTTTGTGAACGTGTTAGCGCTGCTTTGTTGTGTTTCTTAATGCATTTGGGTTCCAGAAATATGAACACAAGTAACTCACTAGGGGGAGAGCCTATGGGGGAAACTAAGATGGAAAAGGACCTGGGATCCTAGTAGATGACAAGCTCAGCAATGGAATTCAATGTCAAGCTGCTTCAAGCACAGCCAACAGAATATTGGCATGTATTAAAAAGGGGATTCCATCCAGAAATAAAATGATAATTCTCCCACTCTACAAGACTCTGGTCCGACCGCATCTTGAGTGTGCCATCCAGTTCTGGTCACCAGTCCACAGGAAGGATGTGCTGGAACTGGAGAGAGTCCAGAGAAGGGCAACTAAGCTAATAAAGGGGCTGGAGGATTTCAGCTATGAGGAAAGACTACAAGCATTGAACTTATTCTCTCTGGAGAGGAGACGCTTGAGAGGGGATATGATATCAATGTACAAATACCATACTGGCAACCCTAGCATAGGGAACAAACTATTCAGTGAAAGAGAATATAGAAGGGCGTTTGCGGCCATTTGCTAAAATTAGAAGAAAAGCGCTTTAACCTTAAACTGCGTAAAGGGTTCTATACCATCAGAGCTGTAATGATGTGGAATTCTCTTCCACAAGCAGTGGTGTCAACGAGGAGCTTCAATAGCTTCAAAGAAACATTAGGTGGGCACCTTAACAACCACAACATACAGGGGTATACAATGTACTATTGACATAAACACACACACACTCATCATAGGTTGAACTGGATGGACTGGTGTATTTTTTCAACCTCACCAACTATGTAACTATGTAACTATATTTGCGCAAATGTTTAACAAAACTATATGTTTGCTAAAAATTTTTATAAAATCATTTTTAGCAGATATAAACACAGCAAATTTCACAAAATTCCTGCTAAATTCCTACTAAATATAAAAGCTTAACCTGTATTGAGTAAATAAAAAACAAATCTTTGTAATTTTTAAATTACACCTTTTTGCAAAATGGTGAAAATTGAACGTACGCAAAAATGTAAAAAAACACATTTCTCTAAAAATCTGAAGGTTTTTATTGTTCACTTAAAGCTTTCAGAGTTTGTTAAAGACCCCCAAAACCATTTATTTTCTGAAAGCAAAGGACCAGTAGAAGAAGAGGAAGGTGCTACTGATTTTTAAGGCCCCACAAACAATATTTGTGCAAATGTTTGCCAAAATAATATTTTTGCTAAAAATGTACTAAAATCATTATTAGCTGATACAAACACAGCAAATTTTACAAAATCCCTGCTAAATTCCTTCTAAATATAAAAGCTAAACTTGTATTGGGTTATTATATAACAAATATTTGTACATTTTAAATTGCACCTTTTTTGAGGAAAAAGTGAAAATCGGACGTACGCAAAAATTTCTCTAAAAATCTGGAGGTTTTTCTTTCTCACTTACAGTTTTCAGAGTTTATAAAAGACCCCCCAAACCATATATTTTCTGAAAACACATGGCCAGTAGAATAATAAGAAGGTGCTACTGATTTTTAAGGCACCACAATATTTGCGCAAATGTTTATCAAGCCAATATTTTTGCTAAAGCGCTGCGCAAATTAATGGCGCTATATAAGTACCTATAATAAAGAAATAAAAATAAATAATAATTATAATAAAATACAAAATTTTCCTACCTAATACGAGGGTTGTACCAAAAGTAGTGCAAAAATAAGTAAATCTTTTATTAACTTACATAGGTCTTTCAAATTTCACATGTAGAGTTAAAGCGTAACTCCACTTTTGTTGAGAAAAAAACATTCCCCTCCGGGTGATCTCTGTACATTGCAAGGATTTTATCAACCTTTGTTGCAGATTCCTACCTTTTGTTATTCTGAAGAAATCATTGTTTGTTCCTCTGTGCCTCTGTGCTGAGTGGGTCTAATGGGAGTGGTTTCATAATTATTATTCAGCTGTGGCAGCTGCAGGACACTAATGAGTAAATCTGCTGGGCCTGCATTCCTTTAGATGTGTTCCTATTGGGAGTATCTTACTAATAATGACATTTTTGTTCCAGGGGATGCCTGAAATCTGACTTGTATCTTAGGCAGACTTCTGGGAAAATCAGTGAGCCAATCACACAAACAGGAAATTATGTTTCTAGGGTGTGGTCAGTACTCATTCTGTGTACAGAACAGCTCCAGGTAGCCATATTGCATTGCATTTTCAGAAAATGACAGCGGCTGCAGATTGAAAAGGAAAGGTAATTTTTAATAACATTCAATCACAATATGATTTGTGTCGCATTTGTATACGCTATATTGTTTTTTCTTTATTTGCTATTTTTTTTCCCCACGAAAGTGGGGTTACCCTTTAACTCTTCCTTGATAGTAACTGTTTTTCCTCTTCTTTTCATTGCAGATAAATAAAACATTCCAAGCAGATGCAATGTTCCACCATTGAGTTCTTGACGAAGGAGGGATGCTGGCTGTCCAACATCCACGGAAGGCTAAAGATTGTTTATAGAGATGACACCATTGACGACAGTCACAAATGACATAACATAGCTCTTGTGAATGATGTAATCTCAGTAAACATTCTGTAGCTTTCTGTGGCTGTACCCCTCCTTCATCAAGAACTCACTGATGGCCAGACTTGTATAAAGTACTCGAAATTTCTACTTGAGTAAAAGTACAAGTGCTCGATCAAAAAATTACTTGAGTAGAAGTGGAAGTGCTCGCAGAAAAAGTTACTTAAGTAGAAGTACTAAAGTATTCAACATTTTTTTTACTTAAGTATTGCAAGTAGTTTTTTTAAAAAAATTGCTACTTAAGTACTAAAAGTAAAAAGTACCAGTAGTTTTGAAAAAAAATTCTACTCAAGTACTGAAAGTAGAAGTACGAGTACTGTGTTATGTAGTTCTTAAAGAAATAAGTCAAAAGTTTGAACATCATATTGTTTTTATTATTTCAAATGATTTATTCAAATGATTAACCTGTGTTTGTTAGTAGTTTCTTGATGCACTTTAAGCGCTGTAGCACCATTTATTTGTTTGTTTCATATTTTCTTTTTATTGGAAAGATTTGGTATAGCAGCTTTTATTATACACCGCCTTTATTTTCGTATGCGCTGATTTACAAATGACATTATACGCATTTTTTTGAGCTTTATGCAACCTGCCATCTACTGTTCTGGCAGTGGTAATTTTTTTAAAAGTAACGAGTAACTATGCAGCACAAAAAAAAAATACTTGAGTAGAAGTATCAAAATCATCGAAAAAATGTAGTGAAGTAAAAGTAGAAGTAGGAGAAAAAAATTCTACTCTAGGAAAGTACAGATACCGCATTTCGGTACTTAAGTACAGTACTTAAGTAGTTCTACTTCGTTACTATACATCTCTGCTGATGGCACAATGCATCTGCCTGGAATCCATTATTTTTTTACGATCAAAAAAAGAAAAAGTTACAATAGAGGAAGATTTACTCTACCAACATGTGAAATTTTATTGACCTATATAACTTAATAAATAAAGTATGCCCGCTAATGCATTACTTTCGGTACAATGTTCATACATTCAATGTATAGTTTATTTTCAGCTGTATATATCTGATTGTCTTTGTTACTTTTGTAATTTAGTAGGTATAGAATATTAAATAGGTAGGCTTTGGATAGATTCCAAAATATAGTATATTTTGCTTACAGTAACAAAGGTTTTGTCTTCTCACAGCAGAAATCATTCCTATATAAAAGTCAAGACATTGGCACAAGGACAGGTACCTTCCATCTGCCAGAAACAGAAGGAACCCAGCAGAAACCACTTTTATGCTTATTTTCCAACATGAACTGAAATATACCCAAATGGGTACAATTGTGAGCTGTTGATGACTGGGGTCCTTTTACTTTTATATGTAAACAACACATTCAAATTGTAAACTAATTTTAGATCAATAGACTTTTTTGATGTATTAAAATAACAAAGTTCTTTGTTAAAGTAAAAAAGAAACCTAAAGGTTCATTCCATCCAATACAAAAGTAAAATGTTGACATCTGGTGTATTCACTTTTACAAAGAATGAGGAAAATGTATGTCCATCCCTGTACTCTGTTTTTGAGAGGTTAGATTGCTGCTTTCAGCATACCGCTAAAAGCAGTTGAATAGTTATGTTTTTTTTTTCTTGCATGATGCAGGCTGGTCACAGAAACCTATTTGCTTTCAGTGGGTTTATGAAGTCAAACTGCAAAAGACTCCAAAACAAAATACTCAAAGAGTCGCTGGAAACTTTTTGACTTGTAACTTGTATATGTAGTCAGATGGAGAAGAAGCCTTCAAACAAGCTCAATAGCTCTGACGAGGCGGCACCCGCACAGCAAGGCTTTCCTCGATGGGCAGCTAAAAGTAGCTCAAGCCATAGAAATATAGAAAGAAGCACCAGACCAAAACTGGTAAAAGAGTCCAAGATAGTTTTAATTGTTGGTAAATAAAAGTCATATTAAATCAGCCAATGCGCTCCAGGGGTAACACCACTCTCCTTTCATCAAGGGCTCAACACAGGATAAAACTTAGATGGATTCAGAGAAAACAGTGACTTCACAGATCTTTATTAGAACCAGTACTGAACTCTCCAAATAGAGTATCAGCTACATTGCTGCTTAGAAATGTCAAAAGGCCAGAGGAAGGTTCAAACGTTTTCTACTACCCCTTTAAAATTGGAATCTGTTTCAAAATTCAGATCCTTAGTTATCTCCAGGGTTCCAGTGCCAGGTTTGACTTTAAGGTATACAAAGGTTGACCTTGTATTTGTGACCCCTCTCAGTAGTGTGTCTGAACACCTAGATTGGGGCCTCCTGTAGTTGTTTAGCTGCCTTTTCTACTAAAATCTCCCATAGTTAAAGTATAGCCTTCTGATCACCTTAGCTTAAATTGTATCCTTGGCCAAAACTTTTTTTTTTTTTTGAGTGGTGAGAGCTTAGGACCCATTTCAGATCGGTGCTGCCATGAGGCATTCACTCTTTTTATTTGTCCTGGTGACCTTTGTCACAGGAACAGACAGAAAATATAAAAATTTTTAGTTGAAACCAGAACAGCACTAGAAGATTCTAGTTCAAGATTTTATTCAAGCGAAGACACCTGTTCTGATGACAATTGTCTAGGTTGGGATTTGATTCACTTTGGGGAGATCTCCTCTCATTTACTGTTGCGTTTACAGTACAGGATGACAAACATAAATTCTACCCAATGGAAAAAAAAGGACACTGACAAGGTTTTACCTATTCCACTGACTATCTGAAATGATAAAAAAAATGTACATAACAGCATAAGGGGTCCAGCAAATAGGAGGAGTATCACCTGTTAAAAAATAAATGGGATTATAGGTTAGGTATATGTTGCGTTGCATAACAAGAAATTATTAAATTGTGTGGCAGGTTTTCTTATTTCTATTGTTATATTTTTTTTGTATTAACTCACTTTTTCCTAGCTGCCTACAGCAAAACCTCTTGCTCTATGTGTAAGTCATGTGGCATTTTCAAACAATCATAGTAAGAATTTCAAGATTTGTTTACATCTATCCATAGTGGTTTTTCTCAGTAAATCATTCAAATCTCATTTTATTTTGTTTTTTTGTTTTTGTAGGAATAACCTAAAAACTAGAATTAGTTAACTTTCTGATGGATAATTAAACTTTTTACTGTATTTTAAAACTGAAAATCAACTGTTAAGAAACAGGTAATTTAACATTTACAGGTATGTGTATAATGTGATGTACAATATTAAACTATATAAAAAATTAACTTTTTTTTTTCCTTCTGGAAAAAGTATAGTTAAAATCCTTGTGAACATTTTTTTGCCAACTGTGTCCCATTCCAATGATTTCACTTATTATTCTGTATACCATAATTTCTCAATCTTTCTTAAATGGTAGCACCCTTCAAAATTATACAAAATCTCAAGGTACCCCTGTCCAAAATGTTAAAAAATCTAAATGTTACTTATCAATGGGAATCCAAAGCCTGTGATAATGCACTAAAAACACCTTGATGAAATTAACTTCACAACAAAAGTCCCCCTTCACAACAGAGACTCCCCATAATATCAGAGGTCTTCTTTCACATCAGAATCCCCTTCACATCAGAGTTTCCCCTTAGCATTAGAGGCCTTCATCATATAAGAGGTCCCCCATTATGGCAGAGGTCCCCCCTTTACATCAGAGCCCCCCAAACATCAGGGACCTCCTATACATGAGAGCTCCCCTGATCCTGGGCAAACTAAATCCTATGTTCACGGCACTCAGGGCCAATCCAGAAGGCACCCCAGGATGCCTTGACACCCTGGTTAAGTAACAATGCTGTATACACAACAGAATGAAAGGGAAGGATTTTCTCCCATTTGAGAGAAATCCCCTTTTAAACAGTTGTCACCCAAACAAGTGTCCCCATTTAAAAGATTTCCCATTTATTTCATTTTTGATAACAACTTAAAATTTTGGGTTTCCCTCATATTCAGTCCCAGTAACAATAGTCACTGGAGCAAAGAGAGAGGTTGATCTCCCTAGCAGAGACAAAGACAACAATATAAACTTGATAAACTTCTCAGCAATGAGACATTTTGGCTTTTTATACACTTTAGCCAATCAGAGTCGGACTGTTAATTGGCCCCAATTCAAATTTTTTCAAATACGGAGCTCTGTCTATGGAAGAACAAATACGAATTTGAAAGCCACATGAAAAAAATGCATTAATAACTTACCTACTGGGCACTTTCACCGCCTTCCTGCCAAGGCCAATTTCAGCTTTCAGTGTCGCACTTTGAATGACAATTGTGCGGTGAAGCAATACTGTACCCAAACAAATTTTTAATCTTTTTTTTTTTTTTTTTTAGCCAGATAGAGTTTTATTCTGTTGCTTTTAATCGCCACTGAGTTTTTTATTTTTTACTAAACAAATCAAAAATACAACCAAAAAATGTGAAAAAAAATAATATTTTGTAAATAAGTAATTTTTCTCCTTCACTGATGTGCGCTGATGAGGCTGCACTGATGGGCACTGATAGGCTGCACTTTTGGGCATTGATAAGGCATTGATAAGGCGGAGCTTATAAGGTGGCACTAATAAGGTTGCACTGATATGCGGCACTGATGGGCACTGATAGGTGGCACTGATGGGAAGCAATGGTGGGCTCTGATTGGCGACACTGTAGAGCACTGATAGGTGGCACTGTTTGATGTCACTGACAGGCAGCACTGATAGGCACTGATTGGCAGCACTGGTGGGCACTGATTGGCAGCACTGCTGGGCCCTGATTATCATTGTAGATGCCCCCTGTGTGGATTGCCGCTTATCGGCTCACTTCTCCTCAGGAGGAGTCAGCATGAGGTGTGAGGATTGCCGATAATCAGCAAATCCTGTTTACACCATGATCAGCTGTGATGGACACAGCTGGTCACATGATAAAGAGCTGCTGTGATTGACTCTTTACCCCAAACTGTAATCAGCTGTGTCCAGAGAACACAGCGATCACAGATCACATGCCGATGCACGCAGCAAGGGGTGTATGGGAAATGCGTTCACAGGATAACATCATATGAAGCCTTTCCAGCAATGTGCGACCATGCTGTAGCCTTCATTTGGTCATGAAGAGGTTAAAGAGTAATTCCACTGTGGCTGAGAAAAAAACAAAACAATCCCCTCTGGGTAATCTATGTATATTACAGGGATTTTAACAAACTTTATAGCGGGTTTCTGCTCTAAAGAAATAACTGTTCTACCATGTCCTCAGGAGAATGATTCTGAATAGAAGGGTCTGGTTTATTATAATCATCTGGTGCACTCTTAGTGTTATAGAAGTATTTACAGGAACCCTTGGGGAGTATCATCAAAACTGAAATTCCTATTGTAGAGGGTACCTAAAATATGATCATCTTTAGAAATCAGTGAACCAATCACTCAAGCAGCAAATTACCTTTCTGGAGGCATTCTCTAAACCGCTGGTGTACCAAATGCCTCCAGGTTGCCATATTGCATTTCATTTTACAGAAAACTATAGCAGCTGCAGATTGAAAAGGAAAAGTAATTTTAAATAACATTACAGTACAACATGGTTAGTGTAGCAATTGTATATTCTATAGTTTTTAGTTATTTGTTCAATTTTTCAAAATAAAATTTAGTCACACTTTGATGTAAAGCAATAACTACTTTAAAATTAGCTAATACAATTTACTTTCCCTTTAAAGCTGCTTTTTCTGCAATTATCAAAGTTCTAAAACAATTTACTAATTTGTTTTTTTCCTTCTTTACTTTTCTGTAGTTTGACTTTATATGATGCATTTCATTTGGTGGATTTGTAATTAATTTCTTTATGTTACTTTTGTCATTTTTGTCACCACAATATTTTAAATGAATTAAGAATTGATTAAAGCTCCATAAAAAAAAAAAAAAAAAGCCCCCATACAAAGACAGTAAAAATGGAAATAAAAATAAGGACGCTACACTAAAGCACTAGAATGGTACAGTTGCTGTGCGACGCAGAAACAAATTGTTCTCTGAAAACAAAAATGCAGGTCTTACATGAAGTGGAACAATTAATTTCGCGCTTGTCTTCACCACCTCAATAGGAAGTTGATCTGAATCAGATATTTGTGGCACGTTGCAGCATACGGCAAACATTCTAGGGCCACGTGGCCTGACACTGTATGATGATGACTTCCATTGTAAAACAATCCATCAATAAGAGTAATTACGGTATTGATCAAAATGGCTGCCTCTTTGGGATCAGAAGGAGTTGTAAAGAGATGGAAAAGTCTAATAGATGGTTTTGTTGCCACAGCAGCTTGTGACACAGCTTATATTCTGCATAGCTTTTCATAATTACTCATTGACTCTAGGGTTCTGCTTTAATGCTTGACTTATAACATATTACTGTCACAGTAAGCAGTCAAGCATGATAAATTAAAAAAGAGAGCTACGTGAACATTTTTTTGCAGGTATAGCAGGTATAAAGTTGCACTGCCCTTTTTTAATTCCTTAAAGCGGAGTTCCGGCCACAAAAAAAATTTCAATGAAAATACCCCCGGGACAGTCAGGGCTAGTACATTCCACAATGGATAGCCTCTGATCTGTCCCTGTTCGCACTTACCTGCAAGAAGAAATACTCACTTTTAAAATTTCTTCTCCAGCGTTGCCATCTCAGGTGTGGGCAGCTGAAGCCAGCGCAATCCTCTTCTGCGTCCTCTTCCGTCCTCTTCGGTCCCATGATGCACTGTGCCGGCCTTGCCGTCACTTCCGGGGCTGCAGCGTCATCCCTGCACAGCTTCTGGGCATGCACAGAAGCTGTTTAGCAAGGTAGTATGACGCGCCTAAACCGGAACTGACGTCGGGGCCGGTGCAGGCGCATTGATTCCTGGGAGCGATGACGTTCAGCTCCCAGGAATCATTGCAAAGCGGAAGTGACGGTGCGGCCACCGAGGGAGGAAGTGGAAGAAAGTATATTTTTCTGTAATTAAAAGGTAAGTAAAAAAAAAATCGTAATT
Organism: Pelophylax lessonae; assembly: GCF_965119305.1. Lineage (NCBI taxonomy): Eukaryota > Metazoa > Chordata > Amphibia > Anura > Ranidae > Pelophylax > Pelophylax lessonae. Next base: position 67,486,176 of record NC_138775.1, read on the forward strand.
ATCCATTTCTGTTTCAGGTGACCTATAGCAAGCGGATGGCCCAAAATCGACTATGATTTTGGGGCCAGAACTCCGCTTTAAGATAAGATACAAGATCCGTGGTAGGGTGCATTTTTGTGCTAGTCATATGGAATAGCACTGTAACGTATTTTCCAATGGCACCTCAGCACATGTATCAGCACACCACCATGGTTTCCATCTTTGTAGTGCATTTAACAAAGGCACGCATCCTTTTTGCTTGTGCTTTGTAGTGTGTTGGATGCCCCTTTATAATAAATAGACGGAAAAATGAAGGAAAAAGCATCCAAGAGGCGCTGAAACTTAAATGTGGGCTCATACAAAATAGTCAGAGGAAAAAAAGAATTGTAGAGCTCACTGGTTCAGGTTAGGCTGCTTACAACAGAAAGGGTTACCCTCCTGTTGGTACCCAGATGGTTACCAGACAAAAACATACAGTATACCAATGGAAGGAGCGCCAAACCAAATGATAAAAGTCCTAATTATTTTATTTTTAATCTAGATTGCACACGCAGAAGCTGCTGGCTACTAACTTTCCTACTTCAGCAATTAACTTCCCCAAGTAGTTTCACTCCTAAAAGCCCAATTTTGAGTCCATTAAATTTGATTATTTTAACTGAAGCCTTGATAAAGGAGGAGGGTTTTCTGGCCCATGAAAGGCATTGACTGTTTTTTGGTGCAAACCAATACATTTATTTTGATTGGTGCATTGGTGTTTTATTTATGCTGCACATTAAGGCCCCTTTCACACATACACACATTGTCAGTTTTTCAGGTGGATCTGAACGGATGCCCCATGCATCTCTATGGGGCAGCGGATGTCAGCGGAGACAATTCCACTGACATCTGATCCTGTCCGTCAAATCCGGACGAATGGAAACCCTATTTTCCATCCGTCTTATGGATCGGAAGAGAATGGACAGGTGGTCCGTACTCATCCGATTCCCCCATAGAGAACAGCGGGGATCTGACACCTCCGTCTCCGCACACAGAGTGGAGACGGAGCTGTCATCCGCCTGCTCAGCGGGGATCGGAGGATCGATCCCCCGCTGAGAAGAATGGCTCCATCAACAGAACGGAGCCGTGTGAAAGGGGCCTAACATTCTTGCATTAACATACCACAATGGACCAGAGAGGTGGGAAGAGGGGGGTCATAATTTGCACAGGCATTGGACAAAGTCTTATGACAAAACATGTAGGGGAATGGCTTCACGTGATGGGTTGCTTCAAAGAAAATGTATCATTTTGCGCGTCTAAAAAAATAGGTTGACTAACGATGAGCAAGGCGTGAGTGCACCACTAGCCTACCCATACTCAAAGCTTTGCAGAGAAATGTTTGCATTTTTCAGGGAAAAAACTAATTTGAGTGTTTTTTGTCCTCTTTTCACCCTTTGAATTTAATAAATCGTAATAAATTACGAGATTGTTTTCTGTCTGATCCCATCGGTTTCAAGAGTAAATACAAAGTGGTAACGATGATGTTCGGACCTTGATCATATCTTCTTTATCATCCCCTGTGTTGGTTTTGATCTTCTATAACAAAAGGTTCAGAGTTTCTCAGGTGGAGGATCATTGTTTCATTTGGTGAACACATAAAAAGGTTCTTCAAAATACATGAAGATTTATGGCTATTTTATTTGGACGTTATTTTCTTTTTTTTTTTTATTTGTCCCAATTTATGGTTCTCAAAATTGAGTTTCAGTATGGAAGGAAAGAAAAGATCTGCATTCCCACCGATGACGTCACATAGGTCCAGGTCTATTAACAAAAAAACAAAATTTCAACCAACAGGGCATACTTATGGGAAACTTGGGTTTCAATGTGTTCCATGTAATTGTTTATTTAAATATAACGTACACTTATGTATATATGTTTGTAATATGAGGGTAAGCACTGTGTTGTTTTGATTGTAGTTTATTTTGAGGATCGTGCTATTCTTAAAGTGGGTGCTCCCGTTACATAGTTAGTCTGGTTGAGAAAAATCCATCCAGTTCAACCAATTCAACCAAATAAAAATCATGCATACCATATACACAATGCTATACCCACACTTGATCCAGAATAAGGCAAAAACAAACATGATCCAATTTGCTGCAGCGATGGAACAAATTCCATCCTGATCCCCCGAGAGGCAATCAGATATTCCCTGTATCAACTTTACCTATAAATTTTAGTATCCAGTTATATTATGTACGTTTAGGAAAGAATACAGTTCTTTTTTAAAGCAAGCTACTGAGCTGGCCAGAACCAGCTCTTGAGGGAGTCTATTCTACATTTTCACAGCTCTTACTGTGAAGAAACCTATAAGTATTTGGAGATTAAATCTCTTTTCCTCCAGACATAAAGAGTGCCCCCTTGTCCTTTTTAATGACCTTAAAGTGAATAACTCACCACCAAGTTCACTATATGAACCACTTATGTATTTATACATGTCGATGATATCCCCCTTAATCTACCCTTCTCAAAAGAGAATAAATAAAGTTCCTTTAATCTTTCTTCATAGCTGAGCTCCTCCATGCCTCTTATTAGTTTGGTTCCCCAATATCCTTTTTGTGAACTGGTGCACAAAACTGAACTGCATATTCCAGATGAGGCCTTACTAATGATTTGTACAGGGACAAATTTATATCTTCCATTCTGGAGTCTATACCGCTCTTAATAAAAGAATGGATTTTGCTCGCTTTGGAAATTGCAGCTTGGCATTGCATGCCGTTATTAAGCTTATGATCTACCAAAACACCCAGATCCTTCTCCACTATTGACTCCCCCTAGCCTTACCTTGGTAGTATTATTATTAATTTTTGGTTATGCACATCATGATAGCACAATGTTTTCTTTTTTTTTTTTTTTATTTGTTTATCTCATGATAGTGTTCCCCTAAAAATATTAACAAATAAATATTGCACTGATATGAAATCATGATTAATTGGGTCCTAATAGCAAAACTTTCAAAGCTAAATTTTGGCCAGCCTATAAAAATCCCCTTCAGGCATGTAACAGACATAATTACCAATGCTGCTGGGGGCATGAGAAATAAGGAAGATAGTCTTGTCTATTATATGTATCTCTGTGGATTAGATGAGCTTCATGGCCTTACTATGGGGGGTGGGGACCCTCTGCCTCTTCAATTTCCTTCTCGAAGGCCATACCTTCATAGATACAGTCTATGATTTGCTTTCAGAGCAATCTTTTTGAAGTTTCCCAAACTTTATTTGCATGTCTGTATCTAAATGTATGCCCCATAGTAGTTGCCTGATCTGCTATGGCTTTGGCTATAACTAAGCCCAATCTTCTCAAGCAGGATCTTTTCCTGATCTCCTCAATAGACACCCTCATTGAAACTCTCTGATATCAACATCCGGAATAGTAGTATATTAAAGCGGAGTTCCACCCTAGTTATACATTTTTTTATAAAAAATACCCCCGGGACAGTCAGGGCTAGTACATTCCACAATGGCTAGCCTCTGATCTGTCCCGAGTTGCACTTACCTTTCAGGAGAAATACTTACCTTGAAATTGTCTTGTCCAGCGCTGCCATCTCAGGTGTGGGCAGCTTGAAGCCAGCGCGATCCTCTTCCGCGTCCTCTTCGGTCCTCTTCGGTCCCACGATGCACTGCACTGGCCCCGACGTCACTTCCGGGTCACGCGCGTCATCCCTCCACAGCTTCTGGGCATGCCCAGAAGCTGTTTAGAAGGGAATGACGCGCGCACCCCGGAACTGACGTCGGGGCCGGTGCAGGCGCAATGATTCCTGGGAGCGATGACGTTCAGCTCCCAGGAATCATTGCAAAAGCCAGGAAGTGACGAATCGCCGTGGCCGCCGAGGGGAGGAAGAAGGAAGTAAGGTGAGTATATTTTCTCTAAAAGGTAAGTGAAAAAAAAAAAAATTGCGATTATCCATTTGTTTTTCAGGTGACCGGGAGCGAGAAGATGGAGGTAAGTATAAATTTCGGGTGGAACTCTGCTTTAAGGAGTGTTAAGTTATTATTTTACCTTAACTTATTTATTTACCTTATTTAGTAATATATAGTAATTTATCCAATGTAGTCATATTTAATGATTTGCTTATGCTGTAATATTTATTAATTTACCTAAAAGGATAATTATGCAAGGTGTTTGGTGTAAATTCAGCTAAACCATGCAGTAAGTTTTTATTCAATTGAGGATTCTGAGGAAACACATTTTTTATTAAAAAAGGGGCAGATAATGTTCGGTAAAAATACAGGGCATGATTCTGTTTTGTGAACTGTGTCTGCCACAATGTCAGAAGATTTTATATTACAATACCTCTATCATGCCATGTTTGCTTTAGACTGGTTTCTCTTTTTTGAACTTTTAAGGCTTTTTTAACTTAAAACCTGCCCGAAGTCAGATATGCACCATTTCTATTGTCCTACCTCTCTTACTGCAGAGTCTAACTATGAATGTGCAGTCAAACAGGGGCTAAGGCTGGGTTCACAGTACATATGCAAATTGGATGCAGGTTCCCCGCATCCAATTCGCATGACAGGCGAGTGCGACCAGCTCTCAATAGAGCCAGTTCATACAGGTCCGGGTGGCAGCAGTCTGCATCGAAAAAAGGTCCTGCGTGTCTTCTGGTCCTTTTCAGGCGCAGATTCAGGCAAAAATTAGCACCTGATTTGCACCTGAACCAGTAAACAGGGACACCCTGGACCCCGGGCATGAACTCGCAGCGGTATATGTGTGAACCCGACCTAAAGGTAGACCTAGTGTTGTTAGTAATCAGCTCTCAGGAGCAGAACTGTTAAGGCACATTCCTGTTTCCTTTGATATACATAAATGGGAGGACACATGCTGAGGGGTATGGCTATTGCTCAGCATAAAGCACTGAAGAAGGAGAGGGAAAAACAGCAAAAAAAAAAAAAAAAATGGGCATTTTAAGGCATTTGCAGACATTATTTAGCCACAAGTCAAAAGATGTAGAGCTACAAGACTATAAAGAGATCAAACTGTGTCTTCAATTGTGCTTTAAAGATAACGGTTCATCATATTATGTAGCTCAAGGCTATGCAGCACCTAATGTGATGTGTTCTCTAATGTGATCTCATTTTGTGCCCCCCAATGGTTGAGAGGGGGGCAGCCGGCAATAAGGCTGACTCTCATCCATTGCACTGACTTTAATCGCAGTAACCTGCATGAAGTCAGCCCTCCAGTCCTTGAAACAGCATGAGCCAGATTGTTGCAAAAGTTGACCTCATTTTTGTGCATTTGGATAAACTTTGCAGCTCCCAGAGTAGGGGATGCTGTGCTACAGTACATAGTGCATTAGGCTGGTTCTCTTGCTTTGTATTCATACTAGAATTATTGACAAAGATGGCATGCAAGCCGGATAAACGAAAAGCGCATACTATCTGCATCAGCAGAATTCACTGGAAACTTAAATGATGTCCGCACATTTTGCTAATCAGGGAATGTAATTATATTTTGTATTACATTGCTTCTGGGTGATAAGATGCATGCCTGCTGGAGACAGCTCATTTTACAGTGGCTGATCTTACACTATTTTGTGACAGACAGAGAACAATGCATTGTGGTTATTATGGTAAACAGTGGAGAAGAATTAAGGCAGTAGTGTGAAATCTGCTTGGAAATGTCATACTGTGCATTGCAGTTTCTGCTGAGGTAGGTCTGTTTCATCCTATCAAATACTAAACGTGCACAAGTGTTAACTTGTTGTATAAAATTCATTAACGTTTAAATGCAGGGTTCCTACCACAAGTGCACCAAGAAATAAATACATAAATCAATAAGTAACTAATTTATTGTTGTGATTTTTTTATAGCCTTTGCACTGTTTTTCATGGTTGGATTAATAATTAATATTAATATTAATTCATACAATTATTAATTCATAGTATCATTAATATTAATAATTAATATTAGTATTAATAATGATTAATACTATTCATTAATACATAAATCAATAAAATCAGTAATAAGTAATTCATTTAATGTTGTTTCTATAGATTTTTTATAGCTTTTGCACCGTTTTTCATGGTTGAATTATTAATTAATATTAATAATATTAATATTAATTCATATTAATATTATTAATTCATTTTTTTTCCATAAATGTTTTTATTGAATAATCAAGAAAACGTGGATTTTACATCGATAGATAGCACAAACAAATAAGGCATAAACAGCCAGTAGTCTTAAACAATGTTATCAAGCCACAGTGAAATGTCATGGAATAGATCCTTGAATGCAAGAGTATATTCTCATTACTTATGCAAAACATTGATAGAAGTCTTAATGTATACCAAAAAGGGGGTAAGGTGTGAGTATGGACTTGTTTAAGGGGATGGCTCACCAAAACTTCTGTTAAAAACTCTGGCTCGTTGTTTGACTATATTATACAAGCGATGATGGCAGCATATTCTTTTCTTATTTTTCTTATTCATCTTTGAGACACATTGTTTTTAATTCATATTATCGTTAATATTAATATTATTAATGATTAATGCTATTAATTAATACATAAATCAAAAAAATCAATAAGTCATTAATGTAATGTTGTTTCTATAGATTTATATAGCTTTTGCACTGGTTTTCATGGTTGGATTAAAAATACAATACGTACAGGTTGAAGCAAGATTAATTTGGGCACTATCTGAATCTATAGTAAACAAGTTAATATGTTCAAAAAAAAAAAAATAATAATAAATTTAATAAGGCTACATTCACATGGAACACAACCACTTCAGCGCTCAGATGGCACCACATCTGTGGGTATCACAAATCGGAATGCTTCATCTGTGCAAGCTTCTCAGATCGGGGGGAATCTCATGGCTGGTGTTGTTGCATGTATCATTTATGTGTGTATATAAGGAAATGCTGTGTCAGGTTGGTTTAACTCTGAGGAAAGGAGCACAGCATCAGCCTACCAACTTATATTTGTGCGGTCAGATGACATCGCCCCACGGCTGGATATGATATTTATCTTGTTTTTCCTATCTCACGTGTGTATGTTTTTGGCTTATGGTTTTAATAAAAGTGCCCTTAGTAAAACACCAGGCATTTGTGCCCTCCTGTGTTCTTACAGTTACATTCGCATGGGCATAAATATTTTACTAATCCTATTACACGTGTTTTTTTCAAGCATAAATGTTCCTGTGTATTAAATACAGTATATATTTTAAATGCCTAAAATTGTTCTGTTTACTTTTCAAAAGTTGCATCTGGTAACATGTGTATATGCGTGTCCTCATATGCAGATTGTTTGATTTTGTGTTACAGATCTGAAGTCAGTACATATTCACACACCTGTGTGAATATCTCCATTGTAAACAATGCAACTGTGATCAGATATGTAAATAAAAAACACTTGTAAATGCGTTTTTTTTTTTTTACAGCCATGTGATTGCGGCCTAAAGGGTATACACACGGTTCCTACTAAAAATGCATCAATATATAAATAAGAGAGATAAAAAATAAAGCATTAAAGCCAATATTTAATTATATTTAAAATGTATAACTTATTGTTGTTTGTATGGACTTGGTATTGCTGTTGCACAGTTTTGCACAGGACATCCCTAGGCACTATCTGAATCTGCAATAAACAAGTAAACTAGTAATAACATAATAATAACATAAAAAACAAAAAGTTATAGCAAAATAATAAATAAAAGATACATATAAAGAAAAAAAAAAATAATAAAATAATTAAAGTACTGGGTTTGCATATTTGCTGCTTCTATATTGGAAAGGATAGTACTAAAATAAGCAGCTTAAAGTGGTTCTAAAACCTGATTATATGCATTAATGTAAAAAACCTTCTGTGCAACAGAATCCTCCCCCCCTGTACTTACCTGAGCCAGTAATATGCATGAGAGCAACGGTTCTCCCAGCTCCATTACTCCTCACTGGGCAGACTGATAGCAGCAGGAGCCATTGGCTCCCACTGCTGTCTATCAAATCCTGTGATGAGCTGGTGGGGGAAGGGCTGAGCCGCCGTGTCTGTGTCAACAGACGCAGACAGAGCGGCTCAGGAGCAAGCACGCAAGATTGCCCCCACAGGAAGCGGCTTTCTATGGCGGCACTAGCCAAAGAGGAGGAGTCAAGAGTGCCAAAGGGGGACCCCAGAAGAAGAGAATCAGGGCTGCTCTGTTCAAAACCATTGCAAAGAGCAGGTAAGTATGACATGTATTATTTTATTCGGGAAAAAAAGGGAACCTTAAATATCACTTTAATTCCTTAAAGCTAAACTCCATGCAAACAACTGGAACCAAAGAAGAATTTTATTCTGAATGTAGATGCTGTTCTACATACCAAAGAGTTTGTATTTTTGATAACCTAGTCCTGCGACTAGCAGAACTCAGTTGGTGACCTGACTTTTCTCTACTGCAGTTAAGCTAGAGAGCATAGATACTGCCCTGCCCCCAGCTGTGATTGGATAGTATAGGGCCGGTAGCAGAATGCTGAGCCAATTCCTCTGCCCTCTCCTTCTATCAGCATGTTCATGATCAGTACATGTTCATGGAGTACACCGTGGGTGTCCTCTATTGCTGCCTCTCCCTCTCATGTTCAGGGACTATCAGGAGGCTATTGCCAATTTAAATTCTAGAACTCAACATACATATAAACTTTATATATAAACTATTATAAATATAATTTCTAGTTCAAGCACTTTGTTTTAGCACATTTAACACCTTATGGTGGTGAGTCTACACTAATACCAGAATCACTTTATTAAAAGGCATCAGTAGTCCTGGGCCCCCACAGTTACCTGAATGTGGACCACTCAAGATAGCTGCTGTAGTTTAAAGCACAATCTATTCAGAACGGTTCAGTAATTCATACAGTAGCACAATCCTTCTACTGTGATCTATTGGAAAGAACACATCTGAGTTTTCCTACTGCGTAAAATGCAGAGACTGCCTTTGGATAAGTCATGACGTCTGACTCCCGGTTTTTAAGTAGCAGTAGGGGTTCAAGGGAATGGTTCCTTTTAAAGAAATTCAACTGGTAAAATAGACTGACAAAATAGATCAAAAGCTTTGTTATTTAATAAAAGCCTCTCAAATGTATTGTTGATTGAAATGTGCTTTGTTATTTCCACCCTGTGCTTTTAAATAGAAATTGTATCTTATAAAATAAAGAAACTAAATGCAAGCCTACCGGGTGGTTCAATGGGAAGCCAAAAAATCTACAAGCAAATGTACTGAAAAGCACCAGGCATTAAAACTGCCTATATGAGCTGTGACCTGCACAGGCAGTAATGGATTTTTAAACTTTTTTTTCTATAAAATGTATAAATTGTTAAACATTGTATATTTTCTATGACAGCATTGATACATTTAGGACTTTTCAGGTAAATAATTCCTGATATATTTCAATAAAAAGTAAAGCACAATAGAAAAACAAGGTATCAATAGGAAAGCAAAATGTGTGAGATAACTGGCAAAATACTAAAGCACTTGGCTGCTAGAGGGGTGGGAATATAAGGTCTTTCAGCAGCCAGACACAAGTGGTTAGGAAAAGGGAAAGTCTAGGTGGAGGTACAGGTCAGAACAATATGTCATTCGGGATTTCATTGTGAGAGCTAATCTCTATCAAGAACTGAGGCAAGGACCACAATATGAATTATTTATCCGCTGGCCTGCTTTATTTTTTTCTCTCCCCTTTTTGGTGACTCTGGCTACCCAAGGGGTGAAATCTTCCCTGGCTTTTCTCTTTTGGGGTTTTTTGTTTTTATTTCTAGTTGATGTATACATTTTTCAATATCATCTGCTCCTGAGTAAGTAAAATAAACATCACAAAACGCATTGAGAGAAATCTCTTCCACCTGGTGGACCTGTTTGAAAGTTATTTCATGACCTACCCAGTAGATTCAAAGCAAGTCAAATGAATACAGTAAAACCTTGGATTGCGAGCATAATTCGTTATGGAAACTCAGATGATTAGTTCCACAAGTCCTTCAGTTTATAGTCTATATACAAAGATTATAGCAATGTGATAGGTCGTGTAACCATAAAATGTCCATCCACAATATGCAGCCTTCCCAAGGGGATTAGAAGCAAAATCTAGCTACAGAATATAAGAGAGATGAGAGGAGCCTCTAAGTGTAGCAATATGGTTACATTTAATGAAGATTCAATATTTAGCAACTCACATGGTTGATGATTAAAATAGGCACACCGAAGTATGCAGGCATCCGGGGGAAAAGCTGTCCACATAGACCATCTTCTGAACCACCGGCTCTCACCACTGTCAGTCTGCAATCGTGACTGGGAAGAATAGCCTGCAGTAGAGTGATCTGAAAGTGAGGCTTTGAATCACTCGTGGAGTGCAGCGGGGAAGGGATGATGAAGATGGCTGTGCAGAGGATGGTCTATGTGGACAGCTTTACCCCAGATGCCTGCATACTTAGATGTGCCTGTTTTAATCATCAACCATGTGAGTTGCTAAATATTGAACCTTCATTAAATGTAACCATATTGCTACACTTCAGAGGCTCCTCTCTTCTTTTTTATACATGACGCTACTTGTATATCAAGACATCGCTTGTATATCAAGTCAAAATTAATTTAAAAAATGTGCTTGTCTTGCAAAGCGCTCTCAAACCAAGTTACTCTCAAACCAAGGTTTTACTGTATATGTAAGGCTCTATATGGATCATGTGCAAATTGACATACAGCACATGTATAACTTATATCAGCTGTTGTTTTAATAGTAGTTTGTTTGTTGTTTTCTATTTTATTAAATAAGGCCCCTTTTTACACGGGCTTTCTGATCCGATCAGCCTGTCAGTTTTTCAGGCAAACTGGATCGGATGCTCCATGCATCCCTATGGGGCAGCAGGTGTCAGCGGAAACATCTCCGCTGACATCCGCTGCTATCTGATCTGATCCTGTCCGTGAAATTCGGTTGGATGGAAACCCTATTTTCCATCCGTCTGGAGGATCGGATCGGATGGGATCAGATGAGAACGGAGAGGAGGTCAATTCTCATCTGATCTCCCCATATAGGACAAGGGGGATCTGACAGCTCCGTCTCTGCACACAGAGCGGAGACGGAGCTGTCATCCGCCTGCTCAGTGGGGATCGGCAAATCGATCCCCCGCTGAGCAGAACGGACTCCGTCGGGCGCACCACCCGTGTGAAAGGAGCCTAAAGCTAAAACATTCCTAAATATATGGAAAGTGTCATATGAATGGTGATGTACCCTTAAAGCATTATTGTTCTGTTTTCTGTAAATATATAGGGATCTTGATACATAACCTTATGTACCAGAATGCAAACTACTATTTGAATGTACAATGCTGTGCAAAGGTTTTTATCAATTACCAAAATGGACAAAAAGTAATGAACAGAAGAAAAATCCAAATCAAATCAATATTTGGTGTGACCATCCTTTGTTTTCAAAACAGCATCAGTTCTCCTTGGTACACTTGCACCCATTTTTGAAGGAACTCAGCAGATAGGTTGTTCCAAATATCTTGGAAAACTAACCACAGATCTTTTGTGGGTGTGGGCTGTCCCAAATCCTTCTGTCTGTCTTCTGACTCCATGATGAAATCAGGGCTCTGTGGGGCCAAACTATCATTTCCAAGACTCCTTGTTCTTCTTTACACTGAAGATAGTTCTTAATGACATTGGTTGTATGTTTGGGGTCAATGTCCTGCTTCAGAATAATTGTGGGGCCGATAGCACTGCTCCTTGAAGGTATGGAATGATGGATATATCTGCCTGTATTTCTCAGCATTGAGCACTGATCCTGACCAAATCTAAATCTATTTGCAGAAATGCCACCCCAAACTTTCAAGGAACATCCACCATGGTTCATTGTTGCTTGCAAACACTCTCCAGCCCTTTGGCAAACAAACAAACAGCCTTCTGCTACAGCCAAATATTTCAAATTTTGACTCTTCAGTCCAAAGCATCTGCTGCCCTTTTTCTGCACCCCAGTTCCTATGTTTTAATGCAAGGGTCTTCAAACTATGTTCAGGAACTGCAATTCCCATCATGCCAAATCATGTCTGTGAATGTCAGAGTTTTACAATACCTCATGGGATGTGTAGTTCTGCACCAGCTGGAGGGCCGTAGTTTGAGGATCCCTGTTTTAATGCATAGTTGAGTCGCTTAGCCCTGTTTCCACATCGGAGGTATTGCTTTTTGATAGTAATTTATCCATGAAGACCGCTTTTATCCAGACTTTGCTGGACAGTAGATGGGTGTACCTGGGTCCCACTGGTTTCCACCAGTTCTGTGCTGATGGCACTGCTGGATATCTGCAGATGTTGAAGGGAGTAAGCATGGTGTGTCTTTCATCTGTTGGCATTAGGTTTCCTTGGCCGACCACTATCTGTGCAGTCCTCAACATTGTTTCCTTGTGCTTCCTTGAGAGTTGAAATATTTGCCTGTGAGAGACCTTGCTGATGCAGTATAACTACCTTGTGTCTTGTTGCGCTGCTCAGTCTTGCCATGGTGTATGACCTGTGACATGAAACTGTCTTCCAAAACCTCACCTTAGTAGCAGAGTTTGGCTGTTCCTCACCCAGTTTTAAGCCTCCTATACAGCTGTTTTTGTTTCAGTTAATGACTATGTCTCAACCTACATATGAACCCTCATGATCATTAGCACCTGCTTGATATAATTGGTTAATCATAGACCTAACTCTAATCCTACAAAATCCCTAACTTTGTGCAAGTGTTCAAAGTGAGAAAGTGTAAGAACTGATGCTGGTTTAAAGCCAAAGGATACTCACACCAAATAAGGATTTGATTTCGATTTTTCTTCTGTTCGATCACTTTCCATTTTGTACACAGATAAAAATAAACAATTAAAATATATATTTTTGAAATCATTCTTACTTTTGAGCATTTCTTGAGCATTTCTTCTATATCGAGGTGGAGGTAGACACTGGTGGCTGCTGGGACCACATACTGTAGACTGGAAGTATGTGGCTTAAAAGTATGTCTAGGTAGCATATAATGTATTATAAGATTTCAAATACCATATAGCATGCACCTTCATCATATTTCCTATGTGACATATCTAGTGACCTGTAACAGAAACCCTGCCATACTTTCATTGTCAGACATTGCCAGATAAGCTTGACATGCCCTCACAATTCTATGGGGGTAAGCATCCTGCTGTCTTTACAACTACTGACACTCAGGGGATCCAAATGTATTTTTCTCTCTCAAATGAGCAGAGAAATTGCACTACTGTGAAATAAGCAGGGGTCGTCTCTGTCTGTATGATCAGAGCCGCAGAAAACACAGCAGGTATTACTATAGACTTTCATAGCTTTCCTAGTCATGGGATAGACACCATTTACCCTTTACTTACCAGCTACGAAGAGCGTTGCAAGGGATGTATACCATACAGGCTGATATACAGTATGTATTATATATTGTAGAGAGTTTGCCTGGGGCAGAGTTAAGAGGGGGTTAATTGAAAAAGGCAGATGCTTTCCTTTCAGACCTGATTATTAATCCCAGTATCAAAATTTGCAGCCAGTAATGCATTTTTCTTTGCAGCAGCGCGCACTTCTTCAGGCTGCGGAAAGGGGCCTCCCCCTCCTGCCACTGTCCGCGACCATTTCTAGGCTCTCTCGTGCAATTAGGGAGCCCAGGACTGCTGCCACCTGTCTGGCCAGTTCAACACAGAGGAAGGGCAGGTACATCTGTACCCACCCCTCCTCTGTGACGAAAAAAAACAGTGTAGAGGAGGATTTTGTCACTTCTGGTTTTGGTTTGTTGTTTACAAGCCATTACCGACTTCACAATCTTCACTCTTTTTCCCCTTCTGTAAAGAGTTTTTCAACTTTACTTTACAATTCAGTATAGCCTGTTGGCTTATATTGTTATGTCTCCCTCTTCTAGCTTAAATACTGATTACAGGTGTCCCATAGAAAAAGAAAACAAGAATGCTGCCTGGTCTAGTTAACTAGATTTTTTTATTGATTTATTTCATGAATTCATAATTGGATCACATTGTGTTTTTGTATTTGCCTGAAGCTCAGCTTTATGTGAAAAAGTAATATCTGCACATAAAGACTCCATTACAAAACACTAGGCACAATAGCTGGATTACAAGTCCGCTAGTGGACTTTGCATAGGAATATTTAGAGAGCTCACTTAAAGCGGAGTTCCAGCCTTTTCTGTGTTTATCAAAAGTCAGCAGCTACAAAAAGTGTAGCTGCTGATTTTTACTAAACACACACTCACCTGTCCGCCAGTCCAGCGATGCGGCCGCCCGAAGCCTCGATCCTCTCCCTCTGGTATCGGCGGCGCCGGCATCACTGCTGTGGGCACCCGGCTGTGACAGTTTGCGGCTTCACAGTCGGGTACGCACTGCGCTTCGCATCTTGATTGGCTGGCAATCTTCTGGAACCTCTGACGTGTCCCAGAAGATTGCAGGGAGGGAGGGGGAGAGAAGAACTTCCGCTCAGGGCGCCGCAGTGCTCCGAGTGGAAGTGGGAGCGGGTAGATGTCAAAACTAGGTACCCGCTCCCCCCTCAAAAAAATGATATGCCAAATATGGCATGTCAGGGGGTTAGGACTAATTAAAGCGGAAGTTCCACTTTTGGGTGGAACTCCGCTTTAAGATTTTAATCAGAAACATGAATATGGTTAACCCCAACTCAGGGTCTAAGGAATATCTCCCAGCTTGTCTCGTGAGCCGGCCATAGAAAGTTCCAGAAGGAACCGGCCAAGATTCTAACTATGTATGGGCATGCTGAATGTACCACCAGCCTGTTGGATTTTACATGCAATTATTGCTAGCAGCTACTATAGCCGTTAGCAGTACTCAAACCCCCCCCCCCCCCACTAGAAGAACACAATGGCTCCACGGGAGGCATTTCCCCATCAAGTAACAGACAAATGAGTATTGGCGCAAAACAGATGAACAATAATTCTCAGGCAGTCCGTGGTAAATCAATTAGAAGAGGGGAAGAGAAAGGCAAGAAAAGTTCCAATGGGAAATCTGCACACTGTGACGGCTGCTGGCGGTGAAGAGAGAAGCGGCTCTGTCATCAAAACAAAAGGGAGAGAACCACAAGCGCCAATCTAAATGTAGCAGTAAAACATTTTAATACAGGATAAAAACATTCTTACTCACAAGAGTAGTATAAATTGAACATGGGATGATAGTGATAAATGGTCCTGGGCATCAGGCATCAAGGGGGTCCCTCTGGTTACGGTCACCACTATGCTAGGGAATGGAGGTCTCCTGTATGCTGGCAGGTGGCTTCCCTGCTCTGTCCATCCGGGGGCCGTGAGTTCTTTTCCTAGATGCCGAGCTGTAGACTAACAGCAACGCGTTGTGGAGAATGCGCTCCTTCATCAGGCCGTCGGCGGTGACCACAACCAGAGGGACTCCCGTGATGCCTGATGCCCAGGACCATTTATCACTATCATCCCACGCTCAATTTATACTACTCTTATGAGTAAGAATGTTTTTATCCTGTATTAAAGTGTTTTACTGCTACACTTAGATTGGCGCTTGTGGTTCTCTCCCTTTTATTCCCCCATCAACACTGACTGTGTTGATGGGGGAATCGAGCGATTTTCTTTCCTGCAACCTGTGCAGGAAAGAAAATCGCTCCCTCTATGGCCGGTGTAACGTTAGAAAAGCATACCCCGTGAAAATTGCATACCCATGTCACTTCCTGTGAGGAACAGCTGAGCAGCGTAGCAGTTCGCATGCTCACAGCCCCGGATACGTAATTGAACAGCTGAGGAGCTTACTAGTGCGCATGCACGGAGGGTATGAAATTATCACGGTAGTGTGTGTAACGTTACACAGCATCAGCTGTTGCGGCGGTTGCATTAAAACAGCTCGTTTGCAATATGAGTCATCTCCGCTCCTATCCCCGTCACTTCCCTGATCTTGGCTAGTAAATATAAAAGCGGCGGCGGGTGTATGAAATCTAAATGAACGGAGATCTCGGCTCCATGATTTATCTTTTCATACACCCGCCGCCGCTTTTATATTTACTAGCCCAGATCAGGGAAGTGACGGGGATAGGAGCGGAGATGACTCATATTGCAGCCGAGCTGTTTTAATGTAACCGCCGCAACAGCTGAGGCGGTGTAACGTTACACACACTGCCGTGAAAAATCCATACCCTCCGAGCATGCGCACTAGTCAGCTCCTCAGCTGTTCAATGACGTAGGTGCTGACGTAGGTGCACCGGAAGTGACGAGGGTATGAAATTTTCACAGGTAGGTTTTTTTCACAGAACACCGGCTTAAGGCAACAGCAAAAACCAAATGAGATAAGCTACTGCCCCACAAAAACAGAAAACCTTATTTACAGGAAGCTAATCATTTGAAAAATTCAGCCACCAGTCTATCCAATCCTGCCTATCTTAGATAAGTCTTAAAGCTCTGTAAATATGTATATATTCTAATGACTGCTAACACAATTCAGTCTGTGGGGTTGATTTAATAAAGGGAAATAGGCTGTTAACTTTACAAAGGAAGTTGTACTTTGCTGGAACTTAATGAAAGAGGAGACGTTTCCCTTTGCAAAGAATATCCAATCAAGTTTAAGGAAAATTTGAAAAAATGTATGCTTGCTTGTTCATGATTAGTTGATGGAAATCAGCAGAGTGTTACCTCATTCACCAAGCTCTGAGGGAAAATCCCCTTGCAAAGTGAAAATTCCCCTGCAATGGGAACAGCCTGCTTGCTTTTAGTTAATGAACCCCTATGCCTCATACCTAACAGTCCACGCAGGTTTATGACCCCTTTTGACATTTCTAGTACTGAATCAACAGAAGCAATGTGTTTCACAGTAAACTGTCATTACTTTGTGCCATAAATAAGAATATAAATTATATATATATATCTATAGATATATATATATCTATAGATATATATATATATATATATATATATATATCTATATATATATATAGATATATATATATATAGATATAGATAGATATATATAGATATAGATAGATATATATAGATATAGATATATATATATATATATATATATATATATATATATATATATATATATATAGATATATATATACATATATATATCTATATATATATATATATATATATATATATATACATATAAAATTTACACTAACACTCTGCACGACATAATTTTTTAACATAACAATCACATCACCTGTCTGAAGCACATCAGAAGTAGATAACCCTACACTGACCCAACCGTGTTTTCCAATTGCATGCAAGTAGCAGTGAACTGATGAGAAGATCTACAATAGGAAGAGAGATGGATATTGTGTGAGTTGGACGTTGATTGATGTCTAATAGGACGGTCAGAGTCAGGCTAGTGCTTACTGTCACACGGTCATCAATCAACAATCACTTTATACTTGAGCAAGGAGGGAACTTTGAAATGCTGCGTAAAACTTGCTAATTTATAAGTGGCACGGCTGTCCATGCAATTTAAATGTCAGGCGTTTCTGTCAAGGGAAATAATTATGCATCGGCCTTTCTTCTTCTTTTTTTTATAACAAAAAAAGACAAAAGTAATTACTATTCACTCACTCGGCTATTCGTTTTTAGGAGAGCTTTCAAATAATTTACTGTAAAAATTTTCTTTTATGGTCTAAATGTCCAATAGTAAATCCTGGCATGGTTTAGTTTTTCATGGTAAGTCTCACTAGTCTATGTCATAAATAAAGATGTACCTATATGCCACTATGATTCCAGTAAAGTGGAAAAGGCCAACACCTGGTTACTTGATCCTCTTGAGTCCCCTTAATTTGAATCTATGAGTTTTCCTATACCATCAATAAACACTGTGGTTGACGATGCACATAGTACTAAGCACACTTGGGAGGTCATAGCTCTACAGAAGAGGTCAAGTTTTTGCCAGAAGGAGGTGATTGACCATTGTAACTGGGCACAATTTCTTAAGGTACTTGCACATGGTACTAATGTATGAACATCAGAATTCTGGCAGAAAGTTTCTGTGTAAAACCGTCAGGATAGGCTGTACAGTAAATGCGTGTGATCATGCACACATAAAAGTTCTTCTAGCTTTTCTTGGGGTGTGTCCTAAGCACGTACATGTGTCTATGCACTTATTTGCGCGTATGTGCACATATACTCACGTACATGTGTAAAATACTGTCCAGCAATGCAAAATTGTTGGAGTTTTTTGTACTGATATATACACAGCGCAAGTTTATGCACCTGTGTGTACATGCTGGTTAAAAATAATGGGCTGCATTTGGATCAGTATAAAAATGCTTGAATACTTAACCACTTAAGCCCCGGAAGATTTTACCCCCTTCCTGACCAGGCCCTATTTTGCGATTCGGCACTGTGTGACTTTAACGGACAATTGTGCAGTCGTGCGACGCTGTACCTAAGCAAATTTGACGTCCTTTTTTCCCCACAAACAGAGCTTTCTTTTGGTGGTATTTGATCACCTGTGCGATATTTTGATCATGCGCTATAAACAAAAAAAGAGCGACAATTTTGTAAAAATAACAATATTTTTCACAATTTTTTATATGAGATTCCCAAAATAAAAAATGTAAAAATCAAAATTTTTTAACATTTTAGGCCAATTTGTTTTATGCTACATATGTTTGGTAAAAAAAATAGCAATAAGCGTATTTTGATTGGTTTACGCAAAAGTTATTGTGTTTACTAACTAAGGGAAAGATTTTTGTCATTTTTATTTATTTATTTTTTTAACGAGTAATGGCGGCGATCTGCGATTTTTTTTGCAGGACTGCTACATTGAGGCGGACAGATCGGACCCTTGAAATGATAATGAAAAAAGGTGCGCGAACCAATATGAAAGTGTAAAAGCAGCACTGTGATGAAGTAAATGTGTGAAAAAAAATGTAACTGAAAATTACAAAAGTGCGCTATTACTAAACAATAAAACAATAAACATTGTCCATATATGGAAAAATCCAAAAAACAATGCAGAAAACAACGAGGAGTCTATTCCAACTGAAGGGGAGTGTTCCCAAGGTGATGCATGTAAAATGGACCAACTTGATTGGTGAGGTGAATAGGTCAACTTGAGAGGAGACGTTGCTGGAATAGGCAGCAGAGGAGTCCCTTCCTCTTCTTTATTGTGGCCTTCCTGCTGGCAATTCTACCTGTGGAAGCCTCCAGACCCATAAAAAGATACCGGGAAGCTTCGTCCATCCATCCATCCCTCTGGATATTTTATCAAGTGTGGCCGTTTGATTGGACTGCTTGGTACCACAGCATATGCTCCATTCTCTCTCCATTGTGGTAAGAGTCCATTCACAACCCTGGATGTCACTTTAAGTTTTCAGTTTTTGCACCAAGTCACGTTTTACTGGATTATTGTTTTGGTAAGAGGTTAATTCACCTATCATCAATCAAGTTGGTCCATTTTACATGCATCACCTTGGGAACACTCCCCTTCAGATGGAATAGACTCCTCATTGTTTTCTGCATTGTTTTTTGGATTTTTCCAGATCGGACCCTTGACTAATATTTTTGACACTTTTGGGGGTACCAGTGACATTACTACAGTAATCAGTGCTATACATATGCACTGTTACTGTAAAAATGACACTGGCAGGGAAGGGGTTAACTTTATTGGAGAAGGAAGGGTTAAATGTGTCCCTAGGGGCGTGCTTCTAACTGTGATTGGATGTGGCTGTTTGTGTAACTACAAAGATATACGATCCTACTTGGCAGGACCGTATGATCTCTGCACTTACACAAGGGAGAATGACAGGCGGCTTTGTTTACATTAGCCGCCTGCCTTTCTCCCTCTGTACCGGACAATCGTGAGTGGCCGACGGACATCGAGTCCGCCGGCCACATGTGCGGGGATCACAGTGAACGAGCGAGGGCGGGAGCGCGCCACCGTCGGCACACGCTCGCCCCCTATTGCCTGCACGGGGCTGACCGCCGCAGTATATGTGCTTGCGGCGGTCCGCAAGTGGTTAAAAATTACATATTTTTAGGCATCTGTGCAAGAGCCATAATACTGAACTTCAGACATGTACACTATATTGTCAAAAGTATGACGCTAGAGAGTATTGGGATGTCTGCCTTTACACGCACATGAACTTTAATGGTATCCCAGTCTTAGTCTGTAGGGTTCAATACTGAGTTGGCCCACTCTTTGCAGCTATAACAGCTTCAACTCTTCTGGGAAGGCTGTCCACAAGGTTTGGGAGTGTGTCTTTGGGAATGTTTGAACATTCTTTCAGAAGCACCTTCATACTCAACAAGCAATATATTTCTATATGTACCACCACCTTTATGTTTACATAATTTTTACATAATTCTTATACATATTTATATATTAAGAGGAGTAGTGCCACCATCAGTTGATCACTAGTATTTTTCATGAATTTTATTGCTATTCATTCATTGTGGCATTAACATTATCATCATAAATTGTGTTTCTCATATCATCCATATTTATTATATAACTATTGCACAAAGCACCCAGCACCTTCATACTCTACAAGCAATATATTTCTATATTTATATGTACTACCACATTTATTTTTACATAATTCTTATATATATATTTATATATTTAGAGAAGTAGCGCCACCATCCTTTATCACTTATATTTCATTCTTTCAGAAGCGCATTTGTAAGGTCAGTCACTGATGTTGGACGGGAAGGCCTGGCTCACAGTCTAATTCATCCCAAACATGCTCTATCAGGGGCAAATCATTCAAGTTCCTCCACCCCAAACTCGCTCATCCATGTCTTCATGGACCTTGCTTTGTGCACTGGTGTGCAGTTATGTTGGAACAGGAAGGGGCCATCCCTAAACTGTTCCCACAAAGTTGGGAGCATAAAATTGTCCAAAATGTCTTGCTATGCCTTAGGAGTTTCCTTCACTGGAACTAAGGGGCAAAGCCCGACCCCTGACAAACAACCCCGCACCATAATCCCCCCTCCACCAAATGATTTGGACCAGTGCACAAAGCACTGTCAAACTCAAACTCTTCCAAACTCCTATGCATCATCTCTCAGAATGGCAGGGGGAAGAATGGCAGGGGGAAGGTTTTTAGAGCCAATCAGGTGTGCTACATGCATGCATAATAACCTAACAATGAACATGCTGAAAGGTGTAGAGAGCAGAGTGAGCATAGAGATGGTCACATCAGTCTGCTGCTGCTCCCTTACTGATCAGTCTGCAATTTTGGGGTGAAAATATGACACCACTGTATATCTTTACTGTAAAATAAAAAGTGGTGTTATCTTTCTGGCTGTGCTGTTTGGCAGGGCAGGGTTAGGGGAGGGCTGGCAGCCTTAGGCCTGGAGGGCAAGTCCAGTCAAGTGGCCCATTGAACCATCTAATCAGCTCACCATCTATTCCCACCTGATTTTATAATGGATATTGATGTTATGAAGCAATACATAATAACATAATTTAATGTTAATAGCAACAAAGGAGGTTTAACAAAAATACACAACATTACGCCAGGTGGGGCCTAGGAAGCTCCTCTCAGGCAGAGATCTCTCTGCCTGACAGGGAAGTGACTGTATTAGTATTGTGCCAGCCAGGTACAGGAGCGTACTCTGCACACTCATACAGCTCTGAAAATTTAACATTGTGTAGCGGCAACCAGCAGTTGTATACAGTGCCTGGCCCCTACATTAATCCAGCTCTGAGTGCGGCCTTATTACCTGGCATCAGAGTGGCGGGGGGGGGGGGCGATTGCCACCCTGCCCCCCTTCCCAGTCCTCCCCTGGGCAGGGTTATCCAAAACCCACAGAATATACAGAAATGGTAATCATTAGCAGGTGAAATTGCTCCCTTATATGTATTGGATCAGTGTATTTAGATATTTGCCTGGAGTTCAGCTTTGATGTTGACTGCTAGGCAAATAAAAAAAAAACACAAAGTAATGCAATTCTGTAATTGATAATACAAAATGAATGTATTTCTTAAATGCAGATAGTGTAAGTGCCTTACCTTGACCTAATATCAGTCTCTTGCAGTCCCTATACAGCAGGGCTGGAGTGTTCGAGAAAGAAGCAGTACATGAATCCAATCATTTATTGTACTGGCAAGTAGCATTCTCATTGGGAGAGAAAGCAGAGTGATAAGAACGCATCACCGTATTGCTTCTCCTTCAGTACCCAGTCACAGGTTGGGGCGGTCTAGAATGACCTGGGCTTAGAGGATGTACATTGTATAATGCTGGCCAGCACTCTGAGGACAACTAGTGGCCTAAAAAAGTATAACAGGGGAAAGCTCTGGATTGGAGATGGATATTGCAGCAAAAAGCTGTTTTTCTTAATTTATACCTAAAGTGACTATTTTTATCTGGTTATTTTTGCCTGCAGTTGTGCTTTCAGTTGCCTACACACTAATAAAAAAAAAATTGCCATCAACGAGTTAAGTAAAAAAGTAATGAGAAAATAAAAAAAAAGCTGTAATAGAAAAGAACCACAATACAGTCATTGGACAATAACTTTCTAGATAGGTAATGCATTTTATTGATTTTATATGAAGTGTATTTGTGTGGTGCACGCAAAAATGCTGATGAAAAAAACACGTGAACAAGTAACATTTCAAAGGATTAAATTCACCTCGCCATTCCATTTTCATAGACCTTCTCTGGTAATGAGACAGAATATTGTTTGAAAATAAGAAGCTGGTATTGTATAAGAGAACATTAACTGTGTTGTATAATTTCCTTGCAATATGAGATCAGCTAATCCTTACAGTTCTCTAGTATCAAACACCCTCACAGTTTATGTGCTGGTGTCCTTCACATCACTAAGCATACAGGAGCAAAGAAAGTGAAACCTTTTGTTGCTTTGCAGAATACAAAATGACTCATCCTAATGCAAACCTGTTTAAAAAACATGCCAAAGGTGGAGAGAGAACCACATACAAGCTAACAATAGTGTGGGTTTTATGGACACCTATAAATGTAAGCTTTTTTTTTGAACACAGAAAGGGTCAAAGTTTTTCTGTAGTTATAACTGAGTTTTGTTACCTTTGTAAGGATACAAATATAGCTTATAGGAGCTCTTTTACATTTTTGTATGAGAACGGTCAAATATTATATACACTAGTGATCGACCGATATCGTTTTTTCATTGCCGATACCAATATTTTTGTCATCGCGTATCGGTATCGGCCGAAATGGGCCGATATTTTCGTACATTTAATTTTTTTTTTTTTTTTTTACTTGAAAGGTACTGTTGTGGTGGGATCTGGGGGTCTAAGGGACCCCAAACTCCTCCTCTGCACTTAAAAGCATTCAAAACGCCAAGTTTGGCTGTTTTGAATGCTGTCATTTTTTTTTAATCTGGCGCCAGTACCCGGAAGTGATGTCATGACATCACTTACGGGTTTTTGCATGGAGATCCGATCAGAGCTGAATGAGGCTTTGATCGGGTCTCCGGCTGCCATGCAGACTGGTTGCCCGGGCCTCCCGGTGGGACGAGAGACCCAGGCGAGCCGCGTAAGGCGGCGGGAGGGGAGGGGGGACGTCCTCTCCCGCTCCTTGTAATTACAGCTGAGCGGCTTCTCAGCCGCATCAGTTGTCATTACAAGACAGCCGACCGTCGGCTATGGATGCCGGTGTAACGTTAAAAAACCATACCCCGTGAAGAAACCATACCCTCGTCACTTCCGGTCTGAAACAGCTGAGCAGCGCAGTAGTGCGCATGCTCAGAGCCCCGGATACGTGATTGAAGAAGAAAGAATTTGAGAAGTGCGCATGCTCAGTGGGCATGAAATTATCACGGCACTGTTTCTAATGTTATACTTGCGGCGGGTACATTAAAACACTTCGGGTGCAACATAAATCATGTCCTCTCCTATCGCTGTAACTTCCCTCATCTCCGGTAATAAATATAAAAGCGGCGGCGGGTGTATGAGACGTAAATGTGATGGCGATCGCGGCTCCGTGATCCGCTTTTATATTTATTACCGGAGATGAGGGATGTTACAGCGATAGGAGCGGAGATGATTTATGTTGCACCCAAAGTGTTTTAATGTACCCGCCGCAAGTTTAACTACCGTGAGAAATCCATACCCTCCGTAGCGGAACCGGAAGTGACGAGGGTATGGTTTTCTCACGGGTATGGTTTTTTCACGGTACACCGGTACCGGGGTGATGCCTCTAGCTGCAGGCATCACTCCGGTACAAGCACTTTCCGAAATATCGGCAATATCGGTACTCTCAGGGGCCGACTCCGATATATCGGGGAAAGTGCATATCGGCCCCCAATATATCAGCTTTGCCGATAATCGGTGGATCCCTAATATACACCCACTGGCCACTTTATTGCTTGCTAACACAAATTGCTGATCAGCCAATCACATGGCAGCAACTCAATGCATTTAGGCATCTAGACATGGTGAAGATGACTTGCTGAATTGCAAACTGAGCTTTAGAATAGGGAAGAAAGGGAATTTAGGTGACTTTGAATGTCGCATGGTTGTCGGTGCCAGACAGGCTGGTCTGAGTATTTAAAAAACTGCTGATCTACTAGGATTTTCACACACAACCATCTCTGGTGTTTACAGAGAATGGTCCGAAAAATAAAAAATATCCAGTTGTGTGGATAAAAGAATACCTTGTTGATGTCAGAGTTTAGAGGAGAATAGAGATGATAGAAAGGCAACAGTAACACAAATAACTACTCGTTACAACAAAGGTATGCAGAATACCATCTTTGAATGCACAATACATCGAACTTTGAATCAGATGGGCTACAGCAGCAGAAGACTACACTGGGTGCCCCTCCTGTCAGCGAAGAACAGGAAACTAAGGCTGCAATTTGCACCAACTTACCAAAATTAGACAACAGAAGAGCGGAAAAACTTTGCCTGGTCTGTTGAGTCTCGATTTCAGTTGTGACATTCAGATGGCAGGTTCAGAATTTGGCCTGGACAACATGAAAGCATGGATCCATCCTGCCTTGTATCAACAGTTCAGGCTGGTGGTGTTGGTGTAATGGTGTGGGGGATATTTTCTTGGCACACTTTGGGCCCCTTGGTACCAATTGAGTATTGTTTAAATGCCACGGCCTACCTGAGTATTGTTGCTGACCATGTCCATCCCTTTATGACTACAGTGTACCCATCTTCTGATGGCTCCTTCCAGCAGGATAATGAATCATGTTGCAAAGCTCAAATCATCTCAAACTGATTTCTTGAACATGACAATGAGTTCACTATACTCCAATGGCCTCCACAGTCACCAGATCTCAATCCAATGTGGTGGAATGGGAAATTTGCATAATGGATGTGCAGCCGACAGATTTGCAGCAATTGCATGATGCTATCATGTCAATATGGACCAGAATCACTGAGGAATGCTTCCAACACCTTTTTGAATCTATGCCACAAGAATGAAGGCAGTTCTGAAGGCAAAAGGGGGTCTAACCCATTGCTAGCAAGGTTTACCTAATAAAGTGGCCAGATAGTGTATATTAAAGTGGATTATGCATCAAAATGCAAGGTACCCCTTCTTTGAGAGGCTCATCTCTGCTCCAAATGCTATGAAAAAATAGACAGTAGGAGAAAGAAAATTGACCTAAAGCTGAAATTTAGATATAAAACATTTTTTCTTTACAGCTTTAGTTGCGTGACTAACCTGTAATGAAGTACATCCCATAGTGTGCAGATGGATTCTGTAGAAATCTTCACTGCAAGGCTCAGGGCCGGCCCTTCCATGGGTCCCACTGGGTCCATTGGACCCAGGCAGCACTTGGAGAGGGGCAGCAAACTGACTCCCAAGATTTTCTTTCCAGCAGTTTTGTGTGTCATCAGTTTGCGGCGGGTTATGGGTGGCATTTCCCCATCTCATACTGCCGTCCGTAGTGCAAACTGATAATTATGAGGGGGTGGGGCGTCTTCTCTGAGGAACATCCCTCACGTGATTGTGGTGTGCGCAATTACGTCAGACATCAGCGCACTCAATCTCACACAGGGCAGACTGGATCCTCTAGGGGATGGTGGTTTCGACAGGCACAGGAGTGACAGGAGGAGAGACAGTGGGTGTTGGGTGGACCAGTTCGGTGCTGACTTATGGAAGAAGATAACAGTATATATATAATTATTTCAAAATTGTATATTTATATAAAATAATGGATGTGGGGGCCTTTTGGTGGGTGGGATTTTTTGGGGGTGGGGGGGCAGCATTTCATTCTTGGACCCAGGCAGCACAATGTCTTGGGCTAGCCCTGGCAAGGCTGCCCTGTCCTCTTCATGTTGCAGAACGTCTGACACTGTTGGGGTCCACAGCTTCGGATCTCAGAACCCAGGATGATCTGATAGGGACAGAACCCCTCCTGCCATCTCCTCTATTTACAAAAGTTCTTTCTTTGATTACACTGCTTGTAAAATTAATGTGGATGGTGGAGAGAATCATATGACTGGTCAGATTCTCCTCCATTCACAGATCATGTTGCAGACAGTGTAATCAGTGAAAATAAGTTTCGCAATGGAGGGGAGGGGAATGCTGAAAGGGGTGTGTCCCCATTGGATCATCTTCAGTGCAGCTGAGGCTGGAGACCCAAGCTGTTAACCCCCACAGCACCAACAGTTCAGCAGAAGGAAGAGGACAGGGCAGCTTCACAGTGAAGATTTCTACAGAATCAAGCAGCCTGCACATTGTGGGACATACTTTATTACAAGTAGGGAACGTAACAAAAGCTGTAGAGAAAAATTTAACTAAACTTCATCTTTAACTTACAGCACAATGGAAGGTATTCTTGCAAGCTTTTTCAGGATCTTGCAAGGCCAAGTGTCTGCACCCTAAGTGGGGGCACTGGATGCCAAGGCGTGTTTATATTTTTACTCTAGCATTTTTACAGGCTGGGGGTGTGGGGCTCTACTAAATAGTGGTACCATTGATTTTGATTCAAGGGCCACTTTAATATTTATAAAATGATTATTATTTTTTTATTGTATTTGTAGGAAAAATTTTTTTACACATCCCTGTTTTCAAGGGACAGACCAATATTCATAAATTAGGAGGCTGGCAGAGAATAAACGCATTTTCCCTGAAATATGAAATGTAGCCTAAAAAATGTTTTTCTTATCTTGCGTATAGCTGAACACCAGGTAGATATAAAAAAAAAAAAACACAAATAAATGCAGCTCTGAATTCATTAGAAATCATTAAATATAGTTTTTAATGCAGATAGTCTAATGCCTCGTACACACGCAACGATTATCGGCCGACCGATCGTCCGACTTTTGTCCAGAGTGTTGTTGTGTTGGTTGGAATGTGCTCTAGACTGCACACAAATTTTCTCGGCCAACAAAAATCTACTTCAGAAGTGATGTCATGTTCTGGTTTACTTTCCGTGTGTTTTTTCTCCTCTGAGCATGCCCAGTCTTGCTCATCAGATTTTTGTCTGCCGAAATCTGTACTGACTGACGGAAAATCAGCCATTGTGTTGACGGCCAACAAAAATTTTATAGCCTGCACACCAGATTTTTTTCGGTTGTCGGAAGCATCATACTAACAAGCCGAAAATCGGCCGATCGGACGTTGGCCGAAAATGCCCAGCCAATAATCGATGCGTGTGTATGAGGCATAAGTACTTGAAATTAAAGCAGTGTTTCAGTCCCCCCCAATCTTTTTTTTTTTTTTTTTTTAATATTACACCGTAATTGGGTCCAATTCAAATGCGATATTTAGATAATGATAGTAATGCTGTCCTTTTAGTTAATGTTTAAATGTTTAAAAAGGAACCTGATCTGGGAAGCAGGCAGGGTCTATTTCTGCTGTGGGCATCTGAAGCCCTCTTGTATTTATGTCTGTGTTTTCGGTGCAGCTGGCTACCCAGCATGCACCTCCCTCCCAATCTCAGGCCTGCGCAGTAATGCCACTGCGCGGCACTCTTTCATCCTGACACATTGCTATAGCAATGGCGGCATTGGCAGCAGTTCCCACCCTATTGCTACAGCAACCTATCAATCAAAGAAAATATCAGTCCAGAAATCGCACAAGATTTCGGTATTAGACGATTCCCATGGACTCCTGGGATAGATGACACCGATATCACAGGAGTCCATGGGAATCGCCTAGTTACATCATCTCCAAGTGGACAGAGCTGGAAGTAGTCTATACTCTAAGGAAAAAAGGTATTTTAAAATATATATATATATATATATATATATATATATATATATTTTCCATTTCAAATATACAGTGACTGTCAAAAGTATTCACACCCCTTATCATTTTCCACATTTTGTCATGTTACAACCAAAAATGTAGTTTTTTTTATTTGTTTTTTTTTTTTTTTTTTTTTTTTGTGATAGACCAACACAAAGTGGCACATAAGTGTGAAGTGGAAGGAAAATAATAAATGGTTTTCAAATGTTTTACAAATAAATATCGAAAAAGTGTGACATGCTTTTGTATTCAGTCCCCCTGAGTCAATACTTTGTAGACCCACCTTTCACTGCAATTAAAGCTCCAAGTCTTTTTAGGGATTTCTCTACCAGCTTTGCACATCTAGAGAGACATTTTTGCACATTCTTCTTTGCAAAATAGCTCAAGCTCTGTTAGATTGGATGGAGAGCGTATGTGAACAGCAA
This sequence comes from Pelophylax lessonae, assembly GCF_965119305.1. NCBI lineage: Eukaryota > Metazoa > Chordata > Amphibia > Anura > Ranidae > Pelophylax > Pelophylax lessonae. Next base: position 67,514,714 of record NC_138775.1, read on the forward strand.
TTTTCAAGCTTTGCCACAGATCCTCAATTGGATTTAGGTCTGGACTTGATGGGGCCATTAATAGATTACCCTAAAAGCTTAGAGTTGGGAATACGTGTTTTTTTGAGAAACTAAAATGAATTAAAGTATAGCACTCCCTTGTATGGTTAATTGTAACATCTATAGCAAATGTGTTTAAAATAAAACGAAGAGGCCACATAATAGTAAAAACTGTCATGCTGGCTAGTATATGCATACATATTATTTCACGGAAGTTAAATTAGCAATTATTATAACATTATACATAATAAATGCTATTGTACTAAAGCAAAAGCAGTTTAAATATTTTTTTCATTTATATAACAAGTGATGGAAATTGCATTGTTTAATGGCAGCATTGCCAGAATCAAACTGATAAGCAACCCTACTATTTAGGTTACCAATATATGAATACTATAATACACCAGCCTAAAACTTCATTATCGAATATGATTTATTTATATGCAAATAATGTTATTCATTCATATCATTAGCTAGCAGAAAATATAGTCTCCTTTACCTCAGTGCTTTCATACAGCCGAAATAATTAATTTTTAAACATAGTATGGATTCTTATGCAGAGAAATTGCTTGGGAAAATTGATGTGAATTACTATAAAAACATTATTTCTGGAAGCATTAAAATATACAAACCTTTTTTTTTTGCATCTTAAAGAATTACTGTTGTTAGGATACATGTATTAGACTTACTGCTTCTGTTAAATGGAGTCTTTGCTCTCTTGCAATTATAGCTGGAGTGTTCAGGAACCAACCCTTTCGGGTGTCTGGGATGCCTGCACTTTCACCCACTCTGCTGTGCTTCCACTGGCCGTTTTGTCGCTAGAAAGTCCACACTAGTGGCATTGTGGTCAGCAGAGAGCCACAATGGACTATAGGGAAGTGCAGACATCCCACACCTCCAGAAGTGTCAAATGCCGAAGATCCTACCTGCCCTTTTTAGCTCTACATGGGTGCGAAGACTGGATTCACTAAAGAGGTTACAGGTAAGCATAATACATGTATTTTAAAGTTACAAATACAAAATTACATTGGACAGCTAGCAAACAGGCACATATCTATCAAGTCCAGCCTTTTACAATATCCATCTGCAGATGATCACCAGATGCACTCAGTCCTGACCACAAAAAGCTTTGTGGTTTTTACTTACTGTAAGTCGGTGTCTTTCTTTAGTGGGATCCTGAGCTCAATGCTTGTATTGACCTCAATCCCAAACCAACTACTTTTGGTATCCATCTTGATGTACTTCCCCCTTTTCCTCCATGTTATACTTTACCCACTCTCTTTTCTTCATTGCCTCTTTATTCCTTTTTTCATCCATGTCCTCTTTTTAGAAACGTATTCTCTCTCTTACCATCCTTTTGGATTATTTGCCCAAACACCAATAGTAATTTAATAAATACTTAAACCGGAGTTCCAGCCTTTTCTGTGTTTATTAACAGTCAGCAGCTACAAAAAGTGCAGCTGCTGACTTTTAAAAAACACACACTCACCTGTCCCACGATCCAGCGATGCGGCCGGCGGGAGCTTCAGCTTCTCTCCCCCCCCCGCCCCCCCAGGCACCAGCATCACAAGTGTTGGCACAGCCACCCGGCTGTGACCGCTTGTGGCTTCACAGTTGGATGCGCACTTAGTGGCCGGTCAATCTTCTAGGACCTGTGACGTGTCCCAGAAGATTGCAGGGAGGGAGGGGGAAAGGAGAACTTACGCTCGAACCACCTAGGTGGCCTGAGCGGAAGCGGGAACTGGGTACCTGTCAAAACTAGGTACCCGCTCCCCCCCCCCCAAATGTGGCATTTCAGGGGGTCAGGAGCACTTAGAGCGGAAGTTCCACTTTGGGGTGGAACCCTGCTTTAAAGTGGAACTAAAACCTTTACAGCCAAAGAAGCTCTTATCTTAGCTTCCATTTAAAATGCAGTTGCTATGGTGCTGCACATGTGATCATCTATGACACCAGCCATTTGATGACTTGACAATTTGGTTGACAGCTAACCTGAGCACACTAGTTAGTGTGACAGTTATTATTCACTAAACGACTTGAATGTAACGGTTTTGGGAAACCATAAAATCAGTGGGTTTAGTTCCACTTTAATTTCAGTAGGTATTTTTATCAATGCACAGGTAGACTCCTTATGTTTAGGGTATCTTCAACTGGATTCAATTGTCTATGCAAACTAAAAGTTTATTAAAAAATATTCTAAACTATAACAGTATAGCTGATGAACCAAAAAACTCTATATACATGCTTTTCAAAGCAAATAATACTACATTCTTCTTAGATATATATAAGACAGAGGAAAATCTTATTTGTGCATTCGTAAGCGAGTTAAGAAGAAATCAAGTAATCAATAAGCAATCAATACTACGCAGTGCAAGCACCTCCTGACAAAAAGTCAGTGACCCAGAAATAGAATACGTTCTATAAAAGTTTATGCCCTTACCGAGTATTTAAACTGTAAATCTACAACACACTGACTCCACTGAGAATCATTAATGCTGCTGAAATCTGCAAATTTGTACCTAACAACCAGTGAGCATTTAGATTTTATCTATCTAATGCTAGTTTTAGACATTGAAAGAGAATTTCCCATTAAATGATATGGCTTATTGTAAATAAGCAGTTAATGAAAAAGGGCTGTAACGTTCAACAAAACAATTCAGCAGTCTGAACATCTCAACATCCCCACAGGAGTGAGCAGACCAAGCCTGTTGTCCTTTATATTGGGCAATATAAATAAAAACTAAACTATGAAAAAAAGTGCATTTGCTATGATAATGGTACTTGGACAGAGTTTAGATTCTATTAAAATAATGGATTATGCATGGTCTAGAGTGGCAGAAAAAAATCATATTTTAATATTTTTATTTGTTTTGAAATTAGTTAAAACTTTTTAGAAAGATAGATTTTTCTGTAATAATAATACAGTAATGAAAAACAGTTAAATGCCAATGAAACATAATAGTTGTGGATTTTTGCACATAAGTAAAAGAAATAAGATTAAATATAAATAATGAATCAGGAAATGTCTTCTTCACGCTTTTTAAATATAGTAGATGTTTACATACTAAAATATAACACTACATGTTTTCTAATCAGGGTTTTTTCTGATTCCTAGAGCACCACAAGCCTTACATACTGTACAAGCTCATTTAGCGCATCACAAGTCAAACTTTATCCCTTCCAAGCCTATTGTTGGGTTCTTTGTCACGTTGAGTCCTTTTTCTTTATTTGTAAAAAGATTGTATTTACCAACATGTTTTACAAATCTGGGAATCTGGTGATGCTAGAAAGTGATTGTTGGACCTAGATACCTAGAGCCTATAACTTTATCAATTCTAATTTACAAATCAATAAAAGTGAAGGAAAGGTTAGTAAGAACCCAATAGGCACATAGGCCATGTACCTCCTTGGCTGGACTAACTAGCTCCTGAGTTTTACATGGCTTCAAACACACTGCTTTGGAAGCAGAAGATTATATAAAGTAAAGATTGTTTTGGGCAGCTTTCTGTTCTACCAGGAGAAGCCATAGAAAACAATATACCCGCCATGGTCTGAACAGCCCATCTGAGAAATGTAAAGGGCAAACAAAGTTTAGTAGAGCTTAGTACACGTGTGTGGGCCTGAAAGAAACCCAGTTGTTAATCTGAAATACCAAAAAAATCTGTTACCTAAAAAAAAACAATGTAAATATTTAACTCTTCTGCTACCTGCACAGCCTATCAGAGAATAGTTTGCATAAGAACTGGCACTTCTGCTAATGCCCAACTGAATCACAGATTGGCACAAAGGAATTCGCCAATGCAAAAGCGCATGCTAGCACGGGCACGACCAGCTGAGAAGATCAATGTGCAACTGTGCACGCACACAAGCGCCTGCAATGTGGGAAAGATTCTGGCACCCAGTGGCCTATTTAGAACCAGCAGCTTGATCCATTAGTTGCTGGATGATCTTCAGCTTTCCCCCATGTTTTCCTTTCTAGATATTATTGGATTTCCTGTTACCAGCCCAGCTTGCTTTTGACCTGTCTTATCCCCATTCCTGGCTTTGATCCTTGGCTTGCTCCATTGACCCCACCACCAACCACAACAGCATTTTGATATTTGCACAACTCCTCCCAGGAGCCAGCCCACTTCCTGTATCAGAACTAAGGAATCTTGACAGGAGCACTTTAAGAATCTTGACAGGCAGGATGAAGTGATATTTTAGGACATTTAGTACAGCACCTTTCCACCATCCAGCAATGCATAGAGAAGCTCAAAAACCCAGAAAATACATCACTTGGTCCTAAATAAAGTATGTAATGAAAACAGAAAGGTTTTATTTAAAAAAATAATTGACATGTTGAGGAGAAAAAAGGGAATAACCAGCGAAGGCAAAATATGACATCAAACTTCAGCTTTATGGACTTGCATGGCATGTATGTGTGGTGCTTCTGACTTATCTATTCTGTGGATCCATGTTCCTACGCCTTTCCTGCTGCTTCTTGAATATGTCCTCACAACCAGTAGTCAGATTAGCAGTCATCAGGTCTGACAAAAAGATAAAAAAGAGATGTTCCTTTTCTACGTGGTCACCTCCACGCAAAAACACGTTTTTCTTTTACCAAAGCAGGGTAAGGCGATACTGATGGTGAACTTAAAAGAATATATTAGCACGCAGAAAAAAGTCAATACAGTCCCTGCAGCTAGAAAAGTAAGCCCTCCTGGGCAGATGGAAATATATAATACAGGACCAGTGCTTTTCTTTAAGATCCCAATGTTTAATGCAGTCCATAAAGATATTTTGTGCTCTCACCAGAAAAGCAGACCCTTAATATTACATATGGTTTAAATAAAGTTTGTTGTGTACCATCATCCACATGTGTTGTGCATTTTTTTTCTCCAAATCCGTTTTCTCCACAGGGTATTGATGGTGACAATTCTTTTGCCCTCTGCTTGCCTTTTTGAGCACGGGTTCAATGCAATGTAAAATATCTTGAATGGGAACTTTTCTAGCAAGTATTTTAAAGCCCAATGGCCAAATGGTGCTTACTCATGACAACTAATCATATTTAGACATGCATTGGAAAACAATATTTGGTAAATGAAAATTTGGTTGGCTCCTTTCGAGCAGCACAGCACTTCCTATGGCAGTTCCTTAATAAATACAGCCTTTTGCATTTTGTGTTGGGTTGCCCTTTAAACCCCAGCAACTGCCATAAGTAAATCTTTGTTAAAGCTTCAAACAGCATTTGTAAAGGGAGATTAAAACTTGGCTGAAATAGGTCCCCTAAGAGCACTTTAGAAAGAATAGGCGAATATTACACAAATCATCCAGTACTCATTACTGTAAGTATTTCATTTGTCCCCGTTAATCAAATGTAATTATTTCATTTCTGTGTGCTGATTTGGGCCATATTTTAATGAATTTTCATCTCTATTATTCCGTGGTTGCGGTCATTAACCAATAAAAAGGGCGGAATTCTAATAAAATGAACTTTTGACCTCAATAACAAAACACAATAAGGTATAACCAAGGTTACCCATTCTGATAATAAAATATAAGTTTTGCCAGGTTCTGGCCTTATCTGTCCCTTTAAGGTATTTAAAAATCTCTAAATTTTGCTGCAACTTCCTTCCTTTCAATTGAATAATATAATTAATATTCAGACCATTTATGTCTGAGCAAGAATCGTTTATGCAGATTCTCTTTCCTGATTATACCCAAGAAGCAAAGCCTTTTCTTAACTCGCTTTGGCAATTATTATGTCAGGTGATTATTGTACTCAAAGCATGTTGGAATAAAGCAAGATTGATTGTGATAGTCTTAAAATGTTCTTTTTACATCCAGTTATTGTTAAAGCTTCTTTAGCCTTAGAATTTTTTTCTTTCTTACTAATAAGTTATTCATTTGCCCACAAGTATTCATAATAAATAAGATTAGGGCATAAACAGAATTTCTACTTGCTTCTGACTGATAAATAGATTTTGGATTTAGTATTTCGCCTAAAATATCAAGACATCATATTGCAATAATAAACGAAAACTATAATTATGTTTATTAATATAATATTTATGTTTTTTCAAGTTCATAAACAGTATAAACATATAAGAATTCTTTCAGAAATAGCAGAGTTAATAGTTTTTTTTTTTTTTTTATCAATTAACAAAATGAGTAAAAAAAAGTAAATTAGCAGAAGAGAAATCTAAACCAAATCAATACTTGGTGTGACCACCCTTTGTCTTTAAAATAGTTTTTGAACTTGGCAAGTAGGTTGTTCCAAACATCTTGGAGAACTAACCACAGATCATCTGTATTTATAGACTGCACCAAGTCCTTCTGTCTCTTCATGTAATCCCAGACAGACCAAATGATGTTGAGATCAGGGCTCTGTGGGGGCCAAACTATCCCTTCCAGAACTCTTTATTCTTCTTTACACTGATGATAGTTCTTAATGACATTGGCTGTGTGTTTGGGGTCATTTTCCTGCTGCTGAATACATTTGGGCCAATCGCATACCTCCCTGATGGTATGCATCTTCCTGTATTTCTCAGCATTGAGGACACAATTGATCTTGGCCAAATCTCCAACTCCATCAGAAATTCAGCCCCAGACGTGAAAGGAACCTCCACCATGCTTCACTGTTACCTGTAGACACTCATTATTGTACCGCAAACAAACTACCTCCTGCTACAGCCAAATATTTCAGATTTTGACTCATCAGGTCATAACTACCGCCATTTTTCTGAAAAACCCCAGTTCACATGTTTTCATGCATAGTTGAGTTGTTTAGCCTTGTTTCCACATCCAAGGTTCGGCCACATTTCTTTTATGAAGACCACTTCTGGCCAGACTTCTCCGGACAGCAGATGGGTGCACCTAGTTCCCACTGATTTGTGTCAAATCTGTACTGATGACACTGCTTGTCAAAGGGAAGTAAGCATGATGTATATTTCATCTGCTGCATTACTTTTTCTTTATTGACCACTGCATCTACAGACCTCAACATTGCCCATTTTTTTTGTGCTTCTTCAAAAGGGCTTGAACAGCACATCTTGAAACCCCACTCACCTTTTAAATCTTTGCCTGGGAGAGACCTTGCTGATGCAGCATGACTACCTTGCGTGCCATGGTGTATGACCTATGACATAAAACTGTCTTCCACTACTTCACCTTAGTAGCAGAGTTTGCCTGTTCCTCACTCAGTTTTAAGGATCCTACATAGCTATTTTTTACGTTATTGACTGTGTTTCAACCTACATATGAAATTGATGATCATTAGCACCTGTTTGGTATAACTGGTTAATCATACGTCTGACTCCAATCCTACAAAATCTCTGACTTTGTGCAAGTGTACAAAGTGAGCAAATGTAAAAATGTATGTTGGTTTGGAGCCAAAGGGTAGTCACAGCAAATATTGATGTGAATTCGATTTTTCTTATGTTCACTAACTTTGCATTTTGTAAATTGATAAAAAAAAACAATTAAAATATATATTTTTTAAAGCA